>NC_141355.1:11226702-11641702 GCF_057382095.1 Aulonocara sp. 'chitande type north' Nkhata Bay
ATTTCCTTTATTTTTGTTTGGCTTCATTTTATTTGTGTGCTTTGCTAATAATGTTAAAAATTGAGTATAAAGGCATCCTAAGTGGTCTTGAACACACAAGTGTTCAGATCTTTATCTTTTGATAAATATGGACAATAGTGAGTGAAAGAATTACTCACAGATGAACCAAAAATCCAGTATGTTTCGCAACTCAGCATGTCAATGCCTAGATAACTATAGTTCATTTACTAGTTAACAATCCTGTATCTTAATCTTATTTTTAAAGTTCAATCGCTGCTAACCATCCATCCCTTGCCATTCCTGTTTGTTGTTTCCCTAGTGACAAGCTGATATCTGTTGTTGTAGCAGTAAATGTGAGAATATCTTACCCATCCTGGCACGTCCACATTGACTACCTGTTCAGTATAACAACTGACTAATTGGGCTAGCTCTTGGAAACTGGGACTAGAACTTAGACTCAGTAACAGCTCCCAACTTTAGAACAGAACAATAACAGTGTTCGTATTGAGTCTAAAAACATACATTTTATTAATGGACTAGAATAATTCTTTATTTTCATTGTACATGTACAACAAAATTGTGGAACGTACCACGTTCCCAAATTAGGCTTAACTTAAAACTAGTACTGAAATCATGTTGAATCATTTTTTTCTTTATTGTTTTTAATTGGCTTGTTCAAATGGTTAGACTTAAGATCTGAGACTTTGCTTCAGATTCTTAACGGCAGATCACTGGGTCTGTGAGAAACTTGATTTAAGATGCACTAGATCAGCAACCAGTTAGGAACAGGCTGCAAGCTGCAACAAAATCATCTACTGCCAATGTTTTGTTGGCAGATTCCACAGCTGGTGGTTCAGATAGAATCCAGTTTGGAAGCAGTGGCTAGAATGCCATATAACACATCAAACTCAAGGCCTGCAGCCCAAATGTGGCCCGCCAAATCATTTATATGGCCCACAGGAGCTTGTGCATGATTGTCTTAAAATAAGTTTACTATATGCTGCTTAAAAGCGCACATTGACCATAAACTACATCTCCCACAATGCCCCCGGTACTGGGGGCAAGAGTGATGTACTGCCAGATCTGTTATTTAAATATACGTGTGGTATCCACAGAAACTCCGCTAAAAACTCATAAATCCATTTCAACGATCACCAAAAAGCCAAAACAGCACAAGATTAAAGAGCAGGTAAACAGATTCCGCAAAAAGATGTAAACACAAAGTGTGGATCCCACGTACAGGACATGCCCTTTGGGTGCAAAAAGCCGACATTTCACAGATTGCGAAACTTCAGATTTCTTCACTCTCCAACCAAAACTCACTCAACCAGCAAGAAGACAAGATCACGATCACGTTTGAAAAACATTATAATGAATTCTCACTTTCTTTCTTTCCCTCTTTCCCTCACCACCATCTCTCCGTGTGCTTTGAGACTAGTTTCCCATCACAACTCTCTATTTTCTGCCTTACTTGCTTGCTTATTATGCACCTGTCTACCGTTGTGTACAGTGTTGTCAGCAACTGTTTTTGTTTTCCAAAAAAAAAATAACACCTGACAAGAAAGTCTCATTTCTGCTACTCAGTGCCAAATAAATTTCAACGGTCACAATTTATGCCAAACAGCAAACCGCTTAGCTATGTGTCTAATAAAACCTCTGTAACTTTGTGAAAAACACAAAAGTTTATGTTTTTCACTTTCTACTATTAAAATCTCTGATTTTTATGACTACAGTTAAAAAACAACAACAAAATGGACAATCTGGACAATGAGCTACCAGAATTTGTAATTTTACACACTTTTTTCTTACTATTTAAGCCTGCCATATAACACCAATTGTGACATGAACATTATTAACAACTAGTAATAATAATACCAGTTGTTAACAGCAGTCCAACAACTTTCTTCATTCATCATTTATATTTTCACTCAGTATTTATAATAATTCAATACATTTCTATCAGAGCCTGTCACAAAGAAGGTTATCAACACACTTTTCAGCATAGTTTTTGTTGTGGAAATGAGCCCTGTCTCTACTGATGTGAGCCTACATCAGTGAAAGGATGAATGCTGCAATCAAAATTTTATTGTGTATAAACCAACTGTCCTTTAGAGAAAGTCTTAAAAACCCAATAGCTGAATACTTCGTATAGGCACTGTGCTAATATACAAACAGGCTTCCTACTCAACATCACAGTATTTGCATACAGGTGGGTAGCAACCAACTCTTCAACTGCTGAATAATATAATACCTTGGCTTTACATTATATGCAAACCACTGCGGAATATTCATACACTTTTTTAATAGAGATTTTACACTGCCCAACCTTTGTCAAATTATGGTTATTTTAGTAAAGAAATAAGGTACTTACATTTTGTTGTTTTAGTTAAAACTGTTGGAAAAATTTAGTCTGCTACATGGAAGATTTAGTTGAATTTTGCCAAGGTATTAAATGATTCAATAGTTATGATGTTAACAGGTGATCAGGTGATACACATACAGCAAATTCTGACAAAAATGTCTACTTACAGACGTATCGCAGCCAACAACATGAAATCTGCATGGAGCTTTAAATTTACTGCAGAACTTAATATGGTCCACATACTGCAAAACAAAAAATATGAAAGAAGCTAATGATCTGTAGAATACGGTGTAGAATTTGATCCCTAGCTAAATGGCAAATGAGATTAATCTAACAGAATTATGAAAAAAAATTTAAATCTCTGCAGTACCTTTTCTCTGGGGATCTTTTTCTTCGCACAACCTTCACAAATCATTGGATACTTTGGACAGATCTCATCATGAGCCTGAAAAAATAAGTAGATCAGAATAAAAGAAAACACTTCTCGTCCAGCTCCTTGCCTTAACTATTTAACTTAACACCAGTTTAACTATATAGATGCCTTAAGGCATGCAGAGGTAGTTCATACTGATATAAGAAAATTACATAAATTAGCCAAATTAGATGTTATTGTTGTTAGTCCTGTTTGTAGATGTACAGATGACTATCACTGAAATACCACAATATGGGTGAAAGCTCATTCAGTGGTTACTGAATTTACTCAATGGTCATTTATGAATAGCTTTAAAGGTAAATATATCTTTGTTTTCCTTTTATTTCACTAAAACTATATTTGTATCATATCTGTGTGCTTGAATATGTCTGAGAAGGGTAAATTTAAACCCAAATGTAATGGCACAAAAACAAGTGTTTACGGGTATGTGGTGACAATGAGTCAGCATTTCAATTCAATTCAGTTTTATTTATACAGCACCAAATCACTACATCAGTCGCCTCAAGGTGCTATATTATTGTAAGGTAGACCCTACAATAATACATACTGAGAAAAACCCAACAGTCATATGACCCCCTATGAGCAAGCACTTTGGTGACAGTGAGAAGGAAAAACTCCCTTTTAATAGGAAGAAACATCCGGCAGAACCAGGCTCAGATCATTTCCCATGAAATATTGGACACACTTGCCATATACTTCTACATATCTTATACTTCACTGATGACTAAGTGCTGAGACAAGATGGCCATAAGATAAGGCTGAATACCATGGAAAACGTAATAAGCAAAGGTTGAGATTACAATATTTTATCATATGCATTTAATCACATATACTGCATCATAACATAAACGTCAACTAAATTAGCATCATGTTAATGTTTCAGAATGCAACAGCTCTTTTTATGATGCATTACTGTAACAGAGAGAAGCCTGACCTTGATATTCTTTAACAGGAAGGGTTCTTTGCAGTATTTGCAGTTGAGCGTTCTCTCCGGACACTCTCTCTCATTGTGGCGTTCCTGCTCATTGGCTCTCATGAGCTCTTTACAGGAAGGACAGAGGATGATCATGAAGTCACAGTTGCCCTCGTGGCTGGCCTGTAGGTGACCAAAACAACTTTACATATTGTCCAATTACTGTATGATAAAATTGTTTGTACGGTTAACTTGATGACGTTACAATGAGCAGATATAGTATTATGTTGTATCTCACATGAGGCCAAGTTAAACCCTTTTGAGGTGAGAATACTGACCAGGTAATAAAATAAAATAAAACATGTACAAAAAGTTGTTAAAACCATTTTAGAAGAACATACTCTAATTTTTCAGTTAGAAGTTGCATGACTGAGCCAAGTTCAACACTAGGCAATAGTTCAGTCGACCAGAACAGCCTTAATGAGTAGTCACACTACAGTGGAAAAGCAATCAAGATCCAAGATCTGCCTTACTGCCCCCTGGGAAAATCTCTCTTGTTGCCACATAGAACCCATTCCAGTCACATAAAATGCATCCATCCAAAAAGTGCAAAAGTTCATATGGGTAATGATGAAAAAAATATAAGTGTAAGAGTAAACTCCTGCAAATACAGACATATAAATGGTAAATGGCCTGCATTTGTATAGTGCTTTACTCAGTCTAAGGATCCCAAAGCGCTTTACACTACATTCAGTCATTCACCCATTCACACACACATTCACACACTGGCAATGGTGAGCTACGTTGTAGCCACAGCTGCCCTGGGGCACACTGATAGAGGTGAGGCTGCTGGACACTGGCGCCACCGGGCCCTCTGACCACCACCAGTAGGCAAACATATATACAGTGGGGCAAAAAAGTATTTAGTCAGCCACCGATTGTGCAAGTTCCCCCACTTAAAATGATGACAGAGGTCAGTAATTTGCACCAGAGGTACACTTCAACTGTGAGAGACAGAATGTGAAAAAAAAAATCCATGAATCCACATGGTAGGATTTGTAAAGAATTTATTCGTAAATTAGGGTGGAAAATAAGTATTTGGTCACCTCAAACAAGGAAAATCTCTGGCTCTCACAGACCTGTAACGTCTTCTGTAAGAAGCTTTTCTGTCCCCCACTCGTTACTAGAGATAGCACGATACCACTTTTTTATGTCCGATAGCGATACCGATATCATAAATTTGGATAACTGCCGATACCGATATGAATCCGATATAGTGTTTTTTAATAAACAAAACTGTTTTTTAAATATCTTGCTGCACTTTGTATAAGTTCATACTCAAGTTTAAAACAACAACTACACTAAAGCTATTCTGTTATACCTGTATGCAAAAAAAAAATTTCATAGTACAGCAATACTGATCAATCTAATAAACTTAAACCTACACCATCCTCCCTATTCTGGTATTTTAAAGAGTACTTAGCATAAATATTAAGCAACCTAACTAATAGGGTTCCAACTCCCAGCAACAACAAAAATAAATAAATAAAAAATAGGGAACCACCCCTCACGCTCCAACTCATGATGCTTAATCGACGTAATCAACCTTAATTTGATGCAGTTTGAAAAAAAATGCACAGAAATCAATTATTTTTCAAGAAATATTAAATAGATTCAACATCTTTCTTCAACAAAATTGCAGACTGCACAGATGGTACCTTCCCAAAGGAAAAAGTACTATAGCTTACTAGGGTATATATATTACGGTGTGTTCACACCGAACGCGATGGACGCGAATAGAGCGTCAGGTTTACATGTAAAGTCAATGGAAAGGCGCGACGACGCGCGATTGCGGGTCCCGCGAAAATTCGGAAGCAGATTTGCGTCGCGAAAACGCCAAAACGCGTGAAACGCGCGTCAGTGTAGCGCGTCTGGCGCGTTTGACTCGCGAATAAAACCACGCGCGTGAGTTTTTGTGTTGCATTTTGTGCATACGCGCGTTTCGCGTCTACCGCTCGAGTTGGAAAAATCTGAACTCCAGCGTCAAATCGCGCCGCGACAACCAATCAGGAGCCTGGTGACGTGGCTGTTACCTAGGTCAAAGGGGCAGCCAAAGCCTTTCATACTTCAATGGAGGGGAAGGCTAATCAATGCGGTAGCAAACAACTCGGAGCTGTACAACACCAGCTGCTTTCAGTACCGAGACAGGAATAAAAAGGACCGAGCTTGGAGGAAGATATGTGAAGAGATCGGGCAACCTGGTAAGTTCATTCATTTCTCTTTTGAAAGTTTTCACTGACCCGGGGAAGCCGCACAAAAGCTAGCAAGCCACCGCTATTTTCCCACTGACGTACAAATACCGTTCTGCTTTTATGCATGTTGTCATTTAGGAATATATTTTATTGTTTATTAATAAACAGCACACAGTGGTCCCGCTGTTCATCCGTCACTGCTTTGCTTTTTCGCTGATTTTTTATTGCACAGTACAGCATTGCATTCTGCAGCCTGATTGACAAATCTCCTGCGCTTGCCAAATTTATCACGTTTGGTTTTGATAACCATCGCGTCCAATAGAAAAAACAGCACAAAAACACCCATAACTATGAGCCTCATTCGGAAATACACACCTGCACCGTGAGGGAAAAAGGCGCACGAAAGTGGCGGGCAGATGAAGACAAACCGCGGCATAATAATACTTTTACGTTTTGCAATCTACAAAGGTTTGCACTTTGAGAATTAATTGTGAGAACTGTGACCAGGGGCTAGTTATTCTGAGAACCCCTGCAATAAATGAGGGACCACTGTCTACTCTACGATTATTATATCCAACCTGTTAACATTTAATACTGTATTGATAGAACCAACTGATTCTGCAGCAGAGCATCCCCAGTCCCTGAGCTCCTGCTGCTGCACCCACAGATATGTACAGCAAGCACTGATACCTTTTTAGTCGGTGGGATTCCCTTGTGATCACCTTTACTAAATATCTACAACCAATCTGATTATATCCTGTTATTGGTTTTTTTTTTTCAATGTTGAAATTAAAATCTAGTAGCAGCCTTCTCATTTCTTTGTGTTTTGTGCTGTTTTACAGGCCCACAGAGGAGGACGGCTCCGAGGCAGATGAGGGACGGGTCCCAGGACGGTCCATCGGCGGTGGAGCTGGCCATCCTGGAGTCCCTGAAGAGGCCACACCAGTCTCCAATGGAGCATTTCCTCCTCAGCCTTGTTCCTGCTCTGGAGAGCAGCTGGTCCTTTTTATTCCTGTCTCTCTGTAAATTCTTATATTTTATATATTTATGTTTAATGTTTTTCTGTTTGAGACTTTTAATATTATTTCAAATAAATGTTTATAATGACTAATGTCTCAGTTCTACTACACAGCAAATGTTGGCACACAACTTGACACATGTAGAATTTATTTCATATTATACTAATGACAAAATATACTGATACAGTGGGATGCAGAAGTTTGGGCAACCTTGTTAATAGACATTATTTTCCTGTATAAATTGTTGGTTGTTACAATAAAAAATGTCAGTTAAATATCATACAGGAGACACACACAGTGATATTTGAGAAGTGAAAAGAAGTTTACTGGATTTACAGAAAGTGTGCAATAATTGTTTAAACAAAATCAAGCAGGTGCATCAATTTGGGCACCACAAAAAAGAAATGAAATGAATATTTAGTGTATATCAATGTGTGTGTCTCCTATATGATATATGGGGTGCCTTTGTCTGGATGTGCTTCCCATCCAGAGCTGCACAGCACAGAGGAAAGTTCCAGCGCTCCTGGAATCCCTCTGTGATGGACCGCCAGTCTCCAGGTGAAGGCACAGCCATGAAGTCGTCCACTAGACAGTCCCAGATGGACGTCGCTGCCTGGGGGGTGATGTGGCTCACCGTGGACACACCGACTCTGAAACTGAACGCGATGGTCCTGAAGGAGTCCCCGGTGACAAGGAACCTGGACAAAATTGTTCAAAATCAGTATTATGTGTACTGCAGTTACAAAATACATTATTCAAATTCCAAAATACTTTTGTGATGTCAGATTTAAATCACAAAACATGAATCTTACATAAAACCTTTTGTAATTATAAGGATAATTACAAAATGTATATTAGATAATATCTAAAACAGTTGTGTTTTGTTTTAACTTTAACATATCATAATTTGATTGGTAGCAACTTTTGCCACTACAGTGAGCCAATCACTCACAATTCCTAAACATGTCAATCAGGTAGGAATTAAGTAAGACATTAATAGAAATAAAGAGTTGTGTGTTGACATGTAGCCCTTTCCTTGCTTAAATCATTAATATTTTTGAAAAATTAATCTGTGATAAGACATAGCTTATCAAGATAGAACCATGTAACTAGAAATGAACCAAACTGTTCAGTTTTATCTAACTCTGTTTTAATAAAGGCTGTGACCCCTGCTATAGAGTCTGACAGCTGCAGGGATTATATACAAATATTCAACTATCCCAGAATTAAACCAGGTCTAAATAAAAAGGAGTGAGTATCACTACAAAGGTTAACTCAGTGGTCCTAATGCTACAGTTTGATATCAGCAAACACCGAGCGCATACATTGATGTGACACCACAGCCATGCTATCATTCAAACACTGATAACAGCATAAATCGAATTAAATCGGGGCTTGATGAGAGCTTCTGAGTATCACTAGAAATATTATAAAGAGTCGTCTCTGTACCACAGTTTGCTTTCAGTAAACACCGACAGCATTCACTGTTAGCATAGCACATCCATGTTAGCAGTGTATAACTGGATGGATTAGCATATTAGCACAGATATCAATAAAGGACTACCGTATTAAATAGTTTTACTAACCTCAGGCAGACGGACAGGCGCTCTGCAGGTGGGATTGAGCGCCTGTAGTTGGTGTCTAGGCGGGCAATGCTGGGACCGACGAGGGAAAGCAGGTCCTCAAACTGGCCGACGGTGATAGCGCTGGAATCGGCCGTCATCCAGGCGCAGCTCCTGGAGCAAGTGGTGAAACTCACCAAACTGCTCATGCCTCTGGAGGACCTGATGGACCCAGGTACGGCGAGGACGTCTTTTACGCTGCTGCTCTGCTCTCCACAGTACATAGAGAAGGGAGACTCTCTCTTCAAGCGCTAGCTGCCATCTTGCAAAGATACCGGTCTGGCACAACTCCCTCCCACATTCCTCCCACATTTCCGGTTCACGCGCGTCAAAATATCATATTTTGACGCGCGATGGATTTTTCTTGGACACGCGTTGAGACGCGAATGTACACGCGTCAAATTAGGGGCGTTTGGGGCGTTTTATTCGCGTCCATCGCGTTCAGTGTGAACACACCGTTAGACTTAATAACTATATACAGTAATTGACTTCTATTCATTTTACATCAAATTAAAACTTTGGGTGTAAGATAATTATTTATTAAAAGCTAGACATTTTAAATGAGAATAAGAAAGAAAAGTATGTCTTTGTGCCCCCTTTTCCCTGTTAATGCCCTATCGGCCCCCCTGGCTAAACTTTGCTAGATCCGCCCCTGCACAGTTACCAGCGTCAGCTACGTAGAAAAAGATCCTCGAGTAGAAAGTAATATTAAATAAATTCTAACAACAGCTGATCAAGCTTAAACGTGCTGCTGTTGTTTATCCGCTGGTTTCCTCTTTCTGGTGCAAAGTGGGCCAAAAGCAAACTAGAGACACGGACTCGCGACAGAAAAGCCGATCAGCTGATCGTTAAGCAGTTTCATGATTGAAGTAGCAGCAAGAAGAGGCAGTCGCTCCATATATCGCTTGTTAAGCTTAACGCAGGAATGCTTTACAAACATTCAGAGATGGACTTACACACTTGCTTTACTTCTCTTGGGATAACTTTGTCGGAGATGAAATGCCGGGTTGCTAGCGAAGCTCCAAATGCTATCCAGACCACTGACAGGTCGGCATGCCACAGCCGCTCTATCACGTGATGCATACTGCTCCGACGTGCTAACGTTCTGAGGTGAGTTACGGTGTGTTGCAAGTTTTGTGAGGTGCTTTCGTGATATTTAATGGATCGGATTACATTTTTTATTTTTCTCCGATATCCGATCCAGTAATTTAGGTCAGTATCGGACCGATACCGATACGTAATATCGGATCGGTCCATCTCTACTCGTTACCTGTATGAATGGCACCTGTTTGAACTCATCATCTGTATAAAAGACACCTGTCCACAGCCTCAAATAGTCAGACTCCAAACTCCGCCATGGCCAAGACCAAAGAGCTTTCGAAGGACACCAGGAAAAGTATTGTAGACCTGCACCAGACTGGGAAGAGTGAATCTACAATAGGCAAGCAGCTTGGTGTGAAAAAATCAACTGTGGGAGCAATCATCAGAAAATGGAAGACATACAAGACCACTGATAATCTCCCTCGATCTGGGGCTCCACGCAAGATCTCATCCCGTGGGGTCAAAATGATCATGAGAACGGTGAGCAAAGATCCCAGAACCACACGGGGGGACCTGGTGAATGACCTGCAGAGATCTGGGACCAAAGTAACAAAGGTCACCGTCAGTAACACACTACAACGGCAGGGAATCAAATCCCGCAGTGCCAGACGTGTTCCGCTGCTGAAGCCAGTGCATGTCCAGGCCCGTCTGAAGTTTGCCGGAGAGCACATGGATGATACAGCAGAGGATTGGGAGAATGTCATGTGGTCAGATGAAACCAAAGTAGAACTTTTTGGTATAAACTCAACTCGTCGTGTTTGGAGGAAGAAGAATACTGAGTTGCATCCCAAGAACACCATACCTACTGTGAAGCATGGGGGTGGAAACATCATGCTATGGGGCTGTTTTTCTGCCAAGGGGACAGGACGACTGATCCGTGTTAAGGACAGAATGAATGGGGCCATGTATCGTGAGATTTTGAGCCAAAACCTCCTTCCATCAGTGAGAACTTTGAAGATGAAACGAGGCTGGGTCTTCCAACATGACAATGATCCAAAACACACTGCCCGGGCAACAAAGGAGTGGCTCCGTAAGAAGCATTTGAAAGTCCTGGAGTGGCCTAGCCAGTCTCCAGACCTCAACCCCATAGAAAATCTGTGGCGGGAGTTGAAAGTCCGTGTTGCTCGGCGACAGCCCCAAAACATCACTGCTCTCGAGAAGATCTGCATGGAGGAATGGGCCAAAATACCAGCTACTGTGTGTGCAAACCTGGTAAAGACCTATAGTAGACGTTTGACCTCTGTTATTACCAACAAAGGTTATGTTACAAAGTATTGAGTTGTATTTTTGTTATTGACCAAATACTTATTTTCCACCCTGATTTACGAATAAATTCTTTACAAATCCTACCATGTGGATTCATGGATTTTTTTTCACATTCTGTCTCTCACAGTTGAAGTGTACCTCTGGTGCAAATTACTGACCTCTGTCATCATTTTAGGTGGGGGAACTTGCACAATCGGTGGCTGACTAAATACTTTTTTGCCCCACTGTACATACAATATATACTGTACATATATAGATATGTCACAAAACTGGTTATTCCAAATTAACAAATGATACTCAAATCAAATCAAATCACAATCAAATCACTTTTATTGTCACATCACATGTGCAGGTACATTGGTACAGCACATGTGAGTGAAATTCTCGTGTGCGAGCTTCACAAGCAACAGAGTTGTGCAAAACACAATAACGTAAACAAGCAAAATACAAGAATGGCTACATCTGAAACTAATAAATATATGTACAATATATAATAGTATATGCATTTCTGGATGTGTATACTAAATATTTTTCTACGTGTGTGTGTGTGTGTGTGTGTATATACACATATTTTACAAATTAAATAGAGTAAACAATAAATAAAATATATAAAAATATACAGAGTTGAGACATGTGCAAAACAGTGGCATTACTGTACAGTATGGAGTGCATAATGTTGAAGTTCCAGTAGTGAAGCTGAGGTGTCTATGACGTGTTCAGCAGTCTGATGGCCTGGTGGAAGAAGCTGTCTCTCAGTCTGCTGGTTCGGGACCGGATGCTGCAGAACCTCCTTCCTGAGGGAAGTAGTCTGAACAGTTTATGGCTGGGGTGACTGGAGTCCTTGATGATCCTCCCCGCTTTCCTCAGGCAGCGCTTCCTGTAGATGTCTTGGAGGGAGGGAAGCTCACCTCCAATTATCCGTTCAGAGCACCGCACTACTCGCTGGAGAGCTTTGCAGTTGTAGGCGGTGCTGTTGCCATACCAGGTGGTGATGCATCCAGTGAGGATGCTCTCAATGGCACAGTGATAGAAGGTCCTGAGGATGCCAAATCTTTTCAGTCTCCTGAGAAAGAAGAGGCGCTGCTGCACCTTCTTCACTGTTGTTTGTGTGTACTGACCACGTAAGATCCTCAGCCAGATGTACACCAAGGAACCGGAAGCTGCTCACTCTCTCCACAGCAGCGCCGTTGATGGTGATGGGGGTGTGTACTTCTCTGCACCTCCGGAAGTCCACTATCAACTCCTTTGTCTTTGCGACGTTGAGTGTGAGATGGTTGTCTTGACACCAGTGGGTCAGGGCGCTGACCTCCTCCCTGTAGGCCGTCTCATCACCGTTGGTGATAAGACCCACCACTGTAGTGTCGTCCGCAAACTTCACAATGATGTTGGAGTTGTTAGTGGCTGTGCAGTCGTAGGTGTAGAGTGAGTATAGGAGAGGGCTCAGTACACACCCCTGTGGAGCACCAGTGTTCAGTGTGATGGGGGATGAGGTGATGCTGCCCAGTCTGACCACTTGGCGTTTGTCAGACAGGAAGCTAAGGATCCAGCTGCAGAGGGAGCTGCTCAGTCCTGGATCCTGCAGTTTCCTGTCCAGCTTCGAGGGAACGATGGTATTGAATGCTGAGCTGTAATCTACAAACAGCATTCTCACATACATGTCTCTCTTCTCCAGGTGTGACAGGGCAGTATGTAGTGTCAGGGCTATGGCATCATCAGTGGACCTGTTGTGGCGGTATGCGAACTGTAGAGGGTCCAGTGAGTCGGGTAGTGCAGAGCAGATGAAGTCCCTGACCAGCTTCTTGAAGCATTTGCTTACGATGGGGGTCAGGGCTACAGGTCGCCAGTTGTTCAGTGAGGAGATGGTGGAGGATTTGGGTACAGGGACGATGGTGGCCATTTTGAAGCAGGCTGGGACTACAGACAGAGAGAGGGAAAGGTTGAAGATGTGTGTGAACACTCCAGCCAGCTGAGCCGCGCATGACTTGAGGACGCGGCCGGGAATCCCGTCCGGACCAGTAGCTTTGCGCGCGTTCACCTTCCTGAAGCACTTCCGCACATCCTCCTCAGACACAGTGTGTGCACTGACGTCATCCGCGGTGCGCACACTGTCCGGTCTCATGGTGTTCGCTGTGTCGAATCTAGCGTAGAATACGTTTAGATCCTCACACAGAGAGGCCGTGGTCTGCGGTGTGCTGGTTTTCCCTCTAAAGTCTGTGATCGTGTTTAGTCCCTGCCACATACTACTGGTTCAATGTCATCATTTCAGAATGCATTGGTTCTGCTCGGCTGGTTCCACTCTCCGTTTACATCATTGATTTAAAAAAAATAACCATCTGTTGTCACCACAGGTATAATTAATTACTTAATTTCTTTCAATTAGAGCTGGGCGATAGAACGATAACAATATGTATTGTGAAATAACTTTTTCTTGATAGAAAAATTAAACTATTGCGATAGGCCTCATCTCGCTTGTCCTCTTAAAAAAAAAAAAAAGGACAGCCAATGCAAATTAAGTAGTGCAGAGCCGAACCAATCACAGCCGCAGCGTCACGTCACATGACTTGTTACGTACAGCACAAGTGCCAAGCCGCACATGTGTATTTGTTTGGGAAGCAGCCAGCTGCCGTGCCGCCTGGGTAATGGAGGAAATGAGTGTGCTGACTAGAGAAAAATCAACCGAGAGCGTGACCGAAGGTTACCGAAGAGAACACAGATGATGGTTCCAATGCCGGAGAGATTGCCGGAAGAGCCATAGAAGTTCCGTAGTGTGAAGGTGTATAGGATAAAGGTCTAATCATCTCTTAGTTTAGTCAGATTGCACAGAGTGTATATATTTGTTAATAATTTGAATCATTTTGGATAAGGATAAGTGTAAGATAATGGGGAATTTCAGTTTTTACTTTATAATTTGTTTAGCGTAAGATTTACAGTTAAATTGTATTTTTTCTTGCCTTATTTAATTTGTACGTACTGTTCCTTTAACACACGGTAACTGTGCACGGGGGGAGTGTTCGCGACAGGCAGTGTGGAGCTACGGGGGCTCTTTTCTGGAAGCGCTGGGTGAGAGAGTATTTGCCTCAGCTTCAGACACGGCAGAAGTGGACACGGGTGTCTAGGAACTTTGTGCCTGGAGACATCGTTTTGCTCGTGGACGAAACAGCACTGAGAAACTCTTGGCTCATTGGTAGAGTCACTCAAGCCATGCCGGATGAACATGGCCTTGTTTGCAGGGTTCGTGTGAAGACCAAGACCAGTGAACTCGATAGACCGATCACTAAGGTCTGTCTGCTCCTAGAAGCAGTATGAGTCAGTGGTAAAGGCTGGACTCCCACGGTATGTCATGTACTGGTGACCTCTGACATCAGAAGAAAGAAGAAATTATGTTCTAAGGACTGAATGCCTATGTTGTTGAACTTGATCATTGTGCCAAATTGTTAATAATTGTTTATAAGTTTATAGAACAATTAGCGGTCGGGAATGTATAGGATAAAGGTCTAATCATCTCTTAGTTTAGTCAGATTGCACAGAGTCTATATTTCTTAATAATATGAATGATTTTGGATAAGGATAAGTGTAAGATAATGGGGAATTTCAGTTTTTACTTTATAATTTGTTTAGCGTAAGATTTGCAGTTAAATTGTATTTTTTCTTGCCTTATTTAATTTGTACGTACTGTTCCTTTAACACACGGTAACTGTGCACGGGGGGAGCGTTCGCGACGGGCAGTGTGGAGCTACGGGGGCTTTAACTAGCTGTGGAGAAAAACTGTTTCTTACCGTGTTTGCAGTGTACAGGAACATTCAAATGGATCACTGTATTTCAAACTGTGGAAATAAATGTTTGCCTGTTTGTTTTTCAACTACAAGCGGACTTTGTGGATTATGTTCAACTGCACTAAGACACGCGTACGGCCCGACTACCAGCTAGTGCTTCCGCGGTAATAGAAGGTATTTCGGCTATTTCAAGTCTGACAAAAAACAGAGTAGCGCACACTGTTGTGCCAAAAGCAAGTCTGGAAATACAATAAAGCGGTGCATGCTCAATCTCTGACTGGAAGCGCTAATTCGTCATTCGGCTTTTGTCAGACTAAAGTAACTGTTAAAACTGTTTGAAAAGCTAAGCTATACAACAAGGAGAGATTGAGAATTTCCTTTTAGTTCTCAGTTTATTTGATATTGACAAAAGTTAGTCAATTTTGTCTGTTCTTCTGTAAAACAAACTAGGATTTATTTTTAGAATTAATATTTTGTTTTTAAGTGGAATTGACAATTATTCTGTTTTGTTTGTTGTATTTTGAAACTTAAACGCTTTAGCGGCTGCCTTTTGTGTAGTTTGCAATATTTGCCTTTATTTATCTGAAAAAGTCTCATGTTCCTTAAGTACATCTACCCTGTTGAACTTATTATGGGAAATAAATATTTAAATCAAAACAAGCTGCTGATTATTTCACATTTTACTTGTGAGCAACGGCACATTTAAATCCTACAAATATAGTTATTTGGCTTATATCGTGATATATAGCGTTATCGCCTGAAATGAAAAAAACATATCGTGATATGAAAAAATCTTATATCGCCCAGCTCTACCTTCAATACAAAAATATTTTGTTTGTCATGGCTTACACAAGTAAAATTAACACAGAACTTAAAATGACTATATGAACACAAAAGTCATACCATTTTTTGTGTGCCAGATACTCCTCAACAACATAAAGTGGCTCCTGACAATTGACCATAAGGATCCAAGCCACCAACAATTAAAATTTTATATGAACCATGTCAGAATAAACAGTGTATATTACCCAACAGATATTATAAAAACAACACTATAAAGTAGGGGCAGTTTGAAATGCTGATAGAGTGTGTATATATGCTTAGGTCTGTCTCAGTATTTCAGGATTGGATATGTGACTGGTGAGGGTTGACGGGGGCCTGAAATGGTGAGAGTGTGGGTGAGAGCAACACAGGTCAGTACAGTACCATGGGTGGATTTCAGCAAAACCCACAGCGGGGTGAGCCTGATATACGTGTTGACCAATGAATGGGTGGGTATGTGAACACACAGGTCTCTACAGGTATTCACAGCCAGTAATAAGACACATCTTCCCCTCCTTCAGAGTAACTTGAATCCCAACTCCGTGCCCGTTCTGCTGATTTTGAGGGATCTGATGACTTCCTCATTTTCATCTGTGGCTTTAATCTATTTGCAGCAGGACTGTGTGGGCTCAATTGGCAGGTCATTCACCTGTAGCAGGAGGTTGCGGTACCTCCTGCTACACCTTCTCTCTCTGGGCATAATCTATAGACAGGGTTGTCCCCTATCTGTTCTTTCGCAGTGTAGATGTCCTGTTACCAACAGGGGTCTAAGTTGCACAGGACCTCCTCTTTCAATGAGGTTGTGTACAAGAACTATATCCCCACAATGGAGGGCACTCTTGTCATAAAGTCCTTTACAATAAGAGCTCGTTGCCCGTTTGCATTTGCTATTCAGTATACCTGAATCATTCCTGTCCACTTCTTGGCATAACCACTTGGTGTTTCAGCCTCCTGATCTTTAGAGTCCAAAAAGGAGGTCAATGGGGCGACATAGATGATGGCCATAAAACAAGTAGTAGGGGAAGAGCCCTGTAGCCTCATGCTTTGTACAGTTGTACACATTAATGATATGTGGTAGGTGGTCTTTCCAGTTCTCCTTTTCTTTTTCTCCCAGAGTCCATAGCATTTACAACGCAGTGTGCAATTTAGTCTCTCTGCCAGGTTTCCCCTGGGGCTCTTGAGTGACCAATACCAGATAACTGCCTGAGGGTGATGTTTGGTGGGATATTTGAACCTGGGGATGTAATCATTGAGAGAGAAAAAAACAAAAACAAAAAAACAACAGCGGCTGCCTTGCCAGCTTTGTTTTTGGTTGGGTCGGCCTAGGCACTTATACAGTCCACCCAAGGAGTTATGAAAGCTGTCAAGCACCTTAATTGTTCTACTATGAAACCTTAGTGGTAGGTCTGATCCAATATCAAAAACTAGCTGCATGACCATGAGTCAGTGGAGTCCGAGGGAGGGGGTGTCAGTCGCTCACTGTTTTGTTATTCAAAAGCCGATAATCAACAGAGGTGTAGGGAGCTACGGTTGTTCCTCACACATAAGAATGGGGCAGAACAGGGTGAATCAGACTTAAAAATCCATCTTTTTACCAACAGTTCTTGAAAATCTTCTTTTACCTCAAGCCTTTGAGCTGTGATTGTTTTGGTTTGTGTGGAAACAGTCTTTTGTGTCTCTGGTGGGCCCATCTTAATAAGGTTGGTAACATGCTGAATTGTACCGAGAAGTGTTCTCCTTGGTAGTGTGATCTCTTGTTTTGAGTGGTTAGAGATCGGGACCTTGACACAAGGGTGACTGGAGTTCTGGACCTCCAGAAGGCCATTCCCTGAACTCAGCTGTGCTAGGACACTGTCCTCCTCTGTAGGTTATTACAAAACAAGGGGATCGGAGATGTCAAAGTTTGGGGGTACTCTGCACAACACCTGTACCACTCTTCCAGTTGGAATGAGAATATTGTTTGTCCTACTCTTACTGTAGCTGGGTCACAATATTTACTTGCCCAAACTGGGTGAAACAAACAATGGCCATCACCTGTTCTTCCCCCCATCACAAAGGCATTGCATAAGAGGTTGAAAACTGTGGCAATGGCATCACGTAGGGCTGCACGATTTTGCATAAAATGAGAATCACGATTTTTTTGCTTAAAATTGAGATCACGATTCTCTCACGATTTTCTTTTCCAGTATAAACATTTATTGCACTTATTAACTGCACATCGACTTCGTAACAGTTGAGACTGAACATAAAAACAATAAATAAACATAAAAACAACAAATGTCTGACATTTTGTCGTTGCCGCAAAATGTTGTACAGCTTGAAATTCCGTCTCCACCGTTGCTCGACACTGCGTGTATAGAGCAGGTAGTGCAACAATAGAAAAATAGTTGCGGGACGGCACTGTGTAGCGTTTGTCTAGGGTGTTGATCATTTTCCTAAATCCCTCGTTTTGCTCAGTGTTGATGGGAGCCATATCTTTGGTCAGGTGATAAGTAATAGCCTCCGTAATTTCTTTGTGCCTGCGGGAGTTCGACGGGTATAGGGAAGCGCTGTATAAGGTTCCCGTTATTGATGTTTGAGTGGTTGACCGGGACGGATTTTCTCCTGTCATTTTCTCGTCATCCCTGACGTGCTCTCCATTGTTTTTTCCCTGCCAATTTTAGCAGCCAGCTTCTGTATCACGTGGTATAAGGCTCCGCCCTTGTCATTTGTTGAGCAGGAAGAGTGAGCGCTTGTTTTCATGCAGATTACGTCCCAGATCAAAATGCGGTACAATCGTCGTTGTTAGGTTTTGTATTGTTGATTGTCATTTATGCTTAGAAATATTTAACCATAGATGCTTAGAGGTGTATAATCAATTGTGTAGTGATAAGTTGTGTGATCTTTAACAGGCTACAGAGGCTTGGTGTGCATTCCACACCTACATCCTGGGAGCATGAGAGAGGTCATACCTTCTCTTATTGTTTTATGGTAGGATTAACGTAGTTACGTCTGTTTTAGTCTAAGTGCTTTTTGTGTATAAATGAACTGCTGGACTTCCTTACTGTGTTATCTAGGATGAGGGGGGGTCTACCCTCTTCCTGACCAAGGATGTTTGCTTGTGTGCTTTTATGACCCTTTGATCAGCAGTACCCCCCCCCCCCCCCCCCCACACACACACACACACACACACACACACACACACACACAGGCAAGGTACTCTTTGTGTGTATGTAGACATCACATGTTAATGAACCTATGCATATTCATGTAACCTCAATAAAAGGACAGTGGTACGGGAGAACGGACGAGAGCAACTGGGGTCAAGTGGAGGAACGGCACTCTGTCCGGTCTCTCCCGTGCACGAGTAACATGAAGAACTTTGCCTATTTGTGTCTTGCTTAGCAGTGTAATTATATTGTCTTCAACGTTCCAGCGGATGGGTTCAAGCTACAAACCTATCAGTCGTCTTCTTTTTTTTCCCTTTTTTTTCCTTTTTTTTTTTTTTAAATCGTCATTTGGAAATGAGATCGCACATAAGTATGAATTGAGATCGTGATTTTCTAACAATTAATCGTGCAGCCCCAGCATCACCTTAAAGTTCTTGTCTCTTGATGAGCACATCAGCTCCTAGTAAAGTCTGGGGCAGTGACAGCTGGCTAACCAAGAAGGGGGCTTGAATGGTGAGATTGGGATTGTTATTCCCTGCCAAGTTGACGGTGAGCTCTACCCAACAATCATAGGAGATGTTTTGGACATTAACTGCATAAAGATCAAGGTCTTCATCAAGAAGTTCTTGACGTGGTCTTACTGTATAATTGAGAATGTGGATGTCGGCTGATATGATTTTAGCTGCTTGGGTTCAATGCTTACTGGAAGGCCCTGCTGACAGGCTTCTGGCTTTCGCTTAAAAAAGACTGTCTTGTTTCCCTGAAATTTGGTATGCTTTAAGCATCCCACTGCTTAGTGTCCATGATCTCCACACACAAAACAATGGTTTCATTCCTGCAGGTTTCAGACAATGGGCTGTTTTCCCTCTTCCCCTGCTCTGCCAGCTGTCAAATGGCCTGAAGGTCTCTTTCGTATGTTGTGTCTCTTGTTTTGTTATCACCCTGCCAACCTCATGTTTTGTAGCGTTGTCATCTTTTGGCAGGGGAGTTGTCCTAGTCTACGCTGGATCTGCTTCTCTCTTGTTTGTGCCACAATAACAAAGGACACTAGTTCAATGTTGTCCTTCCCAAATTTCCTCTGAGGGCCGGGGGATGACATGCTGAACTGTTGTCCTCTTATTGACCAATATAAAGAGCACTGGTCTCTAAATGCTATTGACACCCTTTTCTCAATGAGAAGTCTGGGCCCTGGAGGGACTTTCCCTGCCGGATACACGATGGACGGGTGGCAGACATGGAGGATCGTGTGCCTGGCGGGACTGTCGATTGAGGACGCTGAAGATATCTACCTATTCGGAACCATGATAACAGGGTTCTTGCTGATCGGAGTTGGCTTGGCCCTGGCTTGTTGGAGAATTAAGAAAGCGGAACCGGCTGTTCAAACCCCCCCAAGGCTGCCCGCTGGGATTGAAACGATGGGACGAGGTGCGGCTTCTCAGAAAGGACTCACTGAATGCAGCATGGTTAAGAGCTTGGAAGCGCGAACGGCTGCAGTGAAGGCTCACTGAGTACCTCTGAGCGTACATTGGATTACATCAGGGAAGAATCCACTCGGAACAACACCTCTGGGCGGAAGCTGGATTACATCGCGGATCAGTTGGCTGCGGTCGTGAGGTCTCAGAATCTGCTCTGTGAGCAAAAGACTGAAAAGACCACAGAATTGAAGGTAAATAACATCATGAAGAAACTCGCAGCTATCCAACGGGAGATTGAGAGACCAGTGTCGGTGTCGGAGTGTTAAAAACAGCTTGAAATTCTCATGAGTTGTTTGTAAAAGAAAAATCACCATTATAATGCGGCTACCCCTTTGACGCCAGCTGTGGGCTCAAGGCCGGAGCCGAACAAACACTCCCTGATAACGACTGTCACGATGTTGTGCTGTGGACATTAGGTGCTTTTTGTGCAGAGGAGTTTTTTTGTTTCCTGTTCTCATGCTATCCTACCATGGAAGTACAGCATGAGTAGAGGTCTCTTTTTTTCCTCTTGTACTTTCCCATTGTAGTGTACATTTCAGTGTTTTTTCTGTAACGCTACCAATCTCCGACTTGTATCCCCATGTAATGTCTGTGTTGTGTGTGTAAGGTCGGGGGGGGGGGGGGGGGGGGCACTGCAGGGCAACCTGCATGTGGCGAATAAAGCTTTGATTGATTGATTGATTGATTGATTGATTGAAATCACCTCAAATTCTTTGACAGTTCCAGTCCATATGCATCCTTCATTGGGACAGACAGCTGCCAAGGCCTCCACTTCTCTGCGGGCTGCATTGTCAGGGAAAGCCTGGGTGGGAAAAAAAGGAGGTTGTTGTCAGTGTTGTTTGGTTTGCATCTTCAGTTCAGATTAAGCCAGGATGCACCAATTTCATTTTTCAGGGAGATTCAGGACATATGGTCAGAGGATAAAATGGCTATAGCTGTTCCATCTGTTGTTGTTACTGCTAAGACCTATAGAGCAGTCACAAAGTTTCTGTTGTGTTGGATCTAAACTGCAGGCCATTAGATTTGAACAGAAACAATGACCATGACATTACAGTGCTTTATAAAAATTCCAAACCAGGCCAAACTCTATTAAGAAAACTGCTAAAAATGCTAATAAAGTGGAACTGTAATAAAATGTACTTACACCACCTTGCTTAAGGATCGAGGTGGGTTCCTCAAACAGGTCTTCTTTGATGCATGCACTGCATTTCTGTGGTCCACAACTTCCAAAGAGAAAAAAAAAACACACATAAATAATAAACACTGTGGTAGGGCTGGGCGATATATCGAGTTTTTTAAAAATATCGATATATTTTCATACGAGATATAAGATGTGACAATATCGTTTATATCGATATAGTCTATGTTACGTTATAATTATACTTGTGGAGCCGCAGGTTTGCCTCTCTTTCGTCCACTTTTGTCTCTACGCAACGTTACTCGGCCTGGCCTCTCCTTCACTGAACACAACTCCCCCTCCCCCATAGCTTCACCTGCAGGCAATGACAAGATGAAAGCGGAAAATCTCCGTTAGCGAGTTACCGTGCGTGGGGCTGGATGGCGTCAACGTGTTAGCGAGCTAACCGCGCTAACGAGCTAACCACGCTAACGACATGCAGCCAGGAGGGGCTGCACGGACTAAAATCCTTTCATTTTCTCAAAAATCGACAGCGCGCCTTATGTATGAATTCTGGTTGTGCTTACTGACCGCGAACCGATTTTATGTGGGACACAGCGCTCAGCAATCTGTCAAAAAATGTTTTAATATGACTTTGCTAAGCTACGGAGCTGCACCACTTGATGGATTGTCGGAGGATTACGGCTACCGAGGAGGAGCCTCGCGGAGTGATACGTACTGTGTGTATAAGGACCACAAATGGCACCTGTTCAGAGACGTGGTGCAGCTGTGAAATCTGTCTCTTTGTTATTATGCTCAGCGTCTATTAGTTTACATTTTGACTGCACAATTGTGAGCTTTTTGTTATGCACAAAAACAACATTGTTTTCTTTTATTTATGGACCATGATTATTTAATAAATGCTGATAATTTATTTTTGAGTAATTTCTTCATGTACATCTACGCTGTATGTAAATAAAAGTGCCCGTGTGACATCTGGGACACAGTGTGACTAAGAACTCTCTTTTTGTTCTTAACTTATGGCTTTAAAAAAAAAAAACAATCGAGATATATATCTTATATCGCCATCCAGCTAAAAAAAATCGAGATATGAATTTTGGGTCATATCGCCCAGCCCTACGACTGTGGCAATGTCAAACTACCATTGAACATTTGGCATACAATGCCTCAGTAAGTATAACATACAGTGGGGCAAAAAAGTATTTAGTCAGCCACCGATTGTGCAAGTTCCCCCACTTAAAATGATGACAGAGGTCAGTAATTTGCACCAGAGGTACACTTCAACTGTGAGAGACAGAATGTGAAAAAAAAAAATCCATGAATCCACATGGTAGGATTTGTAAAGAATTTATTCGTAAATCAGGGTGGAAAATAAGTATTTGGTCACCTCAAACAAGGAAAATCTCTGGCTCTCACAGACCTGTAACGTCTTCTGTAAGAAGCTTTTCAGTCCCCCACTCGTTACCTGTATGAATGGCACCTGTTTGAACTCATCATCTGTATAAAAGACACCTGTCCACAGCCTCAAACAGTCAGACTCCAAACTCCGCCATGGCCAAGACCAAAGAGCTTTCGAAGGACACCAGGAAAAGTATTGTAGACCTGCACCAGACTGGGAAGAGTGAATCTACAATAGGCAAGCAGCTTGGTGTGAAAAAATCAACTGTGGGAGCAATCATCAGAAAATGGAAGACATACAAGACCACTGATAATCTCCCTCGATCTGGGGCTCCACGCAAGATCTCATCCCGTGGGGTCAAAATGATCATGAGAACGGTGAGCAAAGATCCCAGAACCACACGGGGGGACCTGGTGAATGACCTGCAGAGAGCTGGGACCAAAGTAACAAAGGTCACCGTCAGTAACACACTACAACGGCAGGGAATCAAATCCCGCAGTGCCAGACGTGTTCCGCTGCTGAAGCCAGTGCATGTCCAGGCCCGTCTGAAGTTTGCCAGAGAGCACATGGATGATACAGCAGAGGATTGGGAGAATGTCATGTGGTCAGATGAAACCAAAGTAGAACTTCTTGGTATAAACTCAACTCGTCGTGTTTGGAGGAAGAAGAATACTGAGTTGCATCCCAAGAACACCATACCTACTGTGAAGCATGGGGGTGGAAACATCATGCTATGGGGCTGTTTTTCTGCCAAGGGGACAGGACGACTGATCCGTGTTAAGGACAGCAGAATGAATGGGGCCATGTATCGTGAGATTTTGAGCCAAAACCTCTTTCCATCAGTGAAAACTTTGAAGATGAAACGAGGCTGGGTCTTCCAACATGACAATGATCTAAAACACACCGCCCGGGCAACAAAGGAGTGGCTCCGTAAGAAGCATTTGAAAGTCCTGGAGTGGCCTAGCCAGTCTCCAGACCTCAACCCCATAGAAAATCTGTGGCGGGAGTTGAAAGTCAGTGTTGCTCGGCGACAGCCCCAAAACATCACTGCTCTCGAGAAGATCTGCATGGAGGAATGGGCCAAAATACCAGCTACTGTGTGTGCAAACCTGGTAAAGACCTATAGTAAACGTTTGACCTCTGTTATTGCCAACAAAGGTTATGTTACAAAGTATTGAGTTGTATTTTTGTTATTGACCAAATACTTATTTTCCACCCTGATTTACGAATAAATTCTTTACAAATCCTACCATGTGGATTCATGGATTTTTTTTTTCACATTCTGTCTCTCACAGTTGAAGTGTACCTCTGGTGCAAATTACTGACCTCTGTCATCATTTTAGGTGGGGGAACTTGCACAATCGGTGGCTGACTAAATACTTTTTTGCCCCACTGTATGACCTTAACTCAACTTTGTCTGAACACTCAAAATACATGCCGTGGTCTTCAAGTATGATGGCACAATACAACAACTATAGGTTGAAAAACAACTAAGAGCTGGAAGAGGGTGAAAATCCAATAAGGCCTACATTTTTCAGATTAGAGCACTATATTTATCTGAAAATAACATAATTGAAAATTTCAAGGTCATTTATAAAGGGGAAAAATACAGAAATGTGATACTTTAAAAGGCACCTATTCTGAATTCTCTAATATTTGGTCAAACCCAATTGTAAACTTTTATTGAAAACAGCCTAAAATCTCTTAGGGAATCTTTCTTGTAGTTTTTTTAAACTAGCCTTCAGGACTAGTTCTCCAGGCTTCTTTAAGGGCTTTCTAAAGCTCTTCTTTGGATGTTGGCTGCCATTCATTTTGCTGCCTGTCAAGATGAGTGTTTCTATAATGCTGAGTTCCAAGCTTTGGGGAGGCTAGTCAATGATAGTCTTCCATTGTGTTTTTCTATCCAGACATGCATTTATTACACAGACAGTTTATTTCAAGTCAGTCTAGTACTGCACATTGTATATTTTACTCTTACAATGGTTAAACATGGTGAAATGATCAAATAGTACCATAAGAATATGTGTAAATCGAAAAGAAAAGCACCTGTGTTACACTTTTTTTGTTGGCTCTGTATAATGTCAGGAGGTGAGGTGTGGTGAGGTACACAGCATTGGAAACAACCACTCTGTGTTTGGAAGGGGCAGCCAATAGGAAGAAACGTGGTTTTAAATGGAGAGGAGATGCAACACATTGCTTTACAGATGAATTGAGGGGCTGGATTAAGGCCCAGGAGTAACACAAATAAGGATCCATTTAAAATACCGGAAAGCTACATTAGTAAAATATTGAGCTCGAAAATAAGCAGAATAGATGCCTTCTTACTTTCAGAAGACTATTTTCTCTTTAATCACTCACACAAACATGATTTGTGTTGAATTTCTTTCATAGGTATATTAATCCAGTTTTATTTTTTATTTTTTTTTACACCTACAAATGCAAAGAAAGACAAGCATTTGTGAAAAAGTTAGGGTGTGTGTGGGGGGGTGTTGTCCCACCTCCCCCTCTAGGTAAATAAAATGAGCACACTCATTATATCTTAGATTAGATTACACACAATAATTAGTAAAAGTCAGAAGTGAGTGTAGGGCACAGATGGATGTCTAACACCTTAGGATCTGTGAAGTTAAATAACTGATTCATTCTTGAGAAACAAGTCATCTAAAACATAAGTGAAACTGAAATTGCTCTGTGTCATCACACACCTGCGCAGTGTGAGAGAAGAAAACAGGTGAGTCACTACAAAGGTCCACTCGCGGTGCTTTAACCCTGTGTTTTTGTTTCTGTACCACTATAAATCCAGAAATATATACATTTAAAAATGCACTCCTTATTACTGCATTTGAAAATATAAAACATATAAAACAATACTAGTAAGAAATACTAAACATATATAAATCTACGAACAGCTGGTCCTTCTTGAAGCCTGAGTCGTTAGGTCACCCGAATTTTACCTTGAAAAAACTGGCAACTTTATTTTGGCACACTTACTAGACAACAGACGCAGGGAGATAATACATTTTAAAGACACTGAGAGGTGCCAGACCTTCTAGTGAATTCGGCACAATACCGACCTGACAGTACAATAAAGCGCTGTCAGGTTCAACTTCTCGAAATGCACACCCCTGGCTGGCTCCTGTGTCCTGCCGACCCCAGCAGAGGTTAGCAGGACGAGACTACGAGGACACCTAGCCAGTCTATCGCACATAGACAAGTTGAGATATTATTTAGATAAGGACGCTATTCATTTATCACCTGTAGGTTCAGTTTAGCTGTATTTTGTTTGTAATTCAACTCTCTTTGTGCAGGCATACAGCGTTACACGTGTCAATAAATGTTACATGGATAGATATTTGAACGAAGGCTGGTGACGGGATCTGAATGCTTATTTTGGGCTACATATATCTAGCTAGCTCACTAGCATCCAGGACTACTCACCTCACAATTTTGTTGAAACAGAACGAACAAAAGCGGTGACCGCATTGGGCTTGCAGGGGCCTTCTCAGGATTTTCTGACACGAGTTGCACAAATGCTTATCCTCCAGGTTGTTAGCCAAAATTTTCTTTGGGAAGCCCGGTTTGTTACCTTCCAGGGAAGATGGTGGAGACGGCTCCTGTGCAGCCATTATTCCCCTTGAACAATATCGGGGTACTCAGCGGGGTGTGTTCAAGATAGCAAACACAGCTGAATATGACTGTAAAAATACCCGCAAGCAACGACTCATTGCTCTTTAGCAATTTATTAAAGCGTGTATACCTGCTTTGTTTATGAACAAATGACGACATCTAACTCCTCATCTGCATTGACAAACACGTCCAGGCGTTTTCATGTGATAAAAGTGACAGCTGAGGATGCTGCGCTTTACTGTAAGTTGCTACGTCTGCCGCTAGGTGCCGCAAGTCCAAAAGAAGAGCATCTGTGTCATCAGGAAGCTGGCTGGGATAAATTGGACGGTCTAGATTCGACCACCACGACAGCCGCGGCAAGCTAACTGCACTTAATCTCGGAAGTACTATAGTTACGTCTTGAAAATAAAAGCGAAAATCGGCAATCGGTTGTAATGTGAGAAAGTAAAGAAAATGGATCTTGTTCTACCCTAAAGCTGTCTGAAACTGTGCACATCCACGTGGAAAATAGCAAAATCATGAGACTTACCAGGTATTATGTGTTAATTCTCATTAGTATACACAATTCAAGTGAACTATTGCCCAGACTTCATAAAATAACTAAATTCATAAAATATTCTTTAGTTTGGTTATCGTAATTGTATTTCAACCAAACTCGCTTTCTGGTAAATTAGTATATTAGTATATTAGTATTAGTATTAGTATCTGTAAATTGATTTATTAGCTCATAAATGACCAACACCAAACACGTGGATTTTAGTAGTTACAGTTACCTGACATAAACAGTATAAAAGATTAAAGCTGCATTCTATTTCATGGTAAGTAGGGGGCAACTCCTTTGGTTGCAGTAAGACTTTTAGTTCTATAGAAGTCTATGGGAAAATAACCATCTGTGATGTCAGTAAACACTTTACTGATGACTTTATGGGCTTAGTCACTAGTTTCAGGTAATGCTGAATAAAACATGAGCCCAAATTGATTACTCATTATTGGAGTTCAAGGAAAAAACGAGAATCATCCCTGTGCTCACTGGATAATAATTTATGAGTCACAAGTTGTCAGTCAGTAAGCAGGAGATTTCACATTCAGAGGCAGCCCAATACAATCCAGATTGTATTGGTTTCACAATATGTGGCAATCTGCAAACACAAACAAATAAATATGCAGAAAAAAATTCGAGGCACAACTTCTTCTGTATTGTTGGAAACCTACTCAGACCTATTGAAATTTAAGTAAGAATATCCATGAGTAAGCTACTTGGAGCATAAGCTTAAATAATGTTTCGGTATCGCTAAGCTTGAGCTTTATTTTGAAACCGGATATTCACAAGTTTTGCGTGCTACTTGATGATTGGTCGGCGGTAGCTGTTTTCTTTGCAAAGGAATGTCGCTGCTATATCTCTGTCGGGATGGAGGTCTGACAGATGTTTTGAGGAAAAGATGCTGGGACTGCACGCTCCTATCTTAATATATACCCGTGAGTATTTGCAGCTGACGTTAACCTGAAAAACTCATCCTGACGTGCTGCCGTGTAGTGTCACTGAGCGCAGAAGTGGCAAAGCTAAGCTAATATTGCCTGGATTGCTAGCTAAAGAGAAGCCAAAGGATAACGTTACCCTTTAGCTGGTGTAACGTTAGGTAACAAGCCGGGCTGCCTCATCTCTTTTTGAAATCCGAATTGACCTTTACATACTCTTTCGAATTTTCTGATTTAAGAATGCTTAAACACATTGCTTGATATATTAAGCAAAGCTCACTGTTCTAGCTGAGCGAGCAGCACAGTCAGCTAATGCTAGCAGGATAACGGTGAAAGGGAAATTCAACCTGAAAACAGAATTAATTCGCAGCCATTGGTAGATAATTGCTCGGCTCTTTGGATTTGAGCTAGTTAATACTTTTTTTTATTAACTTTTTAATACAAACAGACACGAAGCATGTACTAATAATGTCAACTGAAGACAAAGCTGATCTTGATAGCGAATAATGTATTTCTTGTAGGGACACTGTGACAGCTCCCATCAGGACACGGAGACGTGTTCTGAAGCTTTCTGTTTTTCAGCTGGTCAAATATTGTTTTAGAGACAGTTTCTAATTCATTGTCATTAAACCTACTGCGAAGAATCATCTGACAACGTCGTCATTATGTCTTGCTTCAGCTTGTGCCTCTCATGTTCTCCCATTACCATTTTGGTAACATAGTCGAGATTACCTCCCCCGACCCGTCAAAGCCAGCCGTTTATCAAATGATTTAACAGTAAAATTTGGACTGTGTGTGAGAGAGAGAGGGAGAGAGAGAGTGAGTGAGCTTAACCTTCTAATGTGGGGTAAAGTATAGATTGTGATTTACTGTTAAGTTCTGACCAGTCCTGTCTCTGTGGCAGGGATGATTGACAGTAATGAATATTTAGTCAAGTGCAAAATCCTTATGCTTTCTACCCCGTCATCTTCAGCTGTAATTGAAGCTGTGCTTTAATAAACTAAGCTACTATGACATCACCCCAGATGAGTATCTTTGTGATTGTCTTCCTGGCGTTTTGAAACTGGCAGGAGAGGGATGGATCAAAGTGAAAGTGCAATCTAAAACTATATTTAGAAGTTTCTATGGACGGACAGTTGTTTTAGAACTACTTTTATCTCGTTAACTCTCTAGCTAACAATGCTTGGATCATCCGATTGTTGTGTTTGTGGTGTTCCAAGCGTGTGCGCAACAGTGAAGTTGTCAAAACGTGGTAAAAGGTTTTTCCTCCTGTTTCTTTGTTTTTTAATTTTTAATTTATTGGGCAGTATAAATGTAGATAATGATAGATAACATCATTCATCCATTCTCTTCCGGTCCCCAAAAGGGGACAGAGCCTTTCAGTCTGTTGCACCAAGGCTGTGGAACAGTTTACCACTACAATTACGTTTGCTTGATTCTGTGGATTCTTTTAAAAAACAGTTAAAAACTCTTCTGTTCAAACAAGCCTTTTGTTGATCTACATATTTTATATATATATATATATATTTTTTTTACATTATTTACATTTGATCTTTTACATTGTATATAATGTCTATTGATTTTATTGTTTATTTTAATATTTTAATATTTGTGTACAGCGCTTTGTGATTGCCTGTCTGTGAAAAGCGCTTAATAAATAAAGTTTACTTACTTACTTGCTTACTTATCCTTATCAGGGTTGCACGGATGCTGGAGCCTATCCCCGTTACCATAGGGTGAGAGGCAGGGTATGCCTGGGACAGGTTGCCAGTCTGTCGCAGGGCTAACATATTGAGACAGACAATCATTTGCACTCACATTGACAACTATGGGCAATTTAGCATTGCCAGTGAACCTTACTCATCTAACTGCATGCGTTTGGACTGTGGAAGGAAGCCGGAGTACCCGGAGAGAACCCCCACAACAGATGGAGGAGTCAAACTCCAGACTTCTTGCTCTGGAAAGCAGCCTTAAAAGTAGTCAGTCAGTCATTTGTTGAGGTTATTTAGCAGGAAAAAAAAAAAGAGTATTGCATCCACAAATATACATTTATTAATGTTTAATTATGTCTTTTAAGTACATTTTATTTATATAGGTTGCATTTAGCTCTTTTAATTTCTCTAACACAAAGCTGGTTATAAGCCAACTTTATCCCAGGCTTGAATGACGGAAAAATTACTCTTTCTTCTGATAAAAAGTTTGATTACATTCTCACATCGTATGAGAGGTTGTTCGATAAGTGTTCAAGGCCAACACTGTTAGATCCGCTTCAAAGAAAGTTTCACTAATTCTGGCTAAGCAGCTTACTTACTCATAGACTTGTGTCGGTCTCCTTTTACTTTCTCGGCTGACTAAAACATATCTGTCTCAGCTAGGGCTGGGTCATATCATACCGTTCACGGTAATACCGGTATAATGTCGGGCAACGATAAGAAAATGAAATATCGCGATAGAATATGGGTAAAACACGCATGTGCAGTGCTTTTGTTTTCATACGCACATGGCGGAAAAAGCATGGCGGCGACAGAGAATGAGAAGGGCAAAAGCTGATTGTTAAATGAAACGGATGAACCAGAATTGGTTTGTAAATATGCTACAACTTCAGTGGTGTGGCACTGGTTTAGCTTTCGTCCGTCAGATACACAACAAAGCATTATTTTTGGTAGAGCATGCTAGCGGGCCGTCGTTATTACCGTGTTTTTTGGAAAATACGGCACACTTAAAATCAATCCTTTGATTTTTCTGAAAATCAACAGTGCCCCTTATAATCCCGTGTGCCTTATGTATGAATTCTGGTTGTGTTTACTGACCTCGAAACGATTTTATGTCGTACACAGCACTGGAAAATCTTTCAAATGTTTTAGTACGACTTTGCTAAGCTAGGAACCCGCACCGCTTGATGGATTGTTGGAGCATTACGGCTATCGTAGGTAGGAGCCTCGCGGAGTGCTACGTACTGTGCTTCAACATAATATTACTGTATTATGTGTATAACCTCTTTTTAAGTTTTGTGGATATTATACATGGTTATGCTGAGGATATGTCGGCCAATTTCCACTGGAAATGCCTTTTGGTTAAACGGTCAGCAAGGATTTTGCATTTGCACTGTTAAATTTTTATGTAACTTTAATGCAGATTAAAAAAAAACAGCTGCTTGTTTAAGTGAAAATGCATTGATTTTATTATTATTTTTTTTGCACGAATAAAGTTGTGGAGCTGTAAAGTATTTTGTCTAGTGTCGATTATATCGTCAGTTATATCGTTATCACAAATTTTCAAATGTATATCGTGATAAATATTTTTGGTCATATCACCCTGCTCTAGTCCCAACTACAGTGGCCCATGTAGGACAAATTTGAATTGGGGCAGGTAAGAAAACATATTTTAGTTGAATACAATCTGCTGATGTCATGTCAGTGAGATTTTCCATACTGTACCTTTAATGCACTTCCACATAAACTGTCTTTTGACTGTCGTGGTCTAATGGCGTTCATACTAGCTGTGCTGTTGTTGTTTTCTTGTTATATTGTGTTTATTTTACTGAGAATTAGTTTCCAGCTGTACACAGCAGTTTTTCCAACTTTTTGAATAAATAAAGCATATCTTAATTTTTTTTAAGTTGAATAACTTACAATTCGCATTCATTTATTTTATTTCCACATAAGAGTGACAAACTCGCACAAGAAGCTGGAACTAGTGGATTTGTGGTTTTTCTCATGTTCTAACACTTGAGCATAGTTTGATATAATTTTCATTTTTTGCAAAAAATATCAAGCCTGTCCTTTTCATCACACCTACATGTTAACAGAAGAATTTCATCTAAACAAGAGTCTTTAATCCCCAACCTCTGTCTCTGTGTTTTTCTTTGTTTTTTTTCCCCTTAGATGATGCTCAAAACAACATGGTAGTAAATTCTACTTGTGACAGGCAAAGAAAAACATCTGGTCAACTTTAAAAGAGGCACCGCTAAATTCAGTAAACCACTGAAGTTGGTACGAAGTGATTTGGCATCATATTTGCATCTCAGCATAGATCCTTAACTTCCTTGCTCGTGAAGATACGCTGCTACACTTTTACTTGTGTTGTCATTAAGGAGTCATCAGCCAGAGTTCCTCTCTACTGCAGAGTGAAGCTGGTGAAGCTCAGTCAAGATGTTCTCAGCGCTGAAGAAGCTGGTGGGCTCTGAGCCTGGCCAGCTCAAGGAGAAGAACATTCCTGCTGGTCTGCAGTCCATGAACCAGAGCTTGCAGAGACGCTTTGCCAAAGGGGTCCAGTATAACAGTAAGTAATCCAGCCAGCTAAATACATGTTCTGTCTTAGTTTGTTCAGTTTTATGGCATCTCCATCATGTCTCCTACTCCAGTGAAAATAGTGATTCGTGGAGACAGGAACACTGGAAAGAGTACTTTATGGCATCGACTGCAGGGCAAGAAGTTTGTGGAGGAGTATATACCCACTCAGGAGATCCAAGCTACAAGCATCCATTGGAATTACAAAAGTAAGCCAAGATAGCTGTGACCACATGTGATCATCTCACCAGGGCTGGGTGATATATACATTTAAAAAAATATATATATATATATCATTACAGTGTTTTAGAATTAGCCATTTAATTTATATCAATGTAGTCCAATGTTGCGTTACCAACTTATACACTTATTCTGCCACTGCACCTTTAGGTGAAGTAGACTGTGTTGTTCATGTGCACACAGACTTTTTTCCTAGTTTGGTCGAAGCCTGCTTGAAGGTTGGATAGTTGCTACTCTATAGTACAGTTCTGTAAATGAGTGCATGTTCACAAAAAAACTGGTGTGCACGTGAACATCTGCACAAAGCCTCGTGCTTACTGTCTGATGATGAAATTTACATTACTTCCACCCTCTTCAAGTACACTGAACTACACAAAACTGACTTAATATGGAACTAACTGCAATTCACTTCCTTTGCAATTCACTTCCTGTCCTGACTGACAGCCCAACTACCTTTAATTAGGACCAATAAAATTAGATGTCTGCTTTAATAAAAGTGTCTGTGACACATCACATGTTGTTTTTGTTAAATATACATACATACATACATACATACATACATACATACATACATACATACATACATACATACATACATACATATTAGTGAATCAGCCAAAAGGAGCTTTTAAATACTGAGAGGATTCTTTTGGTTCATGTCACCCAGCCCTGCTTGTCACCACTGCTTTAGTTATGTTTCTGTTTTGGTTTGACATCTGCTGTTTGTGCCTCATAATTTATTCCAGTGGCACCATATCAAGGTAAAAAGAAAAAGTTTAGCTGTAGTTTGAGCTAACTGATTGTTAGAGGAGACGTCCTGTATTTGTGTCAGTGCTTCCATACTAGTGAGAAAACACTACACTACTTAGCGCGAGTAGATCCACATTAGTCATTTAACAGTCAATAGATTTGAACTCTTCTCTCTGTAGTCTCAGAACATGAATAATGAATGTGTCCTCTGTGCTTGCCTCAGCTACTGATGATGTGGTGAAGGTAGAGGTGTGGGACGTGGTGGACAAAGGTGAGTGTTGACACACATGCCAGTCAAATTTCCTCTGAGGCTGACCTCTTGCATTATATCAACACATCCAATAGAGATGCTTGTTGCTTGTCTGTTCTGTCCTCAGTGTTGATGTTGTCTTTTTTTTTGGGCACCTCTCTTACACTCATCTCAGGCCAAAAATATCCTCTTCCTGAAGGTGTAGGTGAGCGCTGCTACAGTATGTAGATACTAAACTCTTGTGTGCTGTGGGTTTGCCCTGCCTATCCCCACTCTTATCTGAATGTCAATATTGTCAGAGTATGGCTCAGGGTTGCTGCCTAGCTATGTCTCAGAGTTTGGCTGTTTTGTTTGAGGGTTTTCTTTCCTTTTTATTGTTTTGTTTATTTGTTTTTTGTTTTTTGCTACTGCTGCACCCAGTTGGAGCGTGAGCATCTGCAGCGTGTATTTAAAGGGCACTGTGTGGTCAAAGTAGGCTGCGAGATGCTTTTCTGTTAGAAAAGCAGTTGTGCTGCTGCTCTGCTTGCTCTATACCTTTATACTAACTTAAAGCAAAAACCAAACTGTAGATCAGGATTTCACTGTGTGTCAGCTTGTCTGATCTTACCATTTGTGACCAATTGTTCTTTCAGGCAAAGGAAAAAGGCGCGGTGACAATTTGAAACTGGAGAATGAGCCCCAAGAGGTGACTATCACATGGCTGTCATGTGTTTTGGAAGAAAGGCTCACTTCTAGTATGTGGGTTGCAGATTTTAATCAGAGAAAGATGTCTTATAAGGAGGAAATTGTAAAGGGGGAAAAAAGGAAAAGAAGCATATGATCTCAGCAGAATATTTTCCTCCAATTGTTCTTAAATATTAATTTGTTTGTGTTATAGTCAGATGAGGTGGCCCTGGATGCAGAATTCCTGGATGTGTACAAGAACTGCAATGGAGTGATCATGATGTTTGACATCACCAAGCAGTGGTAAGAGAGCTTTGTGTGTGTTGTTGTCTCATCAGGCAAGTCTATTTCTTTAATATGCATGAGCAGATAAAGTTTCATTGTGTCTGTCTGTGGCTATGAAGCTTCCACTGCTGGATTGTGTTCAGCTCTAGATGCACAATCCTTAAAATACATTCCACTATTGCTATTTTGGGCATCCCAAGGGAGAATTTTTTTTTATGTATATATTAGCATGGCAAATGATATAACTGTAGGTTTTTCAGTGGGGTTTCATGTAAAGTAGGATCTGGTGTATCTTATGTCTCTGTGCTGTAGAGCTCTTTTGTTATTCAGCCACAATTAAAAACACATGAGTTGAGCCTCACTGTTGTTCTAGGTGCTACAGTGACTAAGCACAGTAAATGATAGGTATGCTTAAGTGTAGCAAAAATTATAATCACGTTTACTTTGGTTAATGCTGTAGTCTAATCTCCATTATTAAATACTGTTTTTCATCATGCATTTAATCATCTTTAACAAGGGGATTTACTCACATTTCAAATATAATTCAAATTCAGATGTAAAGGAAATAAGTAAACTGTTTTAGGTGAAGGTGGCCGTTGGGGACAAAGGGTCCTCTGGAAGAGGCTTAGGCTCAGACTAACTTTCTGACTGTAAAGCCAGTCTTGGTTGGGCAAGACTAGCTAGCTGTCTAGGATCCATATTAGTGTTCCTGTCATGGTGTGACTCCCCAAGCGGTTGCAGCAGATGGCCGCTCCTCCCTGAGTCTGGTTCTGCCGGAGGTTTCTTCCTGTTAAGAGGGAGTTTTTCCTTCCCACTGTCACCAAAGTGCTTGCTCATAGGGGATCATTTGATTGATGGGTTTTTATCTTTATGTATTATTGCAGGGTGTACCTTACACTATTAAGCGCCTTGAGGCAACTGTTGTTGTGGTTTGCCACTGTATAAATAAAATAAAATTGAACAGAAAATATGCCCTTGCAGGTGTATAATTTTCACAGACACCTCTGTGGGTAGGTCATTATTTTCTGGCTGTCATTAAATTACACAAAAATCAAAAAATGTGTCTATGTTTTAAAACATTTATACATTACTGTTTTGAGTCCCTGCTTAATTCTCTACATTTTAAAGCCAAATACTGAACTTCAGGGTTACCAGTCATAAAAACAGGAAAGCACAAGTATTTTAGAAAACTGTGTACCGTCATTTGTAAGCAGAGTTGGGGAAGCGATATTTGAAGAATAGTCAGTTTCCAGTGAATATTGATACTCCCAGATAAATGTTGTGATCCTATCAATTGCAGGACTTTTAATTACATCCTGAGGGAGCTGCCCAAAGTACCCACCCATGTGCCGGTGTGTGTGTTGGGAAACTACAGGGACATGGGCGAGCATCGTGTCATCCTCCCTGATGATATAAGGGACCTAATTGCTGGATTGAACAGGTAGATATAGATAATAATTGAATGTATACAGTTGAAATAAAAAGTGTGATAATAATAAAAGTTGTTTTCTCTGTAAAAAGTAAATCTTGTTACCTGATATAGCTGTGGAAAATGTTTTCAAATTTGAACATTTCAATGAGCATCGCATTTGCTCAATACTCTGGGATAAGCTACACAGACCTTTTTTGTGTCTACACTCTGAGCTTTTAATAAAGCCATAATGTCATCAAACCTTGCACACACATAGAAGTAAAAAAGTTTTAAAATCTTATTTTTAAGCCAAAAGTTCACCAACGTTTGTCCGTGTACCTCTGTATTTATACAGGGACTGTTTTGTTTTTCCACAACAACTGCATGAGCAAATTACCAGGATGGTGCCAAGTTGCAGGACCTGCCTATAGGGACTCAGAATACTGCACCATATATCACTGTGTTCAGTCACAGATAGCAAAAATACAGGAAACAGTACCAGGAATAAACAGGAAGTGTTGGAAGAAAACAGAACCGGGAACAATATAATTCTCTAAGGACTTTAATTTTTGGTTTTAACTTTAAAAAAATTTACATAATCAACAACTAGATTAGTGTTCTTTCACTGTGTCTGTGTCTGCAGCCACAAACCAGACATCCAGGGAACTGAGGGCTCAGTGACACAACCAAAACAGGAAGAAGCTTTTTTTTTTTTGTTAATTTTGTTTTCTTACCCAGATTTGAGCTTACACCTCACCAGAGGGACTGGCTCTGCAAAACTTAAAACCCCAGTAGTAGATAACAGGTATCACAACAGTGGCCATCAACTTTCTCTAGTGGGCTGTCTGCTTCAGGCTCAATGCACAGTTGTGTAAAAATGGTAATTTTGTGGGTTATCCGACTCTTCTTCCCCACAAAATGATCCCTATGAGTGCCACCACTCCAATCAGAGACGTAAGGTACAGCTTAGCATCTTGCACATTTAAAACATATTTGCACAAAACATGCTGCAAGTAAAATAATCTGTGAAAACATGGTACTTCCCGGGGATTTTAAACCGAAACTCCTGCTACCTGCCAGTGTGGAAGTGCCTTAAACCTGAATTCTCTCTAACAGAAAAGATGTCTGATTCTATAAAAGTCTCTGGAAAAACAATTTTCAGCTCCCTTGATCTTTGACTTCAGGAAACTTTCCTTCCTAGATTTTATTCTTAATAAATACAATATGATTGTTTTGTAAATGATGGTTCGCCAAAGTCAAAAGGGAGGATAAAACTGTATGTGCTCATAATACAAAATGTTTTCATTTACAGTTTGTTATCCATTGAGCACATCAATGTGGCATTAGTTTCAAAAAGCTGAGATGGTCACAACAAAAACGCTAAACTTGTAGCGTTAAAACAGAATATCACTAACCAATGAGGGACTTGAAGATTGTTACCTACAATTTTTATATAGACTCTGCAGTGAAAACAGCGGTAGAAACTACGCTGAACAGTAGACCGTGGATAGAAGATAACTCGCATAATAGTGTTCAAAAGTGATGATGATGATGGATTGGATTTATATAGCGCTTTTCAAGGCACCCAAAGCGCTTTACAATGCCACTATTCATTCACTCTCGCATTCACAAACACTGGTGGAGGCAAGCTACGGTTGTAGCCACAGCTACCCTGGGGAACGTGACTTATATTTATTTGGCTGGTTGGTAACTAACCAGTATAATACAAATGGATATTTTACCACTGAAAGCTGTCTAGTGTCAAAGGGAAGGTGTTATCCACTGTCAGTTTAACAACTTAACAAGCTGATGATGTGTCTGATGTTTTTGTGCCCTTGAGGTGGTAAATGCAGCTACACCTCTTTCCGTTTTTTTTTTTTTGTTTGTTTGTTTTTTTTATTAAATAACACTTGGACATCAATGAGGCATGTAAATATAGGGTATATATTCAGAAACTTGAGTTTACTACTAATGCTTTCCTTTTACAGACCTATGGGATCATCTTACATCCACTATGCCGAGTCCTCTATGAAGAATGGCTTTGGCTTGAAATATCTGCACAAGTTTTTCAACATCCCGTTCCTACAGCTGCAGGTTATTGTTTTGTTTTATGTGCTGAATATTTGATTTATTTTTATTTATAATATCAGGTTTTCAAACGCTATAATTTTTTATTATGATTTATTTATTGTAATGGAAGACAAAACACACCTATTTTATCTCAGCACGTGCCCAGGTAATCATGCCATGTGTTTGTGTGCAGAGGGAGACCCTCCTGAGGCAGCTGGAGACCAACCAGTTGGACATGGATGCGACACTGGAGGAGCTCTGTGTCCAGCAGGAGACTGAAGATCAGAACTATGAGATGTATGCTCATCTTTATTCTCTCTGACAGCCTGTGCACTGCTGTTACTGAGCCACTAGAGGGACTAGATCAAAAGCTTTATTTCCCAAAATTCTCCCCCACTCTATGTAAAATATGTGTCCTCACTTTTTATGCATTAGGTGCTCTCATGTCCACTGCTGGGCTTAAACTAGTGAGCTGGGTGCACACTACTACCTCCATCTTCTAGCAGTTGAATTTAACAGATTTGTAAAATGAACTACACATCTGTGTACATTTCCTTCTACTGAGTTTTTCCTTACTCTAGTTTCTAAACTGTATTGATGGCCTCAGATGTTATTCAAAGTCTCTTAAAAGTCCTGTTGTGATATCTGCAGTTTCCTGGAGAACTTGGAGTCTCGCAGTAAGGGCTATGGTTCCCCTGGTCCAGCCAACGGTCAGAGTCCCTCATCAGGCTCTCAGTCCCCCATTGTCCCTCCCAGTGGGGCCTCCACCGGCAGCTCCAGTCCCAGCACTCCACAGCCACCAATCCCTTCCCAGCCACTCCCACAGTCACCATCTGTGTCCACAACCTCTCCTCTGCCTCCCACAGCAGCAGCAGCTGGCGGGGCAGCTTCACCTGCTGCTGAGGTAAAATCATTGGCCCAGTCACCCGAACACCTTCAGTCACCAGCTGCAGGAGCGTCGGGCCCACAGAAACGCAGCTTCATCTCCCGATGGTTTGGCTCATCCCCAGCCACCGAGGCTTCTGCCTCAGCACCAGGTCAGTCCTACACAGCACTCGCACAGCAGAGTGCTCCATGTAGTCTCTACACCAGCCATCTGTGACAATATTTCTGTCTATTCACAGCCATTAGCACATTCGTCCACGTAGCATTACAGTCCAACACTGCAATTTTGCACTCAGGTTAAGTGGACCAACACTCTCAATTATAAACGAATTCAATAACAGTAAATCATGAGTAGCAACCAGAGGTTTGATCCCAGGACATACACACCATGACATGACCATGCACTGCTGCTGGTTGAAGCAAATTGTGGCCATGACAAACCTGCATATGAATCACTCAGTGGCTTATGTAGACACAGAGGAACTGCAGGCGTATATAGAGATGCTCATTTTTGGATGCTGTTTACAGGTCAAAAAAATTAATCAGTTTAAATCTGCAGGGTACTGCTGCAAGTCCCTCTCATCAGCAAATGTAAGGGCGGTGTGACTTTTCCATGGACAGGAAGAGAACAGCTGGCAGCACAACGTGGGAAGCTTGCATGCAAAGATCAGTCTGTCCATTTACAGCTTCTGCTCCACCTCAGCTGGAGTCTCTCTTCTTGAGGGGTTAAAATAAAAAAACGTGATTAATATTTATATTTCAGGATGAAGTATTTTTGAAAGATTCCATCATTTAAAGTGGAAAAAAATATTACTTTATAATATTTTTGCAGGAGTTTTTGCAAAGCTGCCACTTTTTTGTCCTTAGGGCATTGAGTGTGACAGTTTCTTGTTTTTGTTTTTGTTGCAAAGAGAGGTGACTATGACACTGCAAAAAAAAAATAATAATAATGAACACCAATGTTTCTGCCAATCAGTCTCATTTTAGGGCCTATTGAAAATAATCAAATATTCCTTGAAATGTATTTCATGGAAATTGTTGTTCTTCTTTGGGGTTTTTTTTTTTTGTTTTTGTTTTTTTGATAAAAATCAGTGGAGCTATATAAACATACTGGCCTTCAAATCATTAAAATCCATTAAATATTATTAATATTGGATATTAAAAGTTCAGACCAAAGTAGTTGACTGAGTCATTTAAAGTGGAACAAATATTACTATATAATACTTTTACAGCACTTTTTGAGAAGCTCCACTGTTTTGTCTTTAGAAAGAGTCAAAGACGAGAAGAGTGAGGATTTTAAAGAATCATCTAAGGGTTAAGAAAGCTGTTCAGTCACATCCGTCAAATCTTGATAAACTAGAATGTAGTAAGCTAATGAACACATTCAATGGAGATTGTTATATCAGTTACTGAATAAAGAGTTCACTTTGAGTTTTCTTTGTCCTCCGGGCACTGAGAGTATCCAGACCAGCTTTAGAATATATTTGTTGACCGTAACTGAAACTGCCAGGTCCATAGTAAGTAGTCACAAGGTTTGAGACTTGGGAGTTGAGAAATGCGGAGCATTTAAAAGGATCAAAAGACTGGCTGGTGTTGGAATGTCATGTGATTTCAGTCTTTCCCTGCAGTTTCTGTATAATTAGCTAAAAGCAAACACACAGTGGTTCTGCTTTGGAGCTTTTGAACTTTAAAGCGTAGATTTTTGTTCTGAGTCATTTTGCTCTCAGTCAAAAATTGTCTCAATGTTTTCCTCAGAGGAGCCTCCTGTACCAGTGTGTCCTGCTAAGGTGCAGAGTGTGGATGATTTTGTGCCAGATGAGAGACTGGACAAGAGTTTCTTGGAGGACAGCCTGCCCTCCAAGACCAAGGTGCCCCGACCTGCAGCAGCTCCCACTGTGGACAGTGACAGGTGAAAATTTTCACAAATACTTCTGACTTGGCCTGTTTTTACTTTTAGAAAATACTCTTTGTCAATGTTTTACATTTTACCTTCTTTATTCAACATTTAGAAGAGGTTGAATTAAATTTTTAAATGTTTTACTACATTGTTAGTCACTAAGTGTCTGCTTTCGGTCACCTCTTCAAGCCTCTTTGAACCAACTTTTCGTGTTCTTGCTTCAACCCAGTGATGGTGAGGATAGAGGAAACCCCATGGTGTCCAGTTTCCAGGATGAGCTTGACCCTGATGATACTGAGCCAAGCCTTTCCAACTCTAAGGCCCTCCCCCCCATTAAAGATATCACTCTGAGCAGTGACGAGGAGGAGGGAATACCAACAGCGCTTGTAATCTCACAGGATCAAGACCTGGAAAGTAAACCTGAGCTCAAAGCGTAAGTCAAGAAATTTCATTAGTGACACAAGTGATATACTGCTCAAAAAATTAAAGACACACTTTTTAATCTGAGTTTAGCATTAAGTCAGTGAAACCTCGGGGATATTGATCTTATCAGTTAAGTAGCACAGGAGGTTGTTAATCAGTTCACTTAACAAGAGGTGACCTAGAAGGGCAACAATGCGACAACAAAGCAGGAATAGTTTTACAGGTGGAGGCCACTGGTATTTTCTGCCTCCTGATCTTTTCTGACTGTTTTTCTCTAGTTGTATGCATTTGATTAGGGCCAGTGTCACTACTGGTAGCATGAGGTTATATCAGGACCCCGCATAGGTTGCACTGGTAGTCCAACTCCTGCAGAATGGCACATCAATACGCACACTTGCAATAAGGTTTGCTGTGCCTCCCAGCATAGTTTCAGGAACATAGCGGAGAATACAGGAGACAGGCAGTTACTCTGTGAGAGCTGGACAGAGTCACAAAAGGTCCTTCACCCATCGGCAGGTCTAGTATTTGCTCTTTTGTCCCAGAAGGAACAGGGTGAGCTCTGCCAGAGCTACAAAATGACCTCCAGCAGGCCACTGATGTCAGTGTCTCTGAACAAATCATCAGAAACAGACTTCATGAGGGTGGCCTGAGGGCTCAACATCCTTTAGTAGGGTCCTGTGTTCACTGCCCAACACCATGTAGCTCGATTGGCATTTGCCATAGAATACCAGAATTGGCACCACTAGCACCCTGTGCTTTTCAGAGACAAGAGCAGGTTCACCCTGAGCACATGTGACAGATGTGAAACAGTCTGAAGAAGCCATGGAGAACGTTATTCTGTCTGTAACATCGTTAAACTTGACTGGTTTGGTAGTGTCAGAGAGGGACATATCAATGGAGGGACACACAGACCGCTATAGGGCTAGCCAGCAGCACCCTGAGTGACGCTAGGTATCACGTTGAAATTCCCGGGCCCACTGTCAGACCCTACACTGGTGCAGTGGGTCCTGAGACATCAGCTGTCATCTCATTAGGAGCATGCCCCGACGTTGTCACACATACATACAAGCACATACAAACATACAGCCATACAAACCACTGAGTACCATTTTTGCAATGAAATTTTGACAAAATGGATTATCCTGCTGCATCACTTCTTTACTTTGAGTTTTGAGGTGTCACTGTAGGTTGATGTGTAAACGATGTGGCATCCCTAACGCATGACCCAGTACATATCAGTGTAGATATGCAGCCTATCCCCCCCCCCCCCCCCCCCTTTCCCCCATTGTGATCTGATATGTTTTTTGTTTTGTTTTTTTACGTGTTCCTTGAATCAGGCCTATAATCACAAAACCAAAGGTGACATCTAAAGCTCCGGATCCCCAGGGCCAAACCACACCACCCATCTCCCTCACTTTAACTCCCGCAGTAGAGCAGCCAGCCCGACACCAAGGCAAGAAGAAGGGAAGCACGCCCAAAGTGGAGGACTCTGACACAGACCCTGAGGCTCCTGTGGCTCAGCAAATGCTCTCGTTTGTGATGGATGACCCTGACTTTGACTCTGAAGCATCAGACACACCTAAAATTGCAAAGGTAAACAAAGATACTTCCACTATGAGGCCAGTTCAGGTCACAGATCTGGAAAGCAAAATCTGCAACAGAAATTAAATAGATGAAAAGTCAATTAAAACTTTTCTGTTCTGCTTCTTTAATGAATATACATTTGCATCCCTTTTGAATGCAGGATACATTTCCAGTCAGGGATGAGCTTCTGTCTGACCTCTCTGATGATGACATGCAGTTAGCCAAGGTGCCAGAACCCCTAAAACCCACTGTGATCACCTTCAAACCCAAGGACGACACTGACCTGTTTGGTCTCGGGATCCAAGAAGAGCCTCCTGCAGCCAAGGAAAGCAGCGAGGATCAGGAAGGCAAGTCCTTAAATACTTGTCGATGTAACTCCACATTTGATTAGCTGATGAGCAGGCAGATTAGGTCAACAGAACCCTTTAGATTCAATTGATATTGCACAGTGACTTCAAGGTGCTTGATATTGTTATGTAAAGACCCCACAATAACAGAGAGAAAACCCCAACTGTCAGACAAAAGATGCATCATGGAAGAGACCCAGAGTTTAATATTAACTAATTGTTAAATGCAGAGAGGTGTGTAAGCACATACTGAGGGAGAAAGGTAACTGAAGAAGAAATACTTAATGCATCATGGGAATCCCCCAGCAGCCTACACCTATTGCAGTATAACTAAAGGAGGATTCAGGGTACATGCTTTAGCAAAAAGGAAAGTTTTAAGTTTAATCTTAAAAGTAGAGATAGTGTCTGTCTCTCAAATCCAAACTGGAAGCTGGTTTCATAGAAGAGGGGCCTGAAAACCGAGGGCTCTGCCTCCCAATTCTACTTTTAAATACTCTAGGAACAACAACTAACCCAGCTGTCTGAGAGCAAAGTGCTCTGATGGGGTGGCCTAATTATGCGAAACGTTGTATGTGATGAGAAGGATTTTAAAATTTCATTCTGGATTTAAGGGAGCCAATCAAAAGAAGCCAGTATGGGAGAAATATGCTCTTTCTAGTAGAGCAGGGCGATATGGCCAAAAATATTTATCACGATATATATATGAAAATTTGCGATAACGATATAACTGCATGAAATTAAAGGATATAATAATTGATGGGAGACAAAATACAACTCCACAACATTACTAGCGCAAAAAGACAACCTTCCATTTATTTTCACTTAAACAAGAAGCTGGTTTTTATGTACATTAAAGCTTTATAAAAATGTAACAGTGCAAATGCAAATTCCTTGCTGAAAGTATAACCAAAAGGCATTTCCAGTAGAAATGGGCTGACATATCCTGAGCATAACCATGTATAATATCCACTGAAGTTAAAAAGAGGTGCTTTGCAACATTAAACTGCAGTGTGCAGTATGTATTTTTCAGACCATAAGGTGCACGGGATTATAAGGAACATTAAGCGAATCAAAGCAGTCAGATAAATCAAACTTTATTAAACTCATTCTTCTTGCTTCCTCCACTTCTGTACCATTGATTCATTAATGTTGAATTCTTTGGCAGCTGCTCTATTCCCATGTTGTTGCAGTATAACTAACCTCGTATCGTGGATGGATCATCTCAGTTGTTATCCTGACTGAAGTTTGGTCCGTTTACAGCATCCTGCCATGCGATTGCATTTGTCTCTAACCATGAGGAACCTTCACGTTAACTTTTATAAGTGGAAAAGTGTTAGTGTTCGTCCTCCAGCTTCACTGTTTATGTTATGCTAACATAGCTGTGTCGCTAGCGATCACGTAGCACATCATTATATACCAGCTAGCCCAACTTCAGTAACCCTACAAACGTCACTACTGTTTAGTTTCCTGTCTTCATTTATGTTGGAAGTGATAGCAGAGCTGTACGTTTGAATTTTTTCAGAAATCTCTCAGTCAGAACATGCTATATCATGCTTAGGTAACTAGCGAAACTAGCGAGCTAACTTCCGCTAGCTTCCTGCTAACTTCTAACTCCGTTAAATGTAATAAGTTTTGATTTCATGGATGCCTGGAAGTTAAACTTTATAGTTACACCTGGTAAAGCAGCAATGCTGATTGTTTTATTAAAGATGAAAGAATTTAGACAGTTTTTAACTCTCAGTGATGCTGCAGTGTTGTTTGACCTGAAGCATACAGAGTTTAGGACCCAGATTACTCCCAGATTTAAGAGCATCTTAGTCCGACAAATATGACAATAACGACGGCCGCTTGCATGTTCTGCAAAAAATGTGCTTTGTTGTGTATCTGACGGACAAACACCAAACCAGTTCCACATCACGGAAGTTGCACCATTTTTACAAACCAATTCTGGTTCACCTGTTTCACTCAACAATCGGCCATGTGCGTATGAAAACAAAGGCACTGTGCATGCGCGTTTTACTCCCATTCTATCGCGATATTTCATTTTCCTATCGTTGCCTAACATTATACCGGTATTACCGTGAACGGTATAATATGGCCCAGCCCTACTTTCTAGTTCCTGTCAGTACTCTTGCTTCAGCATTTTGGATCAACCGAAGGATTTTCAGGGAGTTTTTAGGACATCCTGATAATGAATAATTACAATAATCCAGCCTAGAAGTAATAAATGCATGAACTAGTTTTTCAGAGTCACTCTGAGACAGCAGGTTTTTTAATTTTACAAAGTAAGACAGCCTCACGTATTTATTTAATATGTATATTGAAGGAAATATCTTGGTCAAAAACAACTCCATTACTCAGTGTTAACTGAGACCAGGGTAATGCCATCCAGAGTATTGGTCTAGACACCATATTCTAAGATTTTTAGGGCTGATTACAGTAACGTCAATTTTATCTCAATTTAGAAGCAAGGATGTAATTGTTTCATGTTATTAAGTGGTTAAAACAATTGTCCTTTTTTGAAATGGTCTGTTCTGCTGGTTTTGTTAAGAAACTGAACTTTAACATAAAACGTATTTAAAATGACTCCATCAGATGTTCACCACTTGTGAGAGTGCTGTATGCATGTGCTCCTCTTTCAGAGAAAGAAAGCAAGCACTCCTCCAAGGAAAAGAAGAAAAAGAAGAAGAAGAGCAAAGAGGTAAACTTTTTGTTGATATTACATACTGTAAGGACTTTGTGTCTAAAGAAGAGAAATAAAACAGTTTTTCTCATTGACCATCGAGTGTATAGTATCTACTGGTATTAGAAATTGAATGCCTGGTACTGAGCTGTGGTGACGGTCGGTGAGCAAGAGGATAGTTTGGAGACATTGCTGCTACAAAGGTGTATGTAAAATGTTAAATGATTATTTGTAAAGATTTGAATGAAAATTCAAAGACATAATGAGTGGACATTCTTATCTAACACACTCACCAGTGAGGGGTCAGACGCTTCAGACTTCAAACTTGATTTAAGTCTTTAACTGCAAGTCTGCAAACCGCAGGGTTTTTTTTTTCCTTTATTAAAAGGATTCTGTTGTTTTGCTATGAACGTGAACAGAAATAGAAAAGTTCAGCTTTTTATGTCGTGAACAGCCTCTGAGGTTCTGCCGGCGAGTCCTACAGTAAACTGTGTGCCGTCACTTACAGGAGGATGAAAAGAGCAAGAAGAAACACAAACACAAGAAAAGGGAAAAGGATGAAGCTGCAGTGCCCGATGAGAAGGAGAAAAAGAAAAAAAAATCCAGGACCAAGAAAACCGAAGTGGATGAGCTGGAGGACTTTCTGGGCGGTGGGGCAGCATCAATCAAAAGAGATGATGGCGATTATGAAGAGCTATAAGAGCTCCTGCAGAAGGGTGCCAGGGCACAGGGTTGTTGGTGGTTTGTATGTGCATAAAGCAGCATATCCAAGCCATACACTGTATACAAGGCTAACAGCACCCAGGTAAAATAAGCCAGGACTCTGCTATGTTTGACCTGTATATTACGTTTGTTACGTTTGTTTTTCCCATCTGCGCCTGTGCTGTCACTTCCGTTCCAACCACTAAGAACAGGCTGGGACACCCACATGTACTGTAGTGAGTGGTAACAGAAATACGATGATCAAGGTGGCCGCAGCTCAGCTCTTTGTACTCTGACGCATTTAAATATGTTGGAATAAGGTTTTATTTGACATCATCCACTCCACGAACCAGCTGCTGTAAATAAAGCTTAACCATTTAGTCTGAATGTTGGTGTGGTTGGTGTAATAACTGAGAGCATGCTCAGAGTGAGAAGTGACTTCTTAAAGAATCCATTGTGTTCTTTCTCTTTGTTTCTTGAGCTTAATGGTTAATGGTAATTTTAGTCTTGTGTCTAAATATGAACACTGGAGGAGAATTTAGATGATTTAAGAAGGCCTTCCTGTTTTTTCACACTCCTAAAGTTCATCATCCTTGCAAAGTTGGCTGAATCTGAAACTGGATATTTTTCTTTCTCATGGCCTTCTGTGTTTAACTCAACATTAGGCTCTTTGTGCTTGTGTTATTATTAAATTATTATTATTAAGCAAGATCATCTCAGTGGGATCTGTTTGGTAGGTTTCTGGTGCCGTCTTGCTTCCAGATTTTTCTTCTGTGAGAGTAAGAACAGCAGCGACTGTTTTCTGGAGCTTCCTTTAACAGCGGCTTTAGCTCCTTCTCCCTGAACAGCAGGAGTAAGTTGATGGTTATTTTGAAAGCAGGACACCTTCTAATCTGTGTTCTTAGCTGTATGTATTTTAGAAGGAGCTGTTAACAAAGGCCTTCAATAAGCAAATCTCTCAATTCAGCAGCCATCTTGAATCGGATCTGGGGGCTTATTTAAAAACCGCTTTGAGACTGGGGAGAGAGCCGCGACTCTGCTACTACTCACGCCTACAGCATAGCAAAGGAAGCTGTTACTAACCTCTACTGTGTGCATGTGTCAGTGCAACAACATGATTGGCTAAAGTGTTTCTCATTTCAACTGTTGACTGGCTCTTTAGACTTGTAAATCTTGTACACAGTGTACATCTTCTCCTTAGTGATCTCATACGGACAGAAGGTCAAGCAGGGCCAGAGCTGTGGCTATTTTTTTTTTTTGGACATGATCGGACAAAGAGTAGAAAAAATGTCTGAAATGGAGCATTTAAAGCAGTCTGAAGCCTCACTGCCACTTCTGCATACTGATTTGAAACATCCCACTAACTGGAAACATCCAGAAAAGTATTTGCAAGTGACTGATGTTATCAAGACATCACCACCAAACAGGAACGCAAAGTTTCCGCAGGGTTAAATCTCAATACATTTGAATTACATACGAATCTGCTTTGAGGCGTCCATGACCCTCACAGTCCATGTTTCCCCCCCCCCCACATAAAAGCTATGTGTGATTCCAGTGCTAAATTCTCTTCCTGTTTTCCGATTGCCTTAACGGAGGTTTACTACAAGGGAATGATGTGCAGCTGTCCTCGTGAACCATTTCAAGTGTTCTTACTGTAATCTGTTGGCTAGCTCGGTCAGGTTAAGAATGTTGTCCTAGCCTTTTTTTATAGGTGGATCTGTATCATCTTTAAATTCTGTTTAAAAGATTGCAGTGACTTGGTTGTTTGCTTTGGTGTCACTCTCAGTGGAGTTTTGTTAACATTCCCAGGACTTTTACTTTATTTATTGCTTCCATTTTGTTGTTTTCTTTGCATGTTTTGTGCCCAGACTTTGCTAAAAACTCATGCAGGTTTTTTTGTTTGTTTGCTTGTTTTAGTTGTTGTTTTCTTTCGAGTTACATCTGTTGATATTTGTCATCCATTTCCTGTTATCCATCATGCTGTGGTTTACTGCCAGAGCTTCTTAAGAAACTCTGCGATGGTATGAACTGCTCCACCTTTGTTTATTTCAGCTGCTCTTGATGGACTCGTGATGACATGCATCGTCTCCCAATACTGAAATTTTTCAAAGAAGTGAAGCTTCCAAGATACATCGCATGTATTCTTTTGACAGCTTTAATATGGTTTTCCATCACATATACACACAGTTTACAAAAAGGTAATTGTGTTATTCCAAAGTTGAAACTATGCAGCATTGATCCTGAATACTGTATGCTCTTCTTTTTATTGTCTCTCGTCATGTGATTGAGGATAAATGCTGACACCACAGTTTCAAGCAAAGCATGAGACTTAAAATGTACAGCAAGAAAAGAATGTAAAAAGTGTAAAAATAAAAAGATATATTTGAAGAGCTTTGTTCCAAAATGAAATGTACAGCATGTGGGAATAATGTCATCTCCATGAAATAAATACAGCTTCATTAGGGGGTTGTTGTGACTAAAGTAATAAGATTTCTGAATGAATGATATGCTCTTTAAAATACTGGGTTGTTTTTTTTTTGGGGGTTTTTTTCCTCCTAATGGTTGTACAGCATTTTGGAATGAAACCCTTCATTTGTCACCCCATGACATGGTCCATCTTTACACTATGTGTGAGTTTGCTTATGTTTGGTTTGTCCAATAAATGCAAACTTATTTCTTCATAAAAAAGATGTGTGTGTCTTGTCATATGAACATATTGAAGCCCCTTGAAGCAATTGCTGTTGTGATTTGGAACTATGTAAATAAAAAGACCGAATGTTCAATTCAATTCAGAGAGGAGCCTACAAAGCTTTTCCCCTCCCCCACCTCGGCGCCTCAGACCATATCACTGTCATGCTAATGCCTGCTTACAGACCGCTCGTTAAAACCACCAAACCGGTTCGTAAGCGGATACAAGTGTGGCCAGAAGGGTCTTCGGAGGCTTTACAGGACTGCTTTAACACCACAGACTGGAACATGTTTAAGCAGGCTGCCACCTATAACAACACCACTGACCTCCAGGAGTACGCAGAGACTGTTACTGCCTACATCAACAAGTGTATTGAGGATGTAACAGTCACGAAAACCATAACTGTACGGGCAAATCAAAAACCATGGATGACAGGAGAGGTCTACAGGCTGCTGAAAGCTCGGAATGTTGCCTTCAGAGATGGTGACGAGGCGAGCCTGAGGACAGCTAGGGCCAACCTTTCCCGTGGCATCAGAGAGGCTAAGAGACAGTACTCCAGGAAAATATCTCATCACTTCAAAGACAGCAGAGACTCACGGAGCCTGTGGCGGGGCATTCAGACCATCACAGATTACAAGCCCCCACCACAGACCTGTGATAGCACTATCCCCCTGCTGAACGAGCTGAATACTTTCTTTGCTCGCTTTGAAGTCCAAAACAGCACCACTGCACAGAAGACCCCACCCCCTCCTGGTGACCAGGTGATGACTCTGTCCCCGGACAGCGTGAGGAGATCCCTCAGCAGGATCAATGCACGTAAAGCTCCGGGTCCTGACAAAATTCCTGGTCGTGTACTGAGAGACTGTGCAGTGGAACTCACTGATGTCTTCACAGACATCTTCAACATATCACTCATCCAGGCTGTCGTCCCCACATGTTTTAAAGCCACCACAATCATTCCGGTTCCAAAAAAGTCATCTCCCTCCTGCTTTAATGACTACCGTCCTGTTGCACTTACTCCCATCCTGATGAAGTGCTTCGAACGACTAGTCATGAAACACATCAAGACTGTCCTGCCCCCCTCCCTGGATCCCTTCCAGTTTGCGTATCGGCTCAACCGATGATGCCATCTCCACTGCACTCCACTCAGCACTCACACACCTGGACAAAAATGACTCATATGTTCGAATGCTGTTCATAGATTTCAGTTCAGCATTCAACACTATAATCCCCCAACAGCTCACTCAAAAACTGGTCCAGCTGGGGCTCAACACCTCACTGTGCAACTGGCTGTTGGATTTCCTCACCGGAAGACCTCAAGCAGTACGGGTCGGCAGTAATACATCCAGCACCATCATTTTAAACACGGGGGCCCCGCAGGGATGTGTGCTGAGCCCCCTCCTCTTCACTCTGCTGACCCATGACTGCACTCCATCATATAGCTCCAACCTCTTCATCAAGTTTGTGGACGACACAACGGTGGTGGGTCTCATTAGCAACAGGGATGAGACCGACTACAGAAGTGAGGTGAGACGCCTGGCCACGTGGTGTGTTGACAACAATCTCTCTCTGAATGTGGAGAAGACGAAGGAGATTGTTGTGGACTTCAGGAGAATGCACACCCAACATGCTCCTCTGACCATTGACGGAGCGTCTGTGGAGAGAGTGAGCAGCACCAAGTTCTTGGGTGTGCACATCACAGAGGATCTCTCCTGGACGTACAACACCACAGCACTGGCCAAGAAATCACAGCAGCGTCTCTTCTTTCTCCGCAAACTAAGAAGAGCAGGAGCACCAGCCCATGTACACTTTCTACAGAGGCACCATCGAGAGCATCCTGTCGAGCTGCATCACTGTGTGGTTTGGAGCCTGCAATGCGTCCTGTCATAGAACCCTCCAACGCATAGTGAGAGCTGCAGAGAGGATCATTGGTGTCTCTCTCCCCTCCCTCCAGGACATTTACAGCACCCGTCTCACTAAAAAAGCCCTTTGCATAGCGGCTGATCCCACACACCCAATGCAAAGCTTCTTCAAGCTGCTGCCGTCAGGGAGGAGACTGCGGAGTCTCCAGGCCAGGACCAGCAGACTGAAGGACAGCTTCATCCATCAGGCTGTCAGGAAGCTTAACTCCCTCCCGATTCTGCCCCCTCTCCCCTCTTCTCCTCCATGGTCTCACTGAACTCTGTCACACACACACACACACACACACACACACACACACACACTCTCTGACTCACTCACTGGCCTGCACCAGTTACCAGTCACTTTGTGGAGCATTGGACTGCCATTACCTCATAAGACTTTGTTGTTATACTATCTCTTACCGTATATTACTAAATCTCCATTTGCACTATTTGCTTATTTGCACTACTCTGCCTGGTTTACACTCAATGTCATTTACCCTTACCTGAATATTGTATATTGTATATTGCATAGCTTTCTTGTTAAATTGTATTGTATTTATTAAAATTTTTACTTTTTAATTATTTTATTTGCATTTTTTAATCACTCTCTTATATTTAAATGTTCATATTTAAATGTTCATTTGCTATTTCATCTAGGGTTTGAGAGTAACGAAATTTCTATTCTCTGTATGTCCTGTACATGTGGCAGAATTGACAAATAAAGTTGACTTTGACTTTGACTTTTGACTTTGAATTCCAAACAATGAGGGGAAACAAACACCATGACTGGGACGGTTATGTACTTTAACATGACATTATAGTACAGCAACTGTGTTCTCACTATGCTGCTTCACATTATAAGGTAGATACCCTACATAGGTTTTTAGCAAAGTTATTATGTAATGCGTGAAGCTGGCTGTTGTTACAAGTATAGGTTAGATGACACTTCTGGGACTAAAGTGTACATTATTAATGCAATGTGGCTATTGATATTATGGAAGTCTGTTATGCTATGCGTCATCAGAAAAACATTCCTGATGACATTATGTGCTCAGTCATCAGTTTCAGGTCATTTTGAATAAAACAAAATTTCAGTTTGTAAATTATGGTTATTATTTAGGGCTGGGTATCGTCACTGATTTCTAGAATCGATTCAATTCCGATTCACAAGGTCCCGAATCGATTCGATCCACGATTCGATTTAATTCGATTCGATTCAATTCGATTTGATTCTAGGAAATTTTGACAGTCAGATATATCATAATTCATATCAGTACATTTACATATTTTTGTATCTATAAAAAGGAAGCTGACACACGCAAGACTTTATCAAAGGTGCGAGCATCACAGCAGATGCCTTTGTGTCAAAGTAGCTGAAGATAAAACACAGAAAAACATGAAGGTGATTTTCCTGGCCTGGGATTTTATAAAAATATTCTGCAGTACATCAAAAACGAAAGAAAACCATTAATCAACACATGAACATTACCTCTGAAGTTCCAGCGGTTTTCGTAGAGACACGGCTAAGAGTTTTGCATTTTGCATAATTTTAAAAAGTTTAAATTTGTTCAGTATTGAACGGCAGAAATTAGGTTTTCTTTTCGGAAGTATATAAAACGAAAAAAAAAAAAACGTCGGCCGACAGCGCTGTAAACAACGGTAGACCTGTGCGTAACAAGTAGAGATGGCACGATACCACTTTTTTATGTCCGATACCGATACCGATATCATAAATTTGGATAACTGCCGATACCGATATGAATCCGATATAGTGTTTTTTAATAAACAAAACTGTTTTTTAAATATCTTGCTGCATTTTGTATAAGTTCATACTCAAGTTTAAAACAACAACTACACTAAAGCTATTCTGTTATACCTGTATGCAAAAAAAAAAATTCATAGTACAGCAATACTGATCAATCTAATAAACTTAAACCTACACCATCCTCCCTATTCTGGTATTTTAAAGAGTACTTAGCATAAATATTAAGCAACCTAACTAATAGGGTTCCAACTCCCAGCAACAACAAAAATAAATAAATAAAAAATAGGGAACCACCCCTCACGCTCCACCTCATGATGCTTAATCGACGTAATCAACCTTAATTTGATGCAGTGTGAAAAAAAATGCACAGAAATCAATTATTTTTCAAGAAATATTAAATAGATTCAACATCTTTCTTCAACAAAATTGCAGACTGCACAGATGGTACCTTCCCAAAGGAAAAAGTACTATAGCTTACTAGGGTATATATATTAGACTTAATAGTTACTATATACAGTAATTGACTTCTATTCATTTTACATCAAATTAAAACTTTGGGTGTAAGATAATTATTTATTAAAAGCTAGACATTTTAAATGAGAATAAGAAAGAAAAGTATGTCTTTGTGCCCCCTTTTCCCTGTTAATGCCCTATCGGCCCCCCTGGCTAAACTTTGCTAGATCCGCCCCTGCACAGTTACCAGCGTCAGCTACGTAGAAAAAGATCCTCGAGTAGAAAGTAATATTAAATAAATTCTAACAACAGCTGATCAAGCTTAAACGTGCTGCTGTTGTTTATCCGCTGGTTTCCTCTTTCTGGTGCAAAGTGGGCCAAAAGCAAACTAGAGACACGGACTCGCGACAGAAAAGCCGATCAGCTGATCGTTAAGCAGTTTCATGATTGAAGTAGCAGCAAGAAGAGGCAGTCGCTCCATATATCGCTTGTTAAGCTTAACGCAGGAATGCTTTACAAACATTCAGAGATGGACTTACACACTTGCTTTACTTCTCTTGGGATAACTTTGTCGGAGATGAAATGCCGGGTTGCTAGCGAAGCTCCAAATGCTATCCAGACCACTGACAGGTCGGCATGCCACAGCCGCTCTATCACGTGATGCATACTGCTCCGACGTGCTAACGTTCTGAGGTGAGTTATGGTGTGTTGCAAGTTTTGTGAGGTGCTTTCGTGATATTTAATGGATCGGATTACATTTTTTATTTTTCTCCGATATCCGATCCAGTAATTTAGGTCAGTATCGGACCGATACCGATACGTAATATCGGATCGGTCCATCTCTAGTAACAAGCAAGCGAATAATGAAGAAAACAGATTTTTAGACGGAAACTGTTGTTGAAGTACAGAGAGCTGTGCATCGTGGTCGAAGCAAAACAGCAAAAGTCAGAGTGAATACATGACGATGTTTATGTGAAGCGTAGTTTGGATCTTCTTTTGCTGCTGGTTCGGTCAATATTGTTTGGAGAGAGATCAAACTAACAGCTTTAGAATCAGCGCATAAAGGGCGTGAACACAAAGCGTGGACCAGCCGACAGATCAGAATCAGCGAGCTGTCGGCTTTCAGCCCCGACTGTGAGAAAGGCGATATCTAACTGATTCTGATCCGCAGGTTGCGCTGTGTGTTTAAGTCTTTGTGCAGAATCCGTGTTCCTGCTCTCATTTACTGTCTTAGCTGTTTGGTGGTTGTTGAAATTTGGGGGATTTCACCAGAGATTTTGGCATTTCGGGCAAAATAAATTTATATTAAAAAAGCGATTCAGGATTTTAATGAATCGATTTTACGTTATCCAAGCCAGAATCGTTTTTAATCGATAAATCGATTATAAAAACCCACCCCTATTATTATTAGAGTACAAGTTGACAAGCAATAAATATGTAATGTCTTTGATAGTATTGTCATATCCATTCCTCATTCGCTATATCCACTTTCAAAATCCAAGTTGATGGTGAAAAAGCTCAGCTCAGGTTTTTATAACATACTGCTTCACAAACCAATGAGTAACATGCATGCCGAAATCTTTTGTAAACAATCTGTGAATGTTCTCCAAAGTTAAAGTGAAAATGTATGAGAAAACTTACAAAAATATTAAAGAAGAGGTCGCTGACACTCTTTGGTCATTCCGTCTCAAAACAGCATATTTTTAGAACATTTCTTGCTTAACTACCTCCATTTTCCATTTTAAAAAAACTTCATGGTCCAAGATTTGAGCATATATAATGACTGCAAACTTCTATCTTCATATATAAAATACTTTTTAAAATATATTACCATCAACATGAATCAGAATCTGTAATTTGGGAGAAAAATGAAGTTTTATTCAGCATGACTCGAAATGAATGGCTGAGTCTACAGACTAATCAGAAAAGTGCCAACAGTATATAAGTCCGAGGACCATTTCCCCACAGACCTCCAAAGAATGTCTTTTAACAACCACAGGTATCAACCCCTGGTGGCTTCAAAACAGTGCAAAGAAACTTTATGCTTCACATTAGCCAGCTTACAGTTGGACATTTTGTGAAAACCATATGTAGGGTCATTGGCTAACAATATACAGAACTGTGAAGCCACTCCTGCTGTGAATTGTTGCTCTATTTAAAAAAAATGATTTGAATTGAACATTTTCATTGGCAATTGTAATTTAACTGTTGTTTTTTCTCAGTAATTGATTAGAATTTCAGATTGAATAATTCAGTTATTCCATTACATGTAAAGACTCTGCCAACGCTCCTCGTGCCAGCATTTCACAGCAGAGATTCTGCATTTTCATACTCCTGCTCAGTCACAGCTCTGCCCACGTCGTCATAAAGTCCATCTGCTTTCTGAGGGAAGACCAGAAAAAGATGTAACACCTGTAACTCTTCATGCTGTTGAAATGTTTCAAGATATGGAAAGTTTAAGTTTACCTTAAAAAGGTGTTTTTTTGTTGCTATGAAAGAAAAGTCAGAGAGTTTAGTGAACCCACCATGGTTACATGCTACAACACGATGCAGTGACCATTGTTTATTATTCATGAAATATTAAAACAAGCGCTAAAATTCTTACATTGCAAAATGGTTCATCTCACGCAGCACAAATATCTTCCCTTACCATCATTTATTATCTGAAGGACTCATTAGAAGTGAAGAACATAAATGAATAAATGAAGGCCTGTCTCTACAGCTGATGGTGAAGAACCTGAATCCAGAATGTGCAAACAAAGATTTCATCTGACTAATTTCATCAAACATGATATTCTTAATTTCATTTTCAGCTGTCATGGTCTAGGTCGTTGACCCCAAGTTTTGAATTTGGGAGGTCTTGGGGTTTGTTCTCATTTCTTTTTCCATATCTTTGTATTATAATTCTGTTGTCCTGTTCTATAGGTTTTTTTTTTTTGGTTCATCCTAGGTTAAGATGAGATTTGGGTTGGATCTCCATAGTCTCCTTCTTTTCTTTTTTCCTGTGCCTCTGAGTTTCATTATCTCTATTTTTGGTTTCTTGTTTGGTTAACTTAGTTTCCCTTTATTTCCATTCTGTGTTCCTTATTAGGTTAGGCAATGTTTAGTTATCATCTTTTGTGTTTCCTTTCTTTCCTCCCTAGTCAGTCCTGTCTTTGTGTGTTTATTCTCCTGTTGCTCTGTCAAGTTTGTTATTTCCTGTTTTATTTTGATAGTCTTCTGTTTCATGTGTATTATTTTCAGTTTTGCTTCGCCTGTCTCATCACTCAGATTAGTGACAGCTGTGTTCCCGCCTGTGGCCCGTCTCCCTGGTTATCCTCATTGGCTGTGTCCCAATTCAGAGACCGCATGCATGGAGTATGCATTTTGAGACTCCAAATGTGCCGTCGATTTCCCCAAACATCAAGCGTCGTCCGGTGCACGCTTCGTGGTCCCATATATCCCACAATTCATAGAGCGGCGGTGGGTGTGGATAGTTTTGCCGCAAAACACGGCAGACGGCAGAAGCGGAGCGGCCGAAGAGTGAATATCATGTCACTTATTTATGTGCGAATGTTTAATAATGAAGAACATCAAAACATTACTGTTGGCCACATGTCGGCAAAGTTATGTGACATTAGCGATGTTTGTACTTTCAGCGTTAACTTGGTTTAGAGCCTTTACTTTAAAATATACACCGTTCAACAGTTGACCTTAATCCTACAGAGAATGTGATGATTTTATGGATAATTAAAGTCAGTCATATATCCACAAACACAACAAGCTGAAAGTCAGTGATGCTGCTCAGTTTGCAGTCCTGAATCACGGCACAAGCAGGATTCCCTGCACTGTTAATGTTAGCTATGTTATATTGCTGCCTCTGTTCGGTGGTGTCGAGCCAAACGGACTTTAACGTGTGTTTGAATGAGCTGACGGTTCACTCGTTAAGCTGAAAGAAAGATGCTTTAATCACAGGAGTCACACATGTGTCCACTGCACCATCTGGGAACTCTTCTTGTTTCGTAATAACACAAACACTAAATCGTCCTTCTCTGGTGCTGTTTTGTAGTGTATACACCTGAGACTGTCACCTGTCTGTCTGTCCTGCACTCTCTCCCCTTTTCTTTCTCTCTGATTGTGGAATAAAAGTATGAACATGTGTTTATAAGTTACACTTGTGTTTGAATCCTGCAGCTTATCACACATTTGATTTCCATGTGTGACAACTGCAAGTGTCCAGAGTGAGGACAGACTGAGGGACCCACTGCTGCACATCATCTGTGAGGCTTTGCACCCCTGATGAGCCACCAGGACAAACTCAGCAGTGTGTGAGGAAGAGGAGGAGGAAGAGCCAGCAGCAGCTGACAGATGGAGAGAATAGACAGACTGTTCCCTGTTTGTGAAGGACTGCTAGGAAAGTTTAAAATAACTAATTGTCAGTCCTGAATCAGTCTTATTAGGTAATGTTCAAATAATTTTATCATTCCAGTGTTTTCAGTGTGGGAGAAAGTACTCAGGGCCTTCAAGTTGAACACTATGAAAGGCAGCAACAAGTTTAATGTTCAGAAACCTAAAGTATGTATCAGCAGCAGAATGGAGCTAAAAATAAATGTTTGTTTCAGTTCTATGAAGCTTTGAGTATTTTGTAGCACTGCTGTGTTTGTTGCATCATATTGCTGTAATTGTTTATATGCTTTATATATTCTGAGGTATTCTATAAGGATGTTATGTGTTTGTATACTTTCTGCCCAGTTTGACCCATTTAGCAGAAGCCAGCCTGTTTAAGGCTCTGATATCTATTCTGTATGACTTAAAGCAGTTATGACATGGTCTGATTTTCTCACCCAATAAAGGGATATTTAATATATCAGCCTACTCTTCATTCTATCAGAAACAGTTATCACAGCTCGTACATTTTCTTTTTACACATATATGTAAGCATTGAGCCAAATGTAATAATGCCAACATATTAAACAAACAATATTTGTCTCTTATATATAATACATCTATATATACACTGTCAGAGATACTTGTCTTTGAGTGAAGATTTAAGGTGATAGGACATAAATAACTGCAACTTGAATCTTTGACACAGAGTTCAAGCTCACTGCTGTAATATATCCTGTAATATATATATATATCATAATAATCTGACAATAAATATAATATTGGCCATATTATATTTACATTACCACAGTGAGATGACTTTAGTCTCATGCACAACATTAGCTAATTGTTATTTACTAACTAATCTTGAAATGACTGTTTAGTAGAGAAATGAAGCCCAACAATCAGGTTTTACAGTCCTGTGGTCTCAGCCTCAGATACTCAACTGATCAAAGTGATGTCATGAAAAAAATTAATGACCAAAAAAACACTTTTTCTCCTTCATTTCTGTCAAACAATGCTGTATGAAACGTTTCTCGCGGTTAGTATCATGGTTGCGAGGCAACCTGAGCAGCACGACGAAGGCTAGACCGTACCATTTCACAAGCCTCTCACTTCCGCACTTCCCGTACTTATAGTACGCACCGTACGTAGTATGCATACTGCACGTATTCCAAGCGTGCGGTCTCTTAATTGGGACACAGCCCTTGTGTATATATTCCCTGTGTTCTCCTCCGTTCCACGTTGTGCTGGCTGTCTCCATTCTCCAGATTAATGTCTACTGTAATTCCAGCAATAAAGCTGTGTTTCTGAGTTTAGTTCCACCTGGGAGTGCTGCATTTTGGGTCCTACCTGCTTCAGACAGCATTTTAATGACATCAACCAAACATAAGAAGACCACCACCAGAAACAGATGTTTGTGCTGAACATTATCAGTGTAACTGCTGGTTCTTACATGGCGTTTCTCTACTTGAGCACTTTATATTAACACGCACTTTTTTTCTATAACTGAGTACTTTCATTAACATTCATACACTGGAAAGTAACTTGTGGTTTAGTGTCTTGCCCAAGGATGCTTTGGCATGCAGACTGTAACAGCCAGAGAACCACCAACCTTCCTTCTGACTTACATCCACCCCATCCATCCATTCGCTTCCGCTTATCCTTTTCAGGGTCGCGGGGGTGCTGGAGCCTATCCCAGCCCCGTTTAGGCATTTAAGACACATTTGCATCTTTTAAAAGCTCTCATCCCACATAATTTGCAGAGGTGCCAAAATTAAAGTGATTCTTAAAAATATGATGTATACATGAATGATAATATTGTAAAACTGTTCTTTTTGTTTTCTTTGTTTTTAATATATCAACAGCTCTAAGCTCCACTAAAAGTTAACATGTATAAATCTTTTAACTCTCAAAATCCAATAAATTGCTGTGTTGTTGTTGTGCTCCTGTCTTCCTTCCCTCTTCCCAACTGGTCAAGGCAGATGCCCGCCCCTCCCTGAGCCCGATTCTGCAGGAGGTTTCTTCCTGTTAAAGGCGACTTTTTTCCTTCCTGCAGTCGCCAAAGTGCTTGCTCATAGGGGGTCATGTGATTGTTGGGTTTTTCTCTGTATGTATTATTGTAGGGTCTATCTTACAATATAAAGCACATTGAAGCCACTGTTGTTGTGATTTGGTGCTGAATAAATAGAATTGAATTATAATCTGAAAGGAATGAGAACAGGATGGATGGATAGATAGATGTTTTCTAAGTTTTATACTTCATGTAGTTGTGTCACACAGCACAACTTTTCTAACTTTAGCTTCAGTGCAATAACTGTGTGTCTGTTGTGGTGAGGTATAAAAATATCTTACTTTTCAGGTACATGCGGGTAAGTGTGGTCACTATGGGCAGCAGAGGGAGCAGAATCCAGCGAATTAAGCTCCAGATATATGAAGCAGTAGCTGCAGGGGGTTTCAGAAAAAGCATGTGGTTTGTATACATGTTGTGAAGCCCATGAGCACTATAATGACATTTACTTGCTTATCCACATTTTTGGCACTAGAACAGGGAAACTACTGACTTGTCAGTGTTTTAATATCTGTTTGCACATCCAGCTGACACACTGCAACACAAACACTATGTTACTAACTCCACTTTGGTCTCCACCATCTCCAGAGATTAATATATGGCTAGTTATGTTTACCACCTGGCCTATTATTAATTTATGCTAATCTAACCAAACAAAATTTGTGGTGTGCAAAATTAGGAACTAATCCCAGAAATCCTAGTTAACACAAAGTGCTGAGCAACAGTCCCAAATCTTAACTGGGCTTACAATCATAGAAAACTATGACTCCCATAAATACTCATATTAGAACATCACCTTTTGTAATTTTTTAAATTATGAAAGCTTAACATGCACATAACATTGAAATATCATCTTATGCTTACAGTTGTGGATGTAGCCTTCAGCCAGCTTGATGATGGTGCCATTCCTGCTCAGCAAACCACACCAGTACACTCCTTGTTTGTGGTTTGGCTCCAACACTTCCACAGTGAAGGAGCTCACATCCTGGGTCACCTTCAGTTTCCCTCCATCCACCAAGCGTTCACTGTGACTGAAGGTGAGGCCGGTGCAGCACTCGGCAGAGTTCTGCTGACACCAAACCCTCAGAAGGCTCTTGTACTTCACTTCATAAGGACATGTCAGCTTCTGCCAAAACAATGCCTCACAGGTACCTGCACAGTGACATTGTTTAGGTGTGGAAATAATTTTTAAATTTTTTCTGGGGCTCCACTAAAGTTTTCCTCTTGATGTTGGTTGTTTTTCACTCAGTTTCATTCCAGTACTTGTAGATATTCATTTGAATAGGAATGGGGTTTTTTTTGTTTTGTTAAGCCATACTGTTTCATACTGACCTGTTAATACTCATGTACTAAGATATATTAGTAATAGCCAGTACTAAGTAATACAATAACAATACTCTAAAAGCCCACATAAACAGATTACAAGATAAAGTACAAGTTGATAGTTTATGTTTATTCTTTCTCACAGTTTTAAATAATAATAATATCACTAAATGTAATTATGCAAAAGAAATTGTGTACCTCTAAATGATAGAAGATAATTTTCCTTCATCATATACCGAATGGCACTGATGCATAGTTTAATCTACTTCCGTTAGTGGCTCAGACAGGCACTATAATAATCTACAAAAACAAATATTTAAGCTCTAAGATATGATTTCAAGTTCTCTGTAATGATGATGTGTACGCTTACCTGTTGCCAAAAGAAATACTGAAATCAGAATATGCATGATCCAAACACCGAATCTGATTATACTCAAGTCTAATTTATTAAACAGGAAGAGGTGCTTTTAATGGCAACTGACAGGAAATATTTGGCCACAGAGATGTTGCCTGCCTTTCATGGTGAGGGGATGATTTACTTGATACTTGAAATGTGCAATTCACTTGTATTTTTATTTTTATTCCTATTTATTCTATTTATCCCCTTCGTATATTTTATTTATATATATGTGTGTGTGTGTGTGTGTGTGTGTGTGTGTGTGTGTGTGTGTGTGTGTATATATATATATATATATATATATATATATATATATATATATATATATATATATATATATATATATATATATAAATATTATATTCTGTAACTCTGTAACTTCTGTCGGTGCTGTGCTTTTGGAAACCGAATTTCCCAGAGGAACCCACCCGAGGGATTAATAAAGTTTTATCTTATCTTATCTTTAATCCTCAAGAGAAAAACTTCGTTCTAACTACAACCTGGTGGATTTATGTGTCTGTTTATTCACAAGTTTGTCGGTAAAAAAAAAAAGAAAGAAAGAAAGAAAGAAAGAAAGACAAAAAAGAGAAAGAAGAAAAATAATTATTTGGCTTTTAATTTGAAAAATGAGTCAGTACAGTACAGTACAAGTCAGTATCGACGTTTGCCATTGGTCCTTCTTTCAGCCAATGGCGCAAACTTTTGTAGGCTCGTCTCTCTCTCCGTGTCCACGTGAGTAGCGTGGGTTAGCTACTAGCAATAAACACATCATGGTAAGTTAAAAAATTGTAAGGTTTGTGCGAGCGTTAATTTGTGTTTTAGTTTGATACCAAAAGGAGATTGTAGAGGTCGAAGCTGACACAGAAGCCAGGCTCAAGGCGGATGTACCGAGCGCATTTCCCCATCCGAGTGTTAGCACGCATTCACATAGAGCCATAGAGCACAGCAGTAAAGTTCTGTAACTGGTAATGTTGAAATACTAGAGTACTGTTTAAACGCTTTATTTCGTTCCAACTGCGTTTTCTGTATCGTCACAGGCTGGTGTATAACTGGGAAAAATAAACCCACGAAGCCTATGTAATGAGTGAAAAAAAAAATTGCTCGTTGGTCAAGAAGCGTGAGTTTTCTAATCAAAACAAAGATAGCAGCTCTCAGAAATATGACATTTTGTGCTCACTTTAGGAGTGTCAGAAAGAAATAATTGAGAATTACGTGTAACCTTTAGTGAATTCTCACAAATGTGTCATTAAAATGTGACTGATGAAGATACAATCTTGATTGCCAGACACAGAACAGTGAAGGGAGAACCCCTGTAGGTTATTAAATGTGAATTAACGGGACACTGTATGTGCTTTTTTTTTTTTTGTAACTGAACTTTTATGTCTGTGTACCTTGAAAATAGAACATAGATAAAGTGGGGTTTATGTTCAAATGCCAGGGTTTTTGAGAATTGTTTAATCATTTATGTCACAGAGTTTAATGAAATAAATCCACAGACTCTTCTGTTCTTCTCAGTTTAAGGAGTCTGTTCATCAGTGTCATTTGAAGTCATTTGTATAAATAAATTACTGGGTAAGTCTACGGAGAAAGGGACTGGATTGAATGTTAAAATTAGAACAGTAACAATCACAATGCACTTTTAGTCGTTGTAAAATCAGCATCTGTTTTTGTTTTGTTTTTTAATTCCAAAAAGAGTGTCTTGGGTTTAACTCCCAACTCCAGGGGGTTATATGAAGTTGCTGCTATTATTGCGCTACTTTTCATTCCTTTTAATCCAGGTTAATGAGCTGAGTGAATTGTTAGTGGCTTCCTCATTTTAAAATTTCTCCAAGTTAGAGTAACTGCTTTTAGATCCTTAATTATATGGGGTGGCTGTGGCTCAGGAAGTAGAGCAGGTCTTCTACAAATCAGAAGGTTGCCGGTTTGATCCCTGGCTCCAGTCCAGACAACGTATCCTTGGGCAAGATGCTGAAGCTCGAGTTATGAAACACTTTAAGTGCTCAAGTTAACTAGTGTTATATAAGAACCAGTCCAAAGTGACCTTAATTCAATTTAAATTATCTTTTTTTTACTTAAGTAAAATTTTTACTGTAGGAAGATTTAAGCATAGACCTGTTCAGATATGTTCAGTCTTTCTACTTATGTGTCTGCCATTATGTATTAAGTTTTTACGATTATAAGTTATTTCTAATTTCGTCTTGTTTTCTCACTAACTTTCGACAAAGTCCCTTACCCATTTTTCCTAAGTTGTGTGAGATGTGTAGACATGTTCAGATATTGTGGCAAATGTCATTTTGCAAGGTAATGTCATTATGTTAAGAGGCCTGTCTTTGGAGTAATTTGGTGTAATGTTTGCGTAGCTGCGTCGAGAGGTGAGACTGAGGCGGGAGTACCTGTACAGGAAGGCACAGGAGGACAGGCTCCGAACAATAGAGGAGAAAAAGCAGAAGCTGAAGGGTGCCCTCGACGGTAGGTTGGCGTGATCATTAAGATCCTTTTTCCAACTACATTTTGCTTGACCAGAGTTGGCACCAAAATGCTCTGACCACACAGAAGTAAAACATCTTTTACTTCTCTGCAGAAAATCATCTCCTTCCCACTGAGATACGCAAAGAAGCTCTTGAGCTACAGAAACTAGTGGAGTATGACGACGAAGGGGCAGAAGGCAAGTGTCGTGAATTCTTACTATCAGCAGCATTTTGTCAGTTTTCCTCACATTTTGTTCACTCATAAATTTTGGTGTTTTCTTGTGCGCGCAGGTGTCAGCTCTCATGTGGATGATGAGTATAAATGGGCTGGAGTAGAAGATCCTAAAGTCATGGTCACTACATCCAGAGACCCAAGCTCCAGGCTCAAAATGTTTGCCAAGGTTAGATCACTTTCTGAGCACAAGCACGTAGAGGCATCTAAAACCTCAATGACAGAATTAACACAAAACATTTACTACAGCACATATTTAATGGCATGTGCAGTTATTTCAACCCTGGTTCTTCATAGTTTTCAGAGATGTTTCTGTATATTACAGATGAAAAATGGAAACGCATGAAAAATTGAAAGAGATGTTTTATAATTTCCAAATATAGAACAACGTCTACAGGGCTCGCAAAATTGCTAGCCCGACGTCCCGGGGCTAGCGATCTTGCCAGTCGGGCTACCAAAATCTATCTCTGCCCTGCCCGTCGGGCTATCATAGAAAGGAAAAATATATGTCAATGCTTTTGCATTCTTTCGGAAATGTAGCTGGGTAATTATGTCATTGGCATCGGTGAGCCACTGTCAATATGTGACATATTGAAATCGCGTTTGAATTTGCGCTTGTTTTTTGCTTTCACTTTGCAATCGCGCGAACTGTGTATAGAGAGCGACAGCACTGATCTGTGAGTGATGATAATTTGTGCACCAATTCCTCTGACATCGTCTTATCAATCGTTAGCTTACTATGCAAACATGACAAGTGAACTCTCCCGCAGCAAGCTCAAACATGTGAGAGGTTGATCGCGCAGAGAATCGCTGAGCGTTATGTGAGTGCCTGTGTAAAAGCAGCAGGATATATATTTTAGTTCTGCTGAGCCAAATAAGACAGGTCAGGGTGAAGAAGTGACAGCCAAAGAAAAGCTTACTGCAAAACGGAGAAGTTATGACAAATCAGACTATAAGGCAAAAATAAAGTGCAGCTTTATGGTTTCATGGACAAAGAATTTCTGTGGCTGCAATATGACGAGCTAAATAACCAGGGGTGCACATAAGTGGTCCGCAGGTGCGCATTCGCTGTCAAAATAAAAAACGCGCACAAGATAAGAAGTTGCAACGCGTGTTTGCGTACATAAGATTTTCTGGAGGAGGACAGACATTTGTTTAGAACTCTTAAAGATGTCGAAGAAGCAAGCTCCTTTAAGCAATTACTTTGGTGTTCCTCCACCTCCAAACAAATGTCAGAAGGAGTCCGAACCACAAAAGAAGCACGTATTCTCGGAAAAGTAGTTGCAGGAGGTGAGCTGGCTTCAAACAAATGATGAACGCACAGAGATGTGGAGCAGAATGTGCCGTGAAAATCCCACTCTAGCGGACAAAAACAGTGCTTTTATATGGACGCAAACACGCGTTGCAACTTCTAATCTGGTGCGCGTCTTTTATTTTGACAGCGAATGCGCACATGCGGACCACATATGTGCACCCGTGTAAATAACATAATGTTCTGCCGGGTGTGTCGTTGGTTTTCCCTCGATTTCTGAGTCGACAAGTGCCTTTGTCACTGGGACCAGTTTTTCAGTGGAAATTTCAAATTCAGGATCTGACACAGACTGATTCATGTCCTACACAGTTCTTACAAGTTCATAGAAATTTCTGTTCAATTAGAACCAAGTATTTAAGCTGATGTTTGTAATTTTTATACAATGTTGTAATTTGTGTTTCAACAATTTTTTGATTATTGTTTTGTTTCCGTTACAATATTATACTTTAATGTATAATTGTAATATTGTAACAGAACAAAACAGGAAACAAAACATCAATCAAAAAATTGCTCTCTTTTTTATTCGGGCTACTTAAATTTATTTTGGGCTACCAAAAACTGAAGAGTCCCTGCCCGAAGGGCTACCAGGGATTTGAAATTTTGCGAGCCCTGGTCTAAAACCAAGGGAGGTCCAGTATTAAAGAATTTAAATGGAGTTCTGTGAATGAAAAGATAAATAGCACAGATAGTGCTAACTTAGAAATATGGTGTTACATGGTGCTTTTGTTGACATTTGCATTAAAATGTAAAAAATACTGATATGCAGGCTTATTGACAGGCTTCAAAACTCTTTGAAGGATACAACTAATTTTTAATCCAACAATTCTCTAGCCCCTCCTTGAGCCTGGTCCTGCCACAGGTTTCTTCTTGTATAAAGGAAGTTTTTCCTTCCCACTTTCGCCAAGTTTTTGCTCATAAGGGATTATTTGATTGTTTTGGATTTCTCTGTATTATTGTAGGAGCTATATTTACCTTACAGTAATATATATAAAAATTGATTGAAATTAAATTGAATATCTGCCCCCTTCTGAAATGATTGTCTGTGTAGGGAGCAGCTACACTCAAAAAGAGAAAAAAGGATGAAGGGTGCTTCTGTCTGTCGGCTTTATTTGAACGTGTGTGTGTGTTTCCATTAGTCTGTTGTTTGTTTGAGTGAAAAGGAGAGACAAGTGAGCCATTTAACATGTGAAAACGCGTAGTAAAGCTAGGCCTTAACCTCCTAGGACCTGGCGTCCACATATGTGGACATCACATTTTGGGTTAGACCACAATACAAAATTTTGCTCTTTCAAATTAGCCATACAGTGGCACAGTTGTTGTTTCTCATTTTGTTTTTGTACTCAAGAAAAATGCTGCTGTGTTCAGACACCAAATAAAGAGTTTTGCACATCATTACTTAATTGTGACTCACAATAGCAAAGAGAAAAAATGCATGCCATGAAAGAGTTCGGGTCTTAGGAGGTTAAGGAAAAAAGGTGGATTGTTCAGATTAATAGGTTCTTGTTGACCACAGTATCATATGCAGATATTGTAGAAATAGCAAAAACATATTGTAATAAAAAGTAATAGATGGCATGAAACAGCAAGTGTGATATATTAATAAAATTGAAATGACAGCTGCCTCCTGTAAGTGGCTACATGGTGCTAGTTGGACTCATAAGCCCCGTTCCCATTAGCACCTACTCGGATCGACTCGCCACGACTCGACTCGGATTGACTGGTTTTCCATTACATTCGGATAGTACCTGTTATGCATGGCTGTCGTCATAGCAAAGCATCCAAGCGTCCCACAAAGTAATTACTATGTGACACGGACGCTACAGCAAAGGTGTACACCGAGGCAAGAACATACCCACTGCTCGGTCTGTGACTTTTCGCCAGTCTCAGGGGACCACAGTGTTGTTTTTTGTAGTTATTTCCCTTGTTACTGGGATTCCAAAGTGGCGGTTCTGATGTTCGTGAATGAGATACTGTCATGACTCATCAAGTGACACTACTGACCAGCCAATCGGTGGCATGCAGCCTGACGACATCACATTTTAGTACCTGCTCAGATCGTTTGGAACCCAGGGCAAGCAGATACTAAAAAAGTACCTGCTGCCAGGTACTGTGACCTAAATGGAAAACCTTGAAAACTGTGGCGAGCCATGCTAAGTAGATACTAATGGAAAAGGGGCTTTAGTTCTGACAGATTTGGGTAGTTTGTCAGACCCCATAGTGATTTGTATTATGTGCTTTAGGCCATGTCCGCACTAATACGTTTTCGTTTGAAAACGCATCTTTTTCTCTCCGTTTTGGCCGTCCGTCCACAGATGGCGTTTTTGGTCAAGGAAAACTGAGCTTTTTGAAAATGCTCTCCAAAGCGACACACTTTAGTCATATGATGACCAATTAAACTAAAATAGTGGTGGCCTATCTTAATTATACAGCAGTTGTTTTGTTTGCTCTCAATTTTGACAGCCCTATTAAAGATTAATATCAGTTTGTACATGCTTCAGATAGCTTTTCTTCAAATTCTTTAATTCTCACTCGCTTTTGCAACTTTGTACTCTCGTGTTACTCACAGCAACAACTCCACCTCATTGTCAGTCCATTTAAAAAAACTTGGTGCTTTTCCTCGACATTTTGCCACAATGTTTCAAAGGGCTGGAAAGTAAATAAATGGCAGACAGAAATGACACAGGTCGAATCATCTTACTTTACACACATGCGCAGTACTGGAATGTAAGCATTTTAGGTTGTTTCAGTGTGGATAAACAACTCTGTGAAAACCATAGTGTGGATGCGGAGCGTTTTTAGACGAAAACACAGTTTTCAAATTCATCCGGTGTAGATGTAGCCTTAGTGAGTTTGTGATCTGTGCAGATGTGTGACTTTTTACACTTTGTCACTGCTCCCTGACATGCACACACCTCTTCTGCGCTGCTTTTCCTAATTTGGCCACATATTGCATGCCTTGCTGTAGTTCTGAGTTTTTCTTGAGGCTTGTGGTCGGTGGTAAACTCTTCTGTCTTCTGAAGTTTTTGCTCTCTTTTAGCTGCACAAATACAGACAGTGATGCTGTATAAGGCGCTGCCCCAGCTATTGATAACAACCTGGGGTTCGGGTTTTATATATTTAAAAAAAAAAGCAGTGTAGACCATGACCATTAAAAATTGAGTTGACAATAATACACGAATCCCATCTTGTATGTGATTCCAGGAGGTAAAGTTGATGTTCCCTGGGGCCCAGCGAATGAACAGAGGAAATCATGAGATCCCTGCATTGGTACAAGCCTGCAAAGCTAACAGTGTTACCGACCTCGTCATCGTGCATGAGACAAGAGGACAGCCAGGTATACTTGCTTTATTCACTTATTCATTTTGCTGCAAAGTCCACCCTCATTAACCCCACACTCAGTCATTTTGCTCTACAGGCAGGCTCAAATATGACAGAAACATTCAGTTCAGAAGAGCTTTAATGGTTACTCCCACTCAGCTTTCATGGGTATAAAGGACTATGTAGTTTTGTGTTCTGTATGCACAACATCCACCAACAGTGCTAAAACTGGTTGGTGGTTTCAGACCACATTGTACAGCTTGTTCATACATCCATTGCACATGTGCATTGCTGGTTTTTTTTTTTTTCTTCATTCTAGCTGCCCTATAGTCTTCACGTTAGGTCAACACTAGAGAAACAAACACAGTTTCTTTACCAATATGAAAACTCTGCACTTTTAAAATTTATAATGGAGTGTTTTGGGTTTTTGTTTAACTCTCAGTATTGACCATAATATTTGTTATTTTGCTTAGTTTTGTTTGTTCTTATATATTTACAGATGGCCTGGTGGTGTGCCATTTGCCATTTGGCCCAACAGCTTATTTCACTCTTTACAACGTGGTAATGAGGCACGATGTTCCCGACATAGGCACCATGTCTGAGGCCTACCCCCACCTCATTTTTCACAACTTCACCTCACGGCTCGGCAAGAGGGTGAGTGAGTGCTGGACAGCACATGCCTTGGATATTCTTTCTCACCGCTTGTTTGTGTGTACAACTAATTAATTCTACTCACGCAGGTATCCAATATCCTCAAGTATCTTTTTCCAGTGCCAAAGGAGGACAGCAGGCGTGTGATCACATTCGCCAACCAAGAAGACTTCATCTCTTTCAGGTGAGCATCAAAAGTGAAAATTCATATAAACAAAATGCTATTTGGGTTAAAGAGTAAGATATGATGCATTTATTTTTAACAGACATCACACCTATAAGAAAACAGACCACAAGAACATACAGCTGACGGAAGTAGGGCCCAGGTTTGAAATGAAATGTAAGTATGGAAAGTTACTGCTCTTCAGAGACTGAATTAACCATTGTTGACGTGGTTATATCTTCTCTGGAAATTCTTTGTTTTTCCATCTGTCACTACTTGATCTATAGCAGAAATCTGATTTGTTTTATACATAGGAGAAAGACTTTTTTTCCTGTCTTTACCTTTCACAATAAAAACCCTAGACAATGCATGGCTGCTGTCCTTACAGTAGTAGAGGGATTTCTTGTGATCAATGAAAGGTTTACAAAATTACATCAAAGCAATTTACACCTGATTTAAGGATTAAAACAACATGGTGTGTTTTAGTCCAATTTAGTCTGGTGGAAATTGTTTCAAATTGTGATTAGTTTGACTATGATTTCTGAAAGCATTGCCGAGCATGTGCAGTCATATTCATGAGAATCATGCTGCATAATGCAGTGCAGCCTCCGGGCCCGAACATCACAGCCATCCATGGCAGACACAGAGTTGTTCTGATTGGTTAACCTCTGCCCATTTGTACTTTTGAGAAACTCTTTTTATACCCATTCATATTACTGAGCTGTTGCCAATTCATACGGTTACCACTTTCTTTCCACCTCCCAAGTTTTTGAGGTATGTTGGTGCCATTGCTGCTTTAGTATTTTTCATGAAATTTACATTCTACAGTTTTTATGTACATGTAGTCTAAACTTTTTTGGAAGTTTAAAAATGTATAGTAAAAATATGTAGCTTCAATTTTTAATATAAATCAGTGTATTGTGTGTTGTGTAATGTATTGGATACTAATGTGCAACACCAGGAAGAAAAAAGATATTTTGATCTGATTGGAAGTACCGTATTTTCACGACCATAAGACGCACTGTGCTAAAAGGCGCAGTCTCAGTTATGTGTGCCCTTACTGTATTTAACACACACATAAGGCGCACTGGATCATAGGGCGCATACAAGTACCGTATGCGTATTTAAAAATAAAGCAGGAGCAAACCTGAGTTCGGTACCTTACTCACATTTTTATTACCAGTAATCGTCATCATCAACAACACACAAGCATACAAGTGTGCGTATTTAAAAATAAAGCAGGAGCAAAACAAAGTTTGGTACTCACATTTTTATCATCAAACCCATCGAAGTCCTCATCCTCTGTGTCTGAATTGAACAGCTGCGCTAAATCTCCATCAAACATGCCAGGTTCACTTTCTTCACTGTCAGAGTCACTTTCCGTGCCGTGCGGCTCCTCGGAAATGATGCCGGCTTTTGCGAAAGCTCGAACAACAGTGCCAGCAGCCATGTTAGCCCAAGCATCTACAATCCATTGGCAAATTGTGGCGTAACTCGCCCGGCGCTGCCTTCCACTCTTGGTGAAACTGTGGTCTCCATCGGTCATCCATCGCTGGATGTGTTTGTCGCCGATGTGTTTGCTGCAGTAGGAGCGGAAGATGGCCAGCTTTTCCTTATAATCCGCTGGAAGTTGCTGCGCTACCGTAGTCCTGGTCCGGATGGAAAAATGGCACCGTTTCATAAAAAGTGAAAGTGAAACTGCTTTTAGCCGAATGGTGACCTTCGAAACGCTTCTCCCGCTCGTTCTTTGCTCGATGATCGCCTTATGTCCACGGAAACTCAGCTGCGTTTTCTTGACCTGTCGGAGCTTGTTTTCCAGCTTCCTCCACTTGCGAACCATCGATTCATTAATCTTAAATTCTCTCGCCGCTGCTCGATTTCCATGTTCCTCCGCGTAGCTGATGGCCTTCAGTTTAAACTGTGCTTCGTAAGCGTGTCTCTTTGCCATTTTCAGGGTTGTTAAAACAACGGTGTCCTGCATAACGCACATACCTGTTCTTTTATACAGGTATGTGCAATAAAGTCAACGCACACACTTCACCCTTTAGCGTTCTCATGGTGTTCTCTACTACGTCCTCCTTACAACACAAAGGGCGCACTGCGCTATAGGGCGCGCCGTACTTTTTGAAGAAAATCTAAGACTTTTAAGTGCGCCTTATGGTTGTGAAAATACGGTAAGAGCATCAGGGGAAACTCCAGTTGTAGAAAAAATGGATTACTATCCTCTGCTCTGTACAAATTTTCTTTGGGCTCGTTAAATATTAACACCACGTCCTCTTTCTATTTAGTGTATATGATCAAACTGGGAACCCTGGAGAACGAGGTCACCGCAGATGTGGAGTGGCGTCACCACGCATATACACACACAGCGAAGAAAAGAAGATTCCTTAGCATTGAATAGGAACTGAGTCATCATCTGGAATTATAAAATAATATGTGATTTTTGTTAAAGGAGCATAACGAGGGATGACAAGTCCAAGTGTAGTCAACAGCTATGGATGTCTACAGTGATGAATAGGACAGCTGAGCTCAAGTAGATTGAGCCCTGTTTTTTATGACAACCCTATTTGTAGGGTTATATATACAGTATAAAGCATTGCATTCTATATGGTTATTCTAACTTTTTTATGCTGTTTTATAATAAAGAGTTTACTTGATCTGCAATGAGTCTCTTTTTAAAAATATATATATATATACCGGTGTGTGTGTGTATATATATATATATATATATATATACACACACACCAATCTGCCTTCGGGTCTTTGCCTTCTGCTCCTGGCTGACATTCTTTGTCCAACATATCTGCCGTCACTCTGTAAATGTCCAAACCATCTCAGCCTTGCTTCTCTAACTTGGTCTTCCAACCGCTCAGCCTGAGCTGCCCCTCTGATGTACTCCTTTCTAATCCTATCCACTCTGATCATTCCAGTGAAAACCTTCGCATCCTCGACTTCGCATCTGCCACCTCCAGCTGGACCTGCTGTGTCTTGCCTCTGCCTTTGCTCACTTCCTCTTTTTGATGTCTGAAGTCGTTCTGCAGACTGCTACCTTAACTACATTCTCCCCTGCCACTACAGTCTCCTGTCTCTTTCAGATTAAACCATAACATGTATTCCGCCTGTGTGTGCTTTTTTCCTCTCTTTTCTCACCCTTTGTCTCTCTCTCCTTAAAGTTATATTTCACCACAGAGATTTTCATCCTTTTTTCAGTACCAATTTGCCAAAATGACACATCCGCAAATATGTGTCAAGTGTCTGAACAGTGCACTAGTATGCATTTATACTTGTGTCAGTAACCCTAGTACAATCTTGTAACAGTTTTTTAAATTAATTAATTTACTCGTGATCAAAATATAATTAAAAAACAGATTAACATTTGTCATTTCCACCGGTTTTAACGCTGAACAATAATCACAGGTGTCTATACTCTTACTGTAGTATACATGTGTGTCGTTACACAGCAGCTCCCACCGTTTGGATTGCAGCTTCTGTCCAATGAAAGAACGCGCCTACAGAAGTTGACCAATGAGCACAGAGCATTTATGGAGTTTTTCCGCTTTCCCCTGAAGTTCTTGACAGATTCGCCTCCAGATTGCGAGAATTCAAGATGGCCGTTACAGGTACGAGTTTAACTTTTTATTTATCCCAACTGTTTCAGAACACTGAGACGAAAGGAGATTTTGCTGTCACCGTAAGCACTGCATAGCACAATCTGGACCGTCCTGTGTTGAGCATGTCAAGGAAATTATTCGCTGCATATCTGAAAAGAGACTCTTAAGTAGGCACCAGCCTGACGCCGTGGTAAAACCCCTAAGTTTGCTAACCTTAGCAGGCTGGGACTCGCGTTAAAGCTTTTAACTGTAAACTGCGCTAGTGACTGAAGCAGCCACATAATCTCTCCCGTTCCAACTAATGCTAATGCTTAGCTATGCTAGTTTGCTAGCTGGTTGAGCGAAGAGGAATTTCCGAAAACTCTGATTACTTTGCTTTGTAGGAATTATGTTTTTATTATATCGCTTCGCACCTCCTTACTACAAATTACCTTGAAAGGCAGTCAGCTAGTTAGCCGGAGACAATTAACTCGCGCTCCAAGAGGAACATGGCTTCCCCAAACTCGAAATGTCATTTTACAAGGCAGTCGAATCCCATGCTAGGCTACCGGGCTAATATGAGCTAGCGTTAGCATCTTTCGGCTGTTAACCAAATGTGCAACTTTGTTTGTCAGCGGTTTGTTTCAATGTTAATTCCAAGCTCGCCCGGTCTCAAATATGAGCTACAACGTTTAGAAAAAGTTAGTTCTTGCTCCTGTAGGCCACTTTGCGAACACCTTAGTTGTTGGTGCCACTGGATTACAAGCTAACCGGTATATGGGACAATTCAAAACTCAGGAAAAAGCTTTCGCGAGGTTTCAGTGTTTGGGTTAATCAAACAACTGTTATTTTCAACAACACTTTAAAGTATGTGATTTTTAAACTTTAAAGTTTTTACTAGCGTGTTGTACAGTAGTTGAGACAGAAAATAGCACTCCCTCTTACTAATTTAATTGATTTTTATCCAAAAGAAATGGTAAAAGAGGGGGAAGACGAGTGCCAGGGGAGATTCGTGACAGAAGGACAGGAGCAAGATTGAAAGGTGTTTACAAGATGGTAGTGAGAGCTGCTATGATGTATAGTTTGGAGACGTTAACATTTTCATTAGGAGTGACTATGATGGACAAAATTAGAAATGAGTGCATCCAAGAGACACCTCAGGTTGAGCGGTTTGAAGACAAAGTTGGCCAAGGCTGAGTTGATTTGGATATGTGCAGAGGAGTGATGGTGAACACAGGATGTTGAAGACTGATCTTCTAGACAAGGAGGAAAAGAGGAAGGTTTGGGGATGTTGTGAAGGAGAGGGGTACAGAGGGTTCGTGTGATAGATGAGGATGCTAGGGAAGGGTTATCGGAGGTAGATTTTCTGCTGTACAACCCCTAAAGAGAGCGACCAAAAACGTATTTGTAGTATTCTTCTAACATTAATTACCTATTAATGTTTATAAAAGTAGTTAAAGTCTGTGTGTTATCAATTTTATCATACCTATGTGCACTTTTTCATATTCTTTTTGTGTTTGTGTAGGTTCTAGGTAAAGGGCAAAACTCCTCTGGACCCCACTGTGCATGAAGCTCTCCTGAGGCTTTGGTGTCCAAGTACTGTGTCTTCCCTTCCCCCCCTGCCCTCCCCCAATTCCCTCCTGCCTCTCACCATGTCCTCCACCTCCTCCTCCTACTCCTCCTCAGGGGAGACCAGTCCAGAGGATCCACCCCGAGGTGGAGGAACCATCCGAGTCTACCTCCCCAACAAACAGAGGACAGTGGTGAGATACTTTTCTCCATGTTTGTCTTGACCAGTGACATTTTTTATATTAAACATTGTAACTATAAAAAGTGCCTTGTTTGATAGAAAACAATTGACATTTAACACTTCTGTAGGAGGGAGAAAAAATCTTCCATCACTGTTGGTTGTAACTGTAATTGCAGTTTGACATCTTTCAGAATGTGCTAATGAGTAAGCTAGTTGGACAGTTGGTATCAGGTTTCTCAGATGGTGCCTGCCACCATCGTCCTTTAATTTGACTTGTAATTCCTGTTAGATGTCAAGTTTTCATACACTGAAGCGTAGCTGTTGCATAGTCCTGTCACTATGTCAGTGTTAAATTTAGTGATATGAGTGGCAGTGTAGAGGACACTGTGTTCATGGCATTATCCAACATGAATCTCTGGGATTCATGTAGGAGCATTCTCCTTTTAAATCCTCAGTGTTTACAGGTGAGTTTTACTAGCTGTACAGATCCTTCCAAAGCACATCAAACTGAGCTTTTCCCTTCTCTGCTGGACCTTTTTTGTACAAATAATGAGCACATGTGCTAAATCTGTGTAGTATTAGCAGTAGGTAGGTAGGGCTGCCACAAACGATTATTTTGATAGTCGACTAGTCACCGATTATTTTTGCGATTAGTCGACTAATCAGATCATGCATCCATTGGATGTAAAATGTACAGCTCATTGCACCAGCATGCATCTGCTCTTATCTAACTATCATTAGATTACAGCTTTAAGTGTTTAAGTTATGTGCTAACTAAAAATAAAGACAAGATGTTAGTTTATAAAATTTTAATTAAATTTGCAGATTGTTTCGGTGGAGTTTAATAAACTCAGCCGTCTGCTCCTTGCTATCTAAAATATAACAGGACACCGGAGTATATTCTCGAGCATCTCACACTTCTGATAAGCAGTTGTCTGCTTGATGTTTATTCTGCTGTGTAAAAACTAACTTTAATCTCAGCCAAACCAATTTACTCAGGAACAAATAAAATACTGAAAAAAGCCAAACACAGTGGGTTTGAAAACGATTTTCTGGGAGTTTGGTGTTCTCACCGGCTCTAGTGAGCCTTGAACCCCGGCTAGCTATCGAGCTGGTGGGTAACAGACATATCCGAAAACTAAGGGTGCAACGATACACAAAATTCGCCCAAAATAAATTTAAGTAGCCAGAATAAAAAAAAGAGCAATTTTTTTGATTGATGTTTTGTTTCCTTTACAATATTATACATTAAAGTATAATATTGTAAAGGAAACAAAACATTAATCAAAAAATTGTTGAAACACAAATTACAACATTGTATAAAAATTACAAACATCAACTCAAATACTTGGTTCTAATTGAACAGAAATTTCTATGAACTTGTAAGAACTGTGTAGGACATGAATCAGTCTGTCAGATCCTGAATTTGAAATTTCCACTGAAGTCACGGGTAAGAGGCAAGTGGAACCAAGATCTAGGCCATTTGCTTTTTGAAGTTTGCAAAGACTGCTAAATTTTGCCAGTGGTAGTTCACTCTTTGCAACATAGTACGCTGTTCTAAACAGATTTTTCAGGTTTATTTTTAGTTTGCAATTGGTGTTTTGTTCTGGGAAAGATATTGCAGACTAAGCAGTAATGCATTTCTTTCATTTCTCATGGGTTCTAATGGGGGCCTTTCTTAAAATGACTGGTCCCAGTGACAAAGGCACTTGTCGACTCAGAAATCGAGGGAAAACCAACGACACACCCGGCAGAACATTGTTATTTACACGGGTGCACATAAGTGGTCCGCATGTGCGCATTCGCTGTCAAAATAAAAGATGCGCACCAGATTAGAAGTTGCAACGCGCGTTTGCGTCCATATAAAAGGCACTGTTTTTGTCCGCTAGAGTGGGATTTTCACGGCACATTCTGCTCCACATCTCTGTGCGTTCATCATTTGTTTGAAGCCAGCTCACCTCCTGCAACCACTTTTCCGAGAATACGCGCTTCTTTTGCGGTTCGCACTCCTTCTGACATTTGTTTGGAGGTGGAGGAACACCAAAGTAATTGCTTAAAGGATTTTGTTTCTTCGACATCTTTAAGAGTTCTAAACAAATGTCTGTCCTCCTCCAGAAAATCTTATGTACGCAAACACGCGTTGCAACTTCTTATCTTGTGCGCGTTTTTTATTTTGACAGCGAATGCGCACCTGCGGACCACCTATGTGCACCCCTGGTTATTTAGCTCGTCATATTGCAGCCACAGAAATTCTTTGTCCATGAAACCATAAAGCTGCACTTTATTTTTGCCTTATAGTCTGATTTGTCATAACTTTTCAGTTTTGCGGTAAGCTTTTCTTTGGCTGTCACTTCTTCACCCTGACCTGTCTTATTTGGCTCAGCAGAACTAAAATATATATCCTGCTGCTTTTACACACGCACTCACATAACGCTCAGCGATTCTCTGCGCGATCAACCTCTCACATGTTTAAGCTTGCTGCGGGAGATTTCACTTGTCATGTTTGCATAGTAAGCTAACAAATGATAAGACGATGTCAGAGGACATACAGTGGGGCAAAAAAGTATTTAGTCAGCCACCGATTGTGCAAGTTCCCCCACCTAAAATGATGACAGAGGCCAGTAATTTGCACCAGAGGTACACTTCAACTGTGAGAGACAGAATGTGAAAAAAAATCCATGAATCCACATGGTAGGATTTGTAAAGAATTTATTCGTAAATCAGGGTGGAAAATAAGTATTTGGTCAATAACAAAAATACAACTCAATACTTTGTAACATAACCTTTGTTGGCAATAACAGAGGTCAAACGTTTACTATAGGTCTTTACCAGGTTTGCACACACAGTAGCTGGTATTTTGGCCCATTCCTCCATGCAGATCTTCTCGAGAGCAGTGATGTTTTGGGGCTGTCGCCGAGCAACACGGACTTTCAACTCCCGCCACAGATTTTCTATGGGGTTGAGGTCTGGAGACTGGCTAGGCCACTCCAGGACTTTCAAATGCTTCTTACGGAGCCACTCCTTTGTTGCCCGGGCGGTGTGTTTTGGATCATTGTCATGTTGGAAGACCCAGCCTCGTTTCATCTTCAAAGTTCTCACTGATGGAAGGAGGTTTTGGCTCAAAATCTCACGATACATGGCCCCATTCATTCTGTCCTTAACACGGATCAGTCGTCCTGTCCCCTTGGCAGAAAAACAGCCCTATAGCATGATGTTTCCACCCCCATGCTTCACAGTAGGTATGGTGTTCTTGGGATGCAACTCAGTATTCTTCTTCCTCCAAACACGACGAGTTGAGTTTATACCAAAAAGTTCTACTTTGGTTTCATCTGACCACATGACATTCTCCCAATCCTCTGCTGTATCATCCATGTGCTCTCTGGCAAACTTCAGACGGGCCTGGACATGCACTGGCTTCAGCAGCGGAACACGTCTGGCACTGCGGGATTTGATCCCCTGCCGTTGTAGTGTGTTACTGATGTTACTTTGTTACTTTGGTCCCAGCTCTCTGCAGGTCATTCACCAGGTCCCCCCCGTGTGGTTCTGGGATCTTTGCTCACCGTTCTCATGATCATTTTGACCCCACGGGATGAGATCTTGCGTGGAGCCCCAGATCGAGGGAGATTATCAGTGGTCTTGTATGTCTTCCATTTTCTGATGATTGCTCCCACAGTTGATTTTTTTCACACCAAGCTGCTTGCCTATTGTAGATTCACTCTTCCCAGTCTGGTGCAGGTCTACAATACTTTTCCTGGTGTCCTTCGAAAGCTCTTTGGTCTTGGCCATGGCGGAGTTTGGAGTCTGACTGTTTGAGGCTGTGGACAGGTGTCTTATATACAGATGATGAGTTCAAACAGGTGCCATTCATACAGGTAACGAGTGGGGGACAGAAAAGCTTCTTACAGAAGACGTTACAGGTCTGTGAGAGCCAGAGATTTTCCTTGTTTGAGGTGACCAAATACTTATTTTCCACCCTAATTTACGAATAAATTCTTTACAAATCCTACCATGTGAATTCATGGATTTTTTTTTTTCACATTCTGTCTCTCACAGTTGAAGTGTACCTCTGGTGCAAATTACTGACCTCTGTCATCATTTTAAGTGGGGGAACTTGCACAATCGGTGGCTGACTAAATACTTTTTTGCCCCACTGTAGTTGGTGCGCAAATTATTATCACTCACCAATCAGTGCTGTCGCTCTCTATACACAGTTCGCGCGATTGCAAAGTGAAAGCAAAAAAACAAGCGCAAATTCAAACGCGATTTCAATAGGTCACATATTGACAGTGGCTCACCGATGCCAATGACATAATTACCCAGCTACATTTCCGAAAGAATGCAAAAGCATTGACATATATTTTTCCTTCCTATGATAGGCCGACGGGCAGGGCAGAGATAGATTTTGGTAGCCCGACTGGAAAAATCGCTAGCCCCAGGACGTCGGGCTAGTGATTTTGCGAGCCCTGTATCTGATTGAGGAATCACTCATCTTTGGAAAAGAGAGTTTATTACAGAGAAATGGCTCTTTCCAAAATAAAAGCTATACTATACGCTTCTTCTGGACTATATTCTCTGCAGCATATTAAACATATCAGGTCCCCATAAGGAGAATCATGTGCATTGTATTAAAGTATATTCTTGAATGCTAAATGTACAACCCAAATTGCGTCCCCCAAAAAGCTGTGTAAAATGTAATAGAGTGCAATGTTTACTCTGGTAAAGTTTGTAGCATGCGTGCTTGTTGTTTTTTGTCTGCTTCCACTTGATTTTGCACTAGGATTATGTCGGCGTAAATGTGCAGTCATATTCGTTGTGTTCCCACTAGTGCTGTCAGCGTTAATCTCGTTGAAATGACGTTAACGCCACAACACGGCAAATCTCCGTTAACGAGCTACCGCCGATCGCCCCGTGCGTGGGGCTGGACTGCCAACACGTTAACGAGCTAACTGCGCTAACACACTAGTTCCCACCCATGTAATTGAGCATTGTGTGGCACATCCAACATACTCTTTTACTTTAGTCCATGACGCTCTTACCTTCAGGGTCATACTTCACATGAAAACCAAAATATTTCCAAACGCCAGATCTGAATGAGGGTGGGGGAGGTTCAGTTTGCCATGTTGCAAGGCGAGCTTAACTTCTGTCTGGCTAGCTTGCCCTGCGCTCAGTGAATCTGCGTTCGACTACTCCGCCTAGGCTGCACTGTCGAGCGCAGATCCACTGAGCGCTCAACACAGACAGCATCGTCAGAAGGAAAGTTGATAAAATAAATTAAAAAATGTTTATTGTTCGATACATATGCGTACCGAACCGAAAGCACTGTATCGAACAGTTCAATATCGATACGAGTATCGTTGCACCCCTACCGAAAACGTCAGAGCGCTTTTGAAAATATGTGGTGTCTTGATAAACTGAGCAGATATTTGAAGTTTACACAGCTACATTCTTGCCTGGAAAATATGTTAAACGTTTATTTTGTGCCCCAGAAAGAATAATAAGAGTAATATTAAAACTAACTAGCTGCCGCTATTGTTGGAAACTGAGCAGGGCCGTGCTATGAATTCTGGGATGGGCTGGGCCACAAAGTATACACCCGACCCATCCTTCAAATTTGGGGAAATGAAGGGCGTATTTGTCAGCTGCATTTGTCGGAGTCTTCGAATTTGGACAGTCTTCGTCGTGTCACTGTAACGTAATCGGCCTACAAATGCGGGCACAGGAGGATGCGGTTTCTGAATTTGGACGCAGCTGCTATAACGGACACTGCTTCTTCTTTGAGGTTTAACGGCAGCTGGCATCCTTGTACATGCAGTGCTGCCATCTTCCTTTTCAGTCCATTATTACACTCTTAAATCCTACTACTTATTCCTGCGTCTTTTGGGATCTTACAAAGCTTCAAATGACGCGTCGACTATTAAATTAGTCGTCGGCGTAATCGTGACTAGTCAACATTATAAGGGAGAGACATGACACTCAGTCCTGAATAGAAATGTAGGGAAGAACTGAGTAACTGTGAAGAGGTTGGTTATTGAGTCCCTGCCTCCAAACCAGCCACAAAATGAGAGAACCTATTGGCCAATTGTGATGTGCTAACATAAGCACACAGCTGACGTTTGACAGTTCCACATGTGTGGTGGCAAGGGTATGTCACTACATATTATTGTAGCAGACAAGTAGGAAGGTGCTTTCTTACTTTTTGAGATAATATGAAGTGCTGTGTTGTTGTTATTTTTTTAAAAATGTAATTGGTTTTTCTTCATTGGGATAACCAAAGGTGTTGATTGTGTTGGCTCTGTCAACCAAGCAATTAATGCCATAATTAGGGCTGCTCGATTATGGCAAAAATGATAATCACGATTATTTTCACTGAAATTGAGATCTCGATTATTTGACGATATTTATTTAACCCTTACGACCTACTATAGAACCAAGTCCGCCAGAGCTTATATTATTTTTTTACATGTTGTAGTGCCATTTGTGGGAGCATTTCAAGTTTCTATACAACTGTTATAGCCCATATTTTAATAATATGTATGCATTAAGTCCATAGTAACTACATTAATTGCAAAAAAGTGCAATAAACTACAAAAAATTGAAAATAGTTTTTGTTTTGTTTTTTACATATATTTCTACTTGGAGAAATTTAAGAGGTTTATCCCTCAAAACTTTAAATACAAAAAAGTTGCAAAAAATAGTTTACAACAACAGGAAATCTATTTTGAGTGTCTTCATAGTTTTATTTTGGAGATACACTGCAGGAAAAACGAAAAAAACAATCCTATGATGCAAATTTGCAAAGAAAACAGCATGTGCATCAAAATAAACTAGTTCCAGCAGTGCAATTCGAGTTCTAAGCATCCCAGAAACTATTCAGAAAAGTCAAACATGACTTATAAAAACACCAGTATAGGCTTTTAAAGCCTACAAGTAAAAAACTACATTTTCCGCGAAAATTATGTCACTTCCGGTTTCGGGCAGGAAATGGCGGACATGCGATAGTTCTCGCTGACGTCTGTTTCAATGTGGGAAGTGTTACGAACAGCTGATCGGATCGGCAAAGCGTGTTTCTGGAATATTATGTTTTTGTTCCTGCAAGCCCTTTTTATGCAACTTTTGCAAAGCTATATGTGGAAGGAAACCGTGACCGAGGACAAGCTGATGGCATAAGATGCAAGTACAACTCCTCTGGTTTCATATGCAAAAAAAAAAAAAAAATATTGCGCTAGCTTACACGGTTCAGGTTCTACAGGGATTTAAAAATAGTTACACAAAACGGAGCATGCTGCTCTGACCGGCTTTAAAGGGTTAACAATAACAATGTATTGAATAATGACTTTAAATAATAATATAAAATAGTGTACAACACCACTGAAGTTTTTTTTTTTTTTTTTTTTTTTTTTAACCCCTCTTTTCAACCAACGGCAGTCACTCTCCCCTCCAAATAACTTCTGCTTAGCTTTCCGAGCTTTTCGAGCTTCCCTCGGGTCCTCTTAATCAGCGGTCTCCAACCTTTTTTGCGCCAAGGGCAAATATTTTCACGGACCGGCCTTTAAGGTGTCGCGGATAAATGAGGGAGGGGCTAATAATCGGCTCAGTCATTTTTAATGATCGTTGAAAGCCCAGATCGTAATCGTGATTAAAATTCGATTACCGTATTTCCCGGACTACAGAGCGCACCTGAATATTAGCCGCACAAGCTAAAATCAGGGGAAAATCCTGTTTTGTACATACATTAGCCGCACCTGACTAAAAGCTGCAGGTGTTTCAATGTTGACTCATCATATGTAAGAGAATATGCACAAAGCGAATTGTCAGGAAAGAGACGGCTGTTTGGAGACATCACTTTTATTAATATTTTGAAAAACAAGTTATGGGTGCATATTTGCATAACTTTTTAGGTATATGTACAAGTAGCGGTAATTACAAGTACGAAACATGTACTGTGCTTCATAAATGAGTAACAAATGTAGTACATAATAACCTACAGCACACCAGAAAAATAGATTCGGACTACCTTTTAGGCTCAGGTGCAGTGACACTGTTTTAACAAGAAGAAAAGTCAGTCATTCACCACCATCTTTCTCTTCTTCCTGCGCACTAAAACCACCAAAGTCCTCTTCTCCAGTGTCGGATACAAACAGGCTCAGGATGGCTTCGTCATTCACTCGCCGCTTCTCTCCTTCGTTGTCACTTTCAAAACCAACCAAACAAATCCTCTTTGTCAGTTTCAGAGTCGAACACCCTCAGAAGGGCCGTGGCGGTGTCCTCCTCTCCATCATGCAACAGTCCAGCCCTTCGAAATCCGTTGGTGATCGTGGATGTTTTCACACTTTTCCACGCTGTCAGAATCCAATGGTGGAGTTGAGCATAACTTGCTTTTCGCAAGTTTATCGCCGCTCGTCATCCACACCTCCCGCTGAACGCGTAGCGCTACTTTGAAGTTTGCTTTTCGCGCTACTTCGTACGGCACTACGTTGCCTGGCGGATGGACATGTGACCAACATACCACTCTTGAACCCCGATCCTTCCGCCAGGCAACGTAGTGCCGTACAACAGCGGAACAAACAAAACAAATCCGCTCATGGACAATCCATAGAAAAGCCGCACCTGACTAAAAGCCGCAGGGTTCAAAGCTTGTGCAAAAAGTAGCGGCTTATAGCCCGACAATTACGGTAATTGAGCAGCCCTAGCCATAATGATGTGTAAATTGAAGTTATATTTATTTTTTAAAATGACATTTGGCTGGTGATTCAGTAGATATTTTTTTTTTTTTTTTTTTCAGGTGACTATTGAAATAAAAGGTTTTATGGAGAGGTTCATTTAGATGGGGTCTCAGCCTAAGTTAGCGCCCAGATGTGTAAGCGGTAGTCGGGATGTAGTTCAGTTCGTTTCATTTTGAAAAAGGTTAGTTCAGAATCGTGTTTATTGGCCAAGTATATGTGCAGACACATACAGGGAATTTGGTTCTGGTAGATGGTGGCTCTCAAGCACAGCAATGTAAATCTCTCACACACACACACACACACACATCTATATACACACATTACACATACATACACAAAGCTGTGTAAACAACTATAAATAACGAATCTAAACTTGTATACATAAAATACAGAAATGAAATGAGGTGGAATGAATACTACAGAATAGGGCTGCCACAAACGATCATTTTGATAGTCGACTAGTCACCGATTATTTTTGCGATTAGTCGACTAATCAGATCATCATCCATTGGACGTAAAACGTACAGCATATTGCACCAGCAGCATCTGCTCATATATAACTATCATTAGCTTACAGCTTTAAGTGTTTAAGGTATGTGCTAACTAAAAATAAAGACAGGATGATAGTTTATTAAATTTTAATGAATTTTACAGATTGTTTCGGTGAAGTTTAATAAACTCCTTGCTATCTAAAATATAACAGGACACCGGAGTAAATTCTCGAGCATCTCACACTTCTGATAATCAGCTGTCTGCTTGACGTTTATTCAGCTGTGTAAAAACTATAACTTTAATCTCAGCCAAACCGATTTACTCAGGAACAAATAAAATACAAAAAAAAGCCAAACAATAACATGTTTAAGTTATCTAAGTGACTTATGTATGTTTAACCTGAGTAGCGAAAGAAGGCGGTGGGTTTGAAAACGATTTGCCGGGAGTCCGGTGTTCTCACGGGCTCTAGTGAGCCTAGCTAGCTATCGAGCTAGTGGGTAACAGACGTCTCCGAAAACGTCGGTGCGCTTTTGAAAATATGTGGCGTTTTGATAAACTGAGCAAATATTTGAGGTTTACACAGCTACGTTTATTTTGTGACCCAGAAAAGAATAATAAGAGTAATTTTAAAACTAACTAGCTGCCTCCGTTGTTGGAAATTGAGCTGGGCTGCGCTATGAATTCTGGGACACAGCTTCTTCTTCAGGGTTTAACGGCAGCTGGCATCCATGCAGTGCTGCCCTCTTCTGTTTCAGTCCGTTATTACACTCTTAAATCCTACTACTCATTCCTGCGTCTTTTGTGATCTTACAAAGCTTCAAACGACGCGTCGACTATTAAATCAGTCGTCGACGATTTTGATAGTCGACGTAATCGTGACTAGTCGACTAATCGTGGCAGCCCTACTACAGAATGTACATAAGGTGCAGTTGCAGTCTGGCAGTGGGAGCAGTGTGACAGGTCAACTGTTAAGAAGGGAGATGACGAGGGGAAAGAAACTGTTCCTATGTTGGGTGGTCCTGGTCTGCAGGCTTCTGTACCGTCTGCCAGAGGGCAGCAGATCAAAAAGTCTGTGTCCAGGGTGTGAGGGGTCTGTGATGATTTTCCCTGCCCGTTTCCTGATTCTTGAGAGGTACAGATCCTTCTAGTTCTGCTCAATCCACCCACTATTACTCTAAACCTTTAGGTGTGTGGTACAGAAAGAACGGTTGATTTGCTCATGGTATTTCCTCCCATCTGCAGCTCTTCAGACAAGAGACATGATGCCCCTTTTTGTCTTTCTTGTTTGTTCTCCTGTGTGCACCTCTAACTAGGGAAGGGGAGATGAGAGAGATGGCGACAGAGACTGAGGAATTTATTTCCCACTTACAGCATGAAGAAAAAGCTGGAAAGCAAAGAATCATATTCAGCCACATTTACATGTAGCTTTACATTCCACATTCCTAAACACATAATGGGAACAGTAACCTGCATCATCTAATGTAATGTTTGTTTCTTGTATGGTCAAAATTGATGCTCTTTGTTACTGCCATTTTACCCAAGTGTTACCTGTGTGATCAGAGAATGTCATGTCAAAGTCACACTTATTCAAATATGGCATTCTGTTTTCAGGTGAATGTCCGCCAAGGACAGACTGTGCATGAGATTCTAGATAAAGCGCTCAAAGTGAGAGGCCTGAGCCAAGAGTGCTGTGCTGTATTTCGCCTTCTAGGAGGGTAAGATTGCACTGCTGTTTGTGCCACGTCCTCTCACATCATATTGGAAAATGACTTTGCATTCCTTTTAGCCCACATGAAACTCTGAGAGGCAACAGTGAACAGCTGTCACAAGACTACATGTTAGACAAACACATGTATATAACAGAGGCTGAAGATGTAATGTGAAGTTGATTCAAAGGCTGAAACGGTAGAAAAGTCAATATGCATTGATAAACAACTAATATACAATTAATTATTCATTGTGTTTTTTTTTTTGTTTTTTTTTTGTTTTTTTTGTTACCATAATGCATTTGAAGGGTAACATTCCTATGCTTCATTAAATATTAAAACAGTCTTAACAAAGGGAAAGAATCACTGACCTTCTGTTCAAACTTTAGCTACGCTAGTAGAATCTCAGGATAAAAGTTGGAAATGACCATGAAAGATCCACTTTAAAGAGAAAAATGAATGAAAGTAAAAATTTTACTCTAGCTGTCTGTGAACATTCAACAGCTTAAAGGTAGAATTTGTAATTTAGCAGTTTTGATGCTTCAACATAGTTGTAAACTGTTTTCTCGCACCATAAACAGTTGTTGACATTTCTGAGAAACTCATTGATATACAAATTAAGTGCATTGGTCAATTAGGATAATGAAGACCTCTCCGTTGTTATTTTTTTGTTATCTTAGCAATTTTAAACCTTGAAAGGGGTTTCAATATTGGTGATATGTACAAAGAGTGTTTAAATTGCTTCTAAATGTTCCTTTTTTTGCCCCTCTAGTCGAAAAAGACTGACGGACTGGGACACAGACATAACTCCTCTAGTTGGAGAGGAGCTTTTAGTTGAGGTCCTGGATGATATTCCCCTGACCATGCACAACTTTGTAAGTATCTCACATACCTGTGTATAAAATGTTCATAGCTTATGTGAAATACCTTTTGTTCATACGTTTTTGGCCTGTGATACTCTAATTGAATTGCTGCTGTTTTTAGCCTTGATGGTCTTAAATGTTATTACTGCAAAGTAAATTTCATGAACTCTATCTGTATAGGTACGCAAAACTTTCTTCAAGCTGGCTTACTGTGATTTTTGCCACAAGTTCCTTTTCAATGGCTTCAGATGTCAGACATGTGGCTACAAGTTTCACCAACACTGCAGTAGCAAGGTCCCCACCGTGTGTGTGGACATGGATACTATAAGAGAGCGGTGAGTTGGAGTAGTGTTTATCGTTGGCTGTACCAGATGCTTTGCTGGTAATATTTCACCAAGAGAAGGTGGCTAGTTGGAAAATAAGTCCTATTTTTAAGGAGGGCCACAATTCTATGGATTCAGACGATATTTTCCAGACTTTGCAACATGATGTCGACATACAGGCCATACAGTTTTTTGTTGTTTTTTTTAATTTGTTAGTTGTTGTGTTTTTTTATAGCTGCCATGTTGCCCTGTAATTTTGATTACAGTGGCTGAGATGAACATTGTATTCTGGTTAATCATGTTTTATGTAGAGACATACATAGTAAGCCTTTTGTGATCTTTAAAGGCTTACATAGTAAGCCTTTAAAGATCACAAAAGGCTTTTAAATGCTCTTTCCTCATTTCCACCTCATCCTCTTCACCTCAAGCCTCATCTCCTGAACTGCAGTCAAGGCTCTAGCACACAAAAACATGCTTCTTTATTCCCAATATTATTGCAATTACTTATTGTAATTAGACTCCAGACAGCTGACTGCCAACTAAACGGCTGGTTATAAGAGTTGGCCAGCTAACGTTAGACTGCAGTGTCCTAAAAATCACACTTTCCTTCTGATAAACAGTTTGAGTGTATTCTCCTTGTGTATAGGAGTTTGTCCGCTAAATGTTTAAGTTCAACAATGTTGGATCCACTTCAAAGAGAGTTTCTCTAAATGCTAACAGCAGCGTTTACAAAAGAAAAGGTCAGGATATGTGTGTGAAGGTTCTTGGTCATCCTGGTCATTGTCGTCTAAGGAGCTGTGAATTGAAGAAGCTTCTCGGATCAGAGGTGAAACGTCTTCCAAGAAACTCAAAGTTCGGACGTTTTTCTTTCCGAGCTCCTTAGTTCAGGATATCCTCAACAACTCACTCAACTCATATTGGCCTCTTTCACTGTCTTAGCTGACTAACACGTTTCTCCTAGAACAGCCAACGTAGCTAGGATTATGAACTTGAATTGGGAGGGTTAAAAAAACCAAAAAAAACCCAACAACAACATTTAGTTGACTGCAATCTGCCATCTACTAAAATCTAATGATTTTTACACACTGTAATTTTCCTTCTGCACTCTTAAAATAGTCTTTTACTTTAGTCTTTGTAAATAACTTTATTGGGACTGATTGATTAGAGCAGGGCGATATGACCAAAAATATTTATCACAATATACATTTGATAACGATATAATTGACACTAGACAAAATACTTTACAACTCCACAACTTTGATGGGGTTTTTTTTGCTCTAATAATTTATTTTCACTTAAAAAAAAAACAAAAAAACAGCTGCCTGTTTATGTGCGTTCTCTAGTTAAAGTTAAAGGCAGTGGAAATTGGCTGACATATAACCATGTATAATATCCACAAAACTTAGAAAGAGGTTATACACACACAATACGGTAATATTATGTTGACGCACAGTACGTATCACTCCGAGGCTCCTACCTACGATAGCCATAATGCTCCAACAATCCATCAAGCGGTGCGGGTTCGTAGCTTAGCAAAGTCGTACTAAAACATTTGACAGATTTTTCCAGCGCCGTGTACCACATAAAATCGTTTCGAGGTCAGTAAACACAACCAGAATTCATAAGGCACAAGGGATTATAAGGGGCACTGTTGATTTTCAGAAAAATCAAAGGATTGATTTTAAGTGCCGTATTTTCCAAAAAACACGGTAATAACGACGACCCGCTAGCATGCGCTACCAAAAATAGTGCTTTGTCGTGTATCTGACAGACAAAAGCTAAACCAGTGCCACACCACTGAAGTTGCAGCATTTTTACAAACCAATTCTGGTTCATCCGTTTTATTCAACGATCCGCTTTCGCCCTTCTCATTCTCCGTCGCCGCCCTGCTTTTTCCACCATGTGCGTATGAAAACAAAGGCACAAACAAACAAAAAACAAAATTTTGCACATAATTGGAGCCTGAATAGTATGAAACTTCTGTGATATTGTTTAATTGTTTTCTTTCAATCCTATGTCCAGTTCTGATCCCAGTCCTTGCCCAGATGGATACCCACAGATAATACTGCCAGAAAATTCCCCCACGCAGAGCAACCCAGCCTTAACCCCAGAGCCTTCTGGGTAAGCTGGGCAGATGGCGTTCTATCAAAATTGCAGCATTGCTTTATTTTGTGAAATGTATATTTTAATCAAAATTTTGGCCTTCTTTCTTTTTGCTCAGAATGGGCCACCTGTCCCCATCCCCGTCCTCAACCTTTCACTTCCCCATGTCAGGCGGAGATGGTCAGTCTCTACAGAGGCATCGCTCCACATCTACTCCCAATGTTCATATGGTCAGCACATTGGACCCTGCTTCTGCCATGATTATAGAGGTCGGTGTTGGCTGCTTGTTTGCTTTTGCTTGAAGGATTGTCACCTCCACTGTGTATTCATCAAAATAACTTTGTTGCATATCTCCTCTTAGGAAGCACTAAAGTTCAACAACACAATAGGTATGCTTTCCATTTTTCCCCCTCTCTTCTGTTTTAGAATACATTTGTTATTCTATGTATGACACTTATGTTGTGCTGTCTCTTGTTGCTGCAGGTCCTGAACCCTCACCTAAGCCCTCCACCAGCCCGCCCTCTTCTTTTGGCTCTCCAGGGAAGAAGCCACCAAAGTCCCCTTCGGAACCCAGGGAGCGCAAGCCCTCGTCCTCTGATGACAAAAAGAAAGTGGTAGGGTGTCTTTAACATTGTTCACAGGCCACTGGTCACTTTACATATTCACAAGGGCAACCTTTGAATGCATTGAACTGCTATCTCTTTTTAACAAATTTAACAGTCAATCTGTTGTTTCAGCACCGAGGAGGCAACAGAGATTCAAGTTACTACTGGGAGGTCCACTCTCGAGAAGTCAACATCCAGAAGAGAATAGGTTCTGGCTCCTTTGGAACTGTCTTCAAGGGAAAGTGGCATGGAGATGTGGCAATCAAGATCCTCAAAGTCAAAGAGCCAACGCCTGAGCAGTTACAAGCCTTTAAAAATGAAATGCAGGTGTTGCGGTGAGCAGTGGTTTACATGACTTTAACTTGGTTTTATTTGCACAAATCTTTCCACAACTGCTGCTGGTGGTGGAGTTATTAATAATGATAATGATATTAGTATTATTAACGCTGCATAAACTGGTTTTATTAACACCAGTTCACATTGTTATAGCACTTTAATTTAACTCTTAACAATGTGGTGACTATAACTTTCTGACTGCGGATGAGGTAATGGAATTTCTAAGTTTCACTATTTCTGTTCTCTACAGGAAGACCCGCCACGTCAACATCCTGCTGTTCATGGGCTTCATGACTAAGCCCAACTTTGCCATCATCACACAATGGTGTGAAGGCAGCAGCCTGTACCGCCATCTGCATGTCTTAGAGAGCAAGTTTGATACTGTGCGTCGCATTGATGTGGCCAGACAGACAGCACAGGGCATGGAGTAAGACTTGCTGCAATATTCCATTTCACCATCATCACTTAGTCAGGCCAAGTAGCAGACATAAAGTCTTTTTGTAGTGCAAGAAGCTCATTCTGTATACAAATGTTTGGCACCCATGAATTTAATTTACTAGTTTTCAAATTGGGTTTTTTTGCTTTTTCTTTCAGTTATCTTCATGCAAAGAACATAATTCATCGAGATCTAAAATCAAACAGTATCCTTCTCTTGTGCATGGTGTACATAAGTGCAGTCATTGTGTGTTTCTGAGTTTAGATAGCTGTACCTTTTTAACCCGTAGTCACACGTGCTAATTTGAGCCTCATGCTCTGCAGTTATTAAAGGTTTAACAACACACAAAAAGCATTTCCTTTTAATAGACAGTGATATACAGAGCAGCCAAACCATTAAAACTGTGATGTGTCAGTACTCTTAACACAAGAAACAAACTCTATGCTGACTCTTACCTTGAAGACACCTCTCCCTTGTTTTCATGAAGAGGCCAATTTTAAGATGATACGGTGCATCGCTGCTGTCAGGGACAAACATTTGAATTTGAAACTGAGGTATTAAATTTGAGTTTGTCGAGTCATTCCACACTGTCAGGTGGACATTTCTTTGTTTCCCATTGTTTACTTTGGGTAGTTTCCTCTGTCAGTCTCACTTTTTATAACTTCTTTCTTGTGAAATGTTTATGCAGTAACTGATACCATGAAAACGTCCAGCAGCTGTCTGTTGTATTTTTCTGAGATTTGCTGCCAGATATTTTTCTCCATGAGGGCTGGACTGTTAAAATCGGTGACTTTGGCTTGGCTACAGTGAAGGCTCGATGGACTGGCTCTCAGCAGGTAGAACAACCCAGCGGATCCATTCTCTGGATGGTAAGGATACTTAACATGTTTATTGTAGAGCTCAGAGTCTATATGACATTTTAAGGCCAGTAGGGGGAGCAGTTTTTGAAAACATTTTGGGTTTTATAGAACACTAGAGCAAAATGAGCCTCTGCTCCTTTGTATGAGTACTCAATTCTGTTTCAGATGAGTTCTTGGGCTAAATTGCTAGTTTCAAGTCCTATTAAATTTGAAAATTTCAGTTTAAGTTCAGCATACAGAATCTCTTGTTTTGCCAGTCGGATCCACCTGTCCTCGTGACATTGATTTTAAAAATCCAACATGGCAGCAGCTAGAACATTTAACTTGACTCTTGATTACATGGTAAATGGACTGATTCTTATATAGCGCTTTTCTACTCTCCGGAGTACTCAAAGCGCTGTATACAACATGCCTCATTCACCCGTTCACATAAGCACTTCTAAACACAAGTGCAAACTAATCTACATTCACACTCCGATGAACGCATCCGAGGGCAACTTGGGTTTAGTATCTTGGCCCAAGGATATTTGACATATAGATTGGGGAAGCCAAGGATCGAAGCACCAACCTTCCAATCAGTTGCTGATCTGCTCTACCACCTGAGCCACAGCCACCCGTACATGAACTGTGGCTGTGTCTTCTTTCACCTTCAGTCTGACATTGCCCTTACTTAAATTGTTTTCTACGAGGGAGCTTTTTTCCCTCCTAACTAGTTACTAAAGACCAATGGCTCTGTCTGAAATCTAATGTGTTTAAGTCCCCACTGATACGTCGCTATGCCGACAGACATAACAAACTGCAGTGTCGGTCATTAGTGTTATTACTCCTCGGTTCTAGCTTGGCAACAGTGTTGATCCTGCCCGTGGCCACAATTGGCTGATTATCCAGCTTCCCACAGCACTCATTGGGCAGGTTCCTTTTTCTATTGGGACTGTTGTGTCATGTCACAGTGCCACATGTCAGTCAAGTTGGTGGAGTTGACTGAAATCATGCACCAAAGAGATGTCAGGTTCTGACTGTGCTGGGTGCCACACACCACAAAAAAACAGTTTTGGTAAAGAAATTGTTGATCTTTAGTAATACTTTTACATCATGTCATTCTTCAGCTGCTGATACTTGCAAAATGAGCGGCTGATGCATACTATTACCGATGCATGTTAATGTTGTCCTTTATAACCTGTGTACATCTTGAGTCTTGACAGGTTAAGTTATATTGTTCGTTTGACGACTTTTCTTGAAAAGTGATTACTGTAAATAACATCAAGTCACATCTGTATCATTAACTGTAAAGCAGAATAATAGAAATATGATGGTTTTTCATTGTATATTGGAACCCTGGAAGTTTTCCATCCACTTGTTTAAACACTGTAAAGGTCACACGCACGTTATTTGATAGACCCTATATCCATACATGCAGTTTTTATGTACAAGGGTTTGTAGTGTATTTGCTTCTAATCTGGTTAAGTCACAACATCTTTACAAAAAGCTAAATTAGTGTAATCGGTAGTGTTAAAGTACCTCTTTGTCAGTTTTTAATTCATTTTTTCCTCTCTCCTCTCATTAGGCTCCTGAGGTGATCCGCATGCAGGACACAAACCCATACACGTTCCAGTCAGACGTATATGGCTACGGAGTAGTTCTGTTTGAGCTGATGTCAGGAACCCTGCCTTACTCCAATATCAACAACAGAGACCAGGTTCCATTACCCAGTTTATTCTAGTTTATGTTAACACACAACACTGAGTCAGTCTAAAATATCTGACTGACTCTTTCCGAAGATTTTGTTAATTACTATTAACATTAAAAATATAGCCATAGAGTAAGTCACAGTTCCAAAAAACTAACAAATATTAGTAGAGTTCAGTAGATAAACTGTTAAATGTAACTCTGAATTAAATAATTCATCTGGAACACATGAAGCAAATTTTGTGTGACTTGACTTGTGGCCCAGTTTCTTAAGCTGTCTTCAGACCTTTGATGTAATACTTACGTTTGTTCTGTAGCTCACCTTGTTCGGTCCTCTTTTTCTTTGTCAGATAATCTTCATGGTTGGACGTGGTTACCTGTCTCCAGACCTCAGTAAGCTGTATAGTACCTCACCCAAAGCAATGAAGAGGCTGATCGTCGACTGCCTGAAGTTTAAACGTGATGAAAGGCCCCTTTTTCCACAGGTCAGTCTTGTATGGTTTATCGTTTATCACTTTAATAAAAAATATCCTGCAATGTTAAAATGTCCTGTGACTCGACATTCTAAGGGCTTTCTTTAAATTTAACTTGAAACTTTTACTTTATCCAAAACTTTTGGCGACAACTGGGTTCTGTCAGAAAGATGATCATTTATTGTAGGGATCGAACCACCAACCTTCCGATTAGTAGTTGACCTACTGTACTGCCTGAGCCACAGCCACTCCTCTGTATCAATCTAAAGAGGATTTGTTTTTGGAAGAATTTAGGTGAACATAAAGACCTGGAGAAATTTTTGATGTAAAGCAAGATACAGCAGGACTGTAGGCCACCAGTGAGGAATCTTGCACAGGATGCTTTAATGAAAGTTCTGGAAAAGCAAATCGGAGTGCTCAATACAAATAATTTGCAAGACATGGACGTGTCATTGTAGTTGCCTGTAAATTTATACTATCCTTTAAATCAGGTGACTGCCAAACCATATGCAATGTAGTTGCGTAATGTTGACAAAACTAGTCTGTAATTTTCCTAATATTTCTGTCCTTCCTCAGATTCTGGTGTCCATTGAGCAGGTGCAAGATTTGCTGCCGAAAATCGAGCGGAGTCGCTCCGAGCCGTCGCTCCATCGAGCTGTCCATGCTGAGGACCTGAACCCCCTCCTGTTCCACACCACCAGGCTCATGCCCCTCTAAGCTCTCCACAGCACACAGCAAAGAGGCCGCCAACCTGTCAAGGACCACAGCATTCCAGTGCCTCAAAGAGGCCACAGCTGGCTGCTCTCCACCATTGTGGAGCTGCAGCTCTCAGCAGCAAAACTCAGTAACAGACTGTAGAAGTAACCTTAGTCTGACAGTGAATTTTTTTTTTTTTTTTTTTTTTTCCTTCAACAAATGACACGCACATGCCCATCAGGTGAAAGAAAGACCTTCTGTTTGTAGACATGTGTAAAATGTCTGCTCTTGCCAGCTGAGAAAGTCAATCGACATCTCGACTTGTATTTGGCTCTTAGACCTGCTTTGGAGTTTCAGTTGTTCTAAAGAAACTCACATGGTTGCACATACAGTGCAAAAGAGTCTAATTCAGATCTTTGAGGACTTAAATCAGTCATGGAGCTGGAGCCACTGGTTCAAGTCACATGATCCACTTACATACTCCATGCTCAGCGGGCATGTGCCCCTTTCACTGTAACACAGCATAAATGGAATCGGGACCTGAGATGTAACGCCACTCATTTGAAAGCAACTCTTTTTGAATACGTGCCTGACGTGATATGTTTTGTAAAAGGTTAGATGTTTGCCCCCAGTGTGGACTTTCAGCATTTACTGGTCTTGCAAATATCTATACAAGACCTGGCAACTTAGAACACTGAACTATGCAAAGAAGTTTATGGGAAAAAAATGTATACCAGTTGCTCATTTAACCTGTTATAGTCTTTTGCTGTACATGAAGCAAAGCAGTGAAAGGCCTGGAGGTAGATATTTTCTTTCACTAACATAAAACATAAATGTATCTTGTCAGGTAGATATTCTTCAAATAGGAACTTTGAAATTCACTAAATTCATCTGAGGATCAAGTTTCCATTGATGCTGTTTGTGGGGGGATGGAAAGTCAGTGAGAAGGGCCTGGCAGAACTGGCTGCATGTCCAAATTTAAACATTACAAATTACAGTTTGAGGGTTTGAAAGTTATCCCATTCCTTAAATCCTGTGTTTAGTCTTAAGAATGTGCTGTTTCAAACAAACTTTTAGTAAAAGCAGTTGCCCACCCCTCTACCCTTTTCAAGTCCTGAAACATCACCTAACTTGTGTCACTTACCAGGCAACACTGTGATACTTTTAATGTTCCAAGTCCACTGAACACGGGGACTAAATGGTTAGGATCAATACTTCAGCAGTGGATGTTATTCATTTCTAAACCAAAATGTTTTCCAAAGTGAGATGTTAGTCAGGTCATCAGAGGACATTGTTGTTAGAAATGTACAGATGTAGTTTCAAGGGCTCAACAGATGGCTCATTTCAATTCCAGGTGTAAACTGAGGTTTCCATGTTGAGGCACGCACCTTACAGCTCTCACACTGCAGGAACAGCAGAGTGCCAGCCTCTGCACCACATGGGCTTAAGTGGTTTGTTGTATTGCTGCTACATATTGTGAGTGTTTTGTACACCTTAAAGATTGAATTGCTTGGTACACAGCTTCAGCAGTGTTGGCTAGTTTTTCCACACTCCAGAGGTCCATTCTCCAATGCTGCAGTCCCTCGTCCATAGTTCACTCACACATGTCCGCATATTCTCAAAATATTTCTATAGGTGTGGGGCATGCCTTAAAACTGTGAGAACCTTGGTTGATTAGTTGTTCTAATTTAGGCTTGAAGAGGTGTGTACATTTTTCACAAAAGTGAGATCACATCTAAAGGCAAATGTGCAAACTCTGTTGTGATGGCCACAAATCTACTCTGAAGAAATAGCTGAATTATTAAAATCTGTAGTATTCAGAGAACAGAACAAATGTCAGGGTTGTCTAGTTTGCTCGTCCAGCCGTTTGTATGTTACCCACCAGGAGATTGCTTTAAGCTTGTATCCAGTTGATTTTTCTTTGGTGGGATGCTCACTTGTTATGAATGAAAGCCCTGCATTTTATTTTCCTGAGATTGAATTAGTTGCCGCACAGCAAGAAGGTCCTGAGTTCAATTCCACCATCAGGCCGTGTGGAGTTTGCATGTTCTCCCCATGTTTGCGTGGGTTCACTCCGGGTACTCCGGCTTCCTCCCACCGTCCAAAGACATGCAGCTTGTGGGGATGGGTTAATTGGATAATCTAAATTGCCACTAGGTTTGAATGTGAGTGCGAATGGTTGTCTGTCCCTGTGTGTTGGCCCTGTGACAGACTGGTAACCTGTCCAGGGTGTACCCCGCCTCTCGCCCTATGACAGCTGGGATAGGCTCCAGTGCCCCCCGTGACCCTGAAAATGATAAGCGGAAGTGAATGGATGGATGAATTAGTTGAATATTTACTCGCCTCTGTGCTTGTAACACACCGAGGCGGCTCGGTCCTGCTTCATGAGGTCTTTCAAAGAAATACGCATGTGCTCAGGGTTCAGCTGGGCTGGTTTAAAAGCTAGTAGCCTTAGCTGGTGATCAGTGATAGTGTGTGGCCTTGTTTTGGGGGTTTGTGGAGAGAGAGAGATAGATATAGATATCTAATTTGTTTTTTTCTTTTTGCCCCTCTTTCAGCCCCTCATTTTTGCTCATTGTAATACTGGTGGGGAAATATTGTCTTAAAAAGCCTTTACTCATCTTTACTTAAAGCTTATCAGCCACAACAATTTCATTGCCATCAACAAAAAGCAGGATACTGAAGATCAGCCACTGCTCTTCTTCAGTGTAATCCTTTGTAGATTTGTAGTACTGACTAATGAAAGAAATGGAAACGATAGTCATATCTACAGAACCTTTAGTTTCTCCTTCAGCTGGACTGTTAGCATCTTCGGGCTAGTGCTCACAGGTTGACCTGACAATGCAGTCACTCAAAGCAGATTTAATCCATAGTAAATTAAGGGCACAGACGCAACCCTCTCTGTGGTGATTTTGGTGACTTAACAGTAGGGGATCAGGAGCCATGCCTCCTGGTCTGTCCTAACAGTGCTGTATTCTGAGGCATTGACTCTTGCTGGTCGGGTCTCGCCCAAGTGAAGGCAGTAGGTGTGAGGTGATGTTTCAGGCTTCTGTGAATCCTGCAGGTGATGTGACAGACATGAAGCAAAACTCCTGTTGATGCAGATGTCTGTCACTAATGAACTGCTAATTTAATATTCTCATGTTAATCTAGGGGCTGGGTACCCTGACTGATGCTCATTCCAGTTATGTGGTGGGTGTGGGAGAGGTTTTGTGGTGGGCTTTTTTTGTTTTGCTTTCTTATTTATTGATGTTATCGCAGATGTTAATCTGCAAGTACAGCACTCTGAAATGGATCAGATGTTTACTGGGAATGTTTATCTTTGAAATGTTCATCAGCACCAGGCGCTCTCTCGCTTTCTTTTTTTTCTCTCAAACATTCTCAACATGAATGTATGTTTCGGCGCGGTACTGTTGGCTCCTCTGTTCACTCGGACTCTGTCAAATGCAGGGGCATTTCTAGCAACTTTGCTTTCACACATCCTGAGCACAAATGGGTGTCAACATTTTTTTTTTCTTTTTTTTCTTCTTCTCTAAGCAAGATGTTGTCCATGGGGTTTCACTACAATAGCAACACTTAGGGAACTGTAACTAACGGGTATTTGAATGGCCTGAAGCTGCTGAATGAAATCTTTGTTTTTCTTTTTTTCTAAATGAGCTGCTTTTTATAAACATTCAGAAAAAGCAAAACTTTTTTTTTTAAACCACAATATAAGATCAGGAGTGCTTTGGTATAACGTCAGCAGACCAGGTTTTCTGTGCATCTGTAAAAAGTAGAGTGGGTTTGGAGAGCTTATTGAACCATTTTGTGCTCAGTTTCACATTGAGGGGATGCCTCCCGAACGTCTTCATCTGGAGGATGAGGGAACAGGTGCCACATCTCTGTTCAAGTGGACCTGAACAGCTTCAGGAAACACGAGATTCTCATCTGGAGACTCAAAGGGGCACCATAATATGGGGGAAGAGAGGCACTGCGACTGTTTCAGAGGATGAGAGCTGTGTCAGAGTAGTTTCTTATTTTATTTTATTGTCTTTTCATATCTGTAGGTGAGTTGGAGTACTTGTCTATAGTTTCTGAGGTGTCAGGGGTGTTAATTTGCAATAAATAGTGTTTTCTGCTGTGTACAGTCTGTTTCTTTTTTGTTTTCTTGTTACTGTTTTTGTGATTTCAAAGAGAACAATTATTTTAACATGTAAATCATTTTTTTTCTTAAGGGTTGTGTGTGTGTGTGTGTGTGTGTGTTGTGATCAGTAATGATGCAGGATTTATTCTTGAAATAAATGAATTCATCTGTAACTTGTTGTTTTTAGCTTTCAGTACAATCAGTGGAATCTTGTTTGTCTGTTTTGGGACACAGTTCGTTTCATCAGCTTACCAAGTGAAACATTTAACTGGTTTTTAAACGACGACCTCTCGACCCGCTTAAGCTTAAAACGAAATCTTGTTCAGGGAAACTCGCTGAACAGGGTCAAAAGAGGAAGTGGTTATTTTTAAGGCTCCACCACAGATCAGTAAACGGCAAGCTATAAACAGGAAGTCATCTGACAGCAAGATTGTTCAGAAGTCTACAGAACACTGTTTATGCTCTTTATTTTTATAAAGTTAATTGATCTCCAAACGTTGATTGTGTTCATCTGGACGTAGCGTTTTGTGGGAGAAACGTTTTGTCACTCATCCAAGTGACTTCTTCAGTCTCAGCTGACTGCAGGTTAATTGGATGTTTCCAAATTTGTTGTCAGTAAGTAGTTTATTAAAGACTAGTACAAAGGTAATATTTTACAGAAACTGTTTTAAAAAGTTGACAGACCTTAAGATAAACTTGGCACCAAGCAAGTTCTGTACAAAACTGAACTCAGCACACAGCTTCACCTGAAATGGAGTAGTGCACTAAAGGTCAAAGGTGCCAGAATTTACAGTTATACTTTATATTCAGGTACATAAACAGGTTTAAGCTTTAAGCAAGAGTTTAGAAAAATAGTTTTCTCATTTTAAGGAAGTTTTTCCAGAAACTTTCCCTCTAGTTCCTAAAGAACTTTACAGTGATATTTACTGTAAAATGGGAAGATCATGTTTGAAGGTATTCAGAACTTGTAGCCCAGTCCAGATCTGCTAATGTGGCAGAACAGTGTCATGGCAAAGCACATTCCCAAAACCTGTAAACAGAAATATAGAAATTAAACTGGAAAAGGACATAAAATGCAATGTTGTACTGTTTTTAAAAAAAAAAAAAAAAAAAAAAAAGTTATTCTGAGCTTCTCAAGCTGACTGAAATTTCATTGGGTTTATGCTTGTTTATATGAAGTATTTTTATTCCTTTTGCAATCTAAAGAGTGGTCTTTTCTTCCCCGATCCATTCTAGAGCTGTGTTTTTGGGTGTGGCAGTGGACATTGTCCAGCTGGAGGCCCACTTTGGTAAGTGGGAGGGGAGCAGATCTTGGGCTGTATCCCAATTCAGGGTCTGCAGCCTTAAAGTACGCAGCGTCAACGATCCTCAAGGGCCGCGCACTTAAAGACTGCTAAGGCCGGAAGTGCGAGGCTTGTGAAATGGGACGGTCTAGCCTCCGTTGCGCTGCCCAGGTTGCCTAGCAACCATGATACTAACAGCTAGAAACGTTTCATACAGCTTTGTTTGACAGAAATGAAGGAGAAAATCGTTTGTTCATTTGTTTGTTTGTTTCTACATGAGCTTTGATCATTCTCTGTAAGATTAATGTCAGCTATTGAATGGCGTAAATTTTAAAGTAAAGGGTTTAAAACCAAGTTAGTACAAACGTCACTAATGTCACATAACTTTGCCGACATGTGGCCAACAGTAATGTTTTAATGTTCTTCGTTATTAAACATTTGCACATAAATAAGTGACATAATATTCAGCACTTAGTTTACTAAGATACTCTTCGGGCGCCCCTCATCCGCCGTTTTTTTTTCCGCCAAAATTATCCACACCCACCACCGCGCTATGCATTCTGGGATATGTTGGGCCACGAAGTCTACACCGCCACGTCCTTAAAATTCAGGGAAATGAAGGACTCATTTGAGGGCCGCATTTCGAGCAGCCTTTGAATTGGGACAGTCTTCGTCGCGTCGCTGTGACGTAATCGGCCTTAAAATGCGGCCTTTAAGGCTGCAGACCCTGAATTGGGATACAGCCTTGGTCTGCGGCAATCATAGACTGTATATGAAGGATGGCTGTAGCGGCTTTAACGTCACACATTATTTTGCCATTGCCAGATAGCGAATGTGACTGATATACAGGGATGCTGGACAGTCATTGGTTAAAGACATGTAAACCACTTTTATAACTTTAGTGGGGACTAGTCTTAACAGTAAGATGTGAAACTGGCAAAGTATAAAGTCATCAGGAAAATGTTTAGCATGAAGTGAACTGAAAGTTAATTTTTCTTACATTTCTGTACATCCTAACTTCTATTCCAAAGCAGGAGTTGGCCATTAGGACAGAAGAATGTAGGTTAAAAGTACTTGACCATTAGCTTTTTATTATTTTATTTTCAAGAGCTGCAAGCTACATTCATCTTTTATTTCCTTTTTTCTCTTCACTCCCAACCAGTTTTACCAGATGGCTCTCTGCCACTGTCACTGGCTCTTCTGGCTCTAGTAGATGTAACATGGGCTGCAAGATGGTTTCCACCAATGTGGAATTACCAAAAATAGAGAGGGCATAGCCTAACATATGAAACAGGAAAAGACCGCTGTGTAATCCATTTATTTCAACAAAGTAACTGTATTCGGAATACCATGTATTCAGTTACTCCCGCACACTGTCTGGAGATCTCTTCCTGTCAAAAAGTTCTTTCTCCCCACCATTGCCTGGTACTTGCTCATAATGGGTTATCTGATCATCAGAGTTCTCTCCATCTAATATTGAAGGATCTTTATAGTATAAAACACACTGAGGCCATGGTTGTTAACTGCTATAAATGAAACCATACAGTCAAAGGCAACAAAGTTTAGGTATATTTTAACAGGAAGATGCCACGTTTCTGAGCAGAACATTGTATTAACCAATTCATTCACTTTATAATCCAGTTGTCTTTTATACAGAAGTGAAGATGGTAATTTCTGAGACATGGTACATCTGCAGGTTCATAGATTAACTTTGCAACACCTGCGTAAAATAGTATGTTAACAGCTTACCTCAATCATACAGAGGACAATGACAGAGACCCCAATGGTTAGGAAATTCTTCTCAAAAAAATTTGTCACCTTTGACAAACAACCCTGCACACAAAACATTTTGAAATTACCTGCAGCAGTAACAATGTGACCTTTGACCTCTATGGTACATTAAAGCAAGTATGAATCTGAAAGGATCAGTGATTAGTATGAGCCTACCGTTTGCCTGTATTTCTGACTTTTACAAGAGGGGTCCTCAGGAATACAGCAGGATTCTGGCACGTTGTTTCCCCAATCTGTTACATTATGGATTCCACAGCAGTCAAGCTAAAACAAATGAATTTGACAGACAAAAAAAATAAACACATTTCTAAAGTCATTTGTGTCACAACATGACATCTCCACTCTGACACACTTACATTTTTTTGAATATTATCCCAGTCACTTTGTTTTGAATGTGTTGAATTTCCTTTTGCATCATTCAAGCCCTTTGTCAGATCGGTCTTCACTCTTTCAGTAATCTGAACAGTAACGGAGGATTTGGTGATTACATACAATGTATACATTTGCTTTAAAAACAGAACATATTGTGTATAGCATATGTGTCACACACTTCTCCCTCGTATACAAGTAGCAGACATGCTGCTGTCAGTTCCAAGAGCATCATGAGGAAGAGCATCAGGAAAAACTGTAAAAAATAAATATAAAGGTTTATGTGAATGTTACTCTGAAACACTTTACATAAACATATGAAACGGTACTGTATAGTGAAGTTATTTTCGGCTGCTAGTTCACAGCATGTAGCTCAACATGTCTGATTTCGAGAACGTTTTAAACTTGAATGCGCATAAATGCCCATCTTTGTGTTTCCTCCTAGAAAAACTAGTCCCGATTAACATCTAAATTACCTTTTTTCCCAGAGAACTGACTCTTTAGATATTTCCGTTTGTTACATAAATGCTATTTTTGTAGCATTCAAAAATTGGAGTACACAACAGTGAAGAGGCAGTGTTAGAGAGCCCACCCCCCTTATCAAAATTATACAGGCTTAAAAAAACAAACAAATTATACCCTTTGGGGGTACCAAAACTAGAGTGTTAATTACCTAAAAATATGAAGTAATCAGAGGGAGCAGAAAACCACATAATCTGTGCTCTGCTTTGAGTATTTGTGTGTGTGTTACCGATAGGAGGAGACAGCGGTTCTCCTTGAGTGCGCCGAGAAATCCCAGGAAGGACACGCAGGTGATGATGATGCCGGTGATCAGGAGGATGTTGGCTATGTTGAAGCTGGGCAGTGAGGGGGTGAGAGCAGCATAATTTGAACTCACCATCACGATGACGCCGAAGGCCAAAACGGCCACACCGCAGATCTGACAGAAGAGAAGACAGACTGAAGCCAAGTCCACAATACACACTACACAGAGTACAGTGAGCTGCACCGGGCCCTGGTCTGCTTCAGAGCTTGCCTACAGGCAGCAGTGTCAGGCAGTACATTTTCTCAAGTGCTTCTGCTTTTTATTTATTTGTTATGCAACAGACTTCTGGCAAATGTTGACTTTTCCTTTTCTTTTGTATCCACCAAGTCTGTGGAACAAAATTAATGAAATGAAATTGAATTAAAAAATATATAATATAAATATATTAACACTTTCTCTTCATGGCCCCTGTGAGTCAGGCCTATCTAGCTATCTATCTATCTATCTATCTATCTATCTATCTATCTATCTATCTATCTATCTATCTTCCTTCTCACATATTAGCAGACATTGGCTTTCTAAAATTAACTGCCTCCACTCTAATTGGCTCACGTAATCGTCATAGTAATAATACAATTACACAGAGTAAACAAAACTGTCAGAGCCTTTTTTGTGTTTTTTGTTTGTGTGAACTTTTGGTAAATCCTTTTAACTGATTAATTTTTAAGAATCTGACCATCTGGTAGAATATTTGAAACCCAAAGTAGACACCTGAAGCATTTATAAATACTAACTAATTTTCACACACTCATACGTCTGTCACACCTGACAGTTTAGGTTTGAAAAGTGAGTGGATGAATGTGACAGGATGTTTCACAGTGATGTGTGATGTATTGCTGGATGACTGAGACATACGTACAAAGCAAAGCAAGTTGGCGACACACATGGTGTACTTTAAACACTTGAGGCAGCTGTGAGCCATCTTGCAACTCCTCTGATCAGACCTGCAACAAGAAAAGGCCGTTATTTTTTTATTGAATATAAATATCGGAAGCAGGGCTGGATGTGGTCAAGGTTTAATGCAGCATCTCTTATTTATGTCTTGCGTTTGCGTGTGGGTGTGTAAGTGCTAAAACAGACAAAACGTCACGGTCACAAAGCGGGGAAGTGATGCTCACACATCTCACTTCCTGTGTTTCCTCTCAGTTTACAAGCAAAACCAAAATTCTTCTTCTGTACAACACGATATGAGTGCATTATACTTTGGGAGGGTTTAAAATTACATCATGAGAGGGCAGGCAGTTTAATTGTGGAAATACCAAAACTTCCTCAAAATACAAGGTGACCCGTTCTAAGTAAAAATCTCCTGTATTTGTGTTATAAATATGTGTAAAACATCAAAATTTTGCCCTCTTTCTAACTGATCTTTGTTCTGAGAATAGAAAAGAGACTTCTTCTTCTTCTTCGGCCATTTAAAACTACTAAAGTACAGCCCTTATATTTTGTTTTCCACTTAAGTCAGTATGTACACATGACAGACACTTTCAGTTAGATGACTGCCTATTTTGGTCTAAATTTGAAAGATTTTTGTTCACTTTTTCATCTTCGTGGGGTTTTCCTTTCTCACAAGTATTTTTTAGAGATTTGACATCAACACGTTTCTGACCGATAAAGAAACATCTTCACAATATTCTGAAGATTTAACGAGATCTCAAGACAAAATAAAGTTTAACTCTTACCTATTTGGAGAAAATGATATCTGCTATCGTCTCTGTTTTCAGGCGTGTGCTTGTCGAGCTCGTCTGCTGTTCGTACTTCCCCTTCTCATAGCTCTGTGAAGCTTGCAGAGTACATCATGGGGCTTTCAGCAGCCCTTCTCACTTCCTCTTCCTAAAGTCTAGCAACATGGAAAGAAACTGATGACTGAGAAAGTGCAGTAGGGACAGCCAATAGCGCTGCAGAGACGTCAGGTGCATGTCTGTGACACACTGCTTATATTTAGATACAAGCTGAAACTGTGGTCAGCAGCTGCAGAGGTCAAAACCCCTCACTGATGTGAAATCAATTGTTAATATTCTTATTGCACAACTAGAGATAATAAAGCCCGTATGTTCGTCACAGAGGAACACAAACTGGTTAAAACATCTAACTGGTGTCATTTCTCACCTTCTCAATGTGTCACGTGCCAAGGTAGTTGTCGGCATATGCAGTCCTGGTTTCATTTAGTCGTGTTGCAGAGTGTTACTTTCTTTATCAAAGGCCGCTACTCTGCATTTAATCATTAGCTACTATTTCTCAGATGGCTGCCCTTCCCTGAGCCTGTTTCTGATGGCCATTTCTTCCTGTTTAAAAGGAGTTTTTCTTTGCCACAGTTGCCAAAGTGCTTGCCTACATGGAGTTGTCTGATTATTGAGGTTTTCTCTTTCTTCCCCACCTTCCAAACATTTACCATTTATAATAAATGCCTGCCCTCTCCTGAGCCTGATTTTGTTGGAAAATCCCTCCATGTTTAAAGGAACCCCTGCCTCCCTACCAAAGTTTTGCTCGTAGGGAATATTTACATTCATGGGTATTTCCAAGTAAAAACAATCAAATGTGAAACAGTTCTCACCTGATCCCTCAGAATCAGTTCATTCTGTTGTTATTTTATATACTCAAAATTTCATTTAAACAGTCTCCTGATACCAGGCTCCTCTTCTAGCCTTTGTTTCATTCCTAATGTTATATATAACCTGACAACTAGCCTCCCCTGACATTACGCCCTGAACCCGCTGTTCCACCCCTCCCCTGCAGCTGCGCCACAGACCACACCCTGCCACACAGTCACTTTTAACACCTGAGATTGTTGCTTGTTATGGCAACAACAGGAATGGAGAAAGAACAAAGAACATTTTCTGTATAATAGACACAAAAACACTGAAAATGTTTTTAAAATTCTTAAAATCTGAGCCCACGGCAGGATGTCCAGATGTTCTCAGGACTGCTGTCAGCCAATGAAAAACCTCGACACATCAGAGGCAAGCATTCAGTTTCTTCAACACTTGTTTTAGTAGTATCGTCATTTCCTGACTCACAATCAGATCATCCATTTTTATTTCATCTTATTACCAGTGTGCCAGGGTTGAAATAAAGACAGTTTTAATCTCTATTTCTGCTGCACATACAGCCAGTGTGCCACAGATCAATACGCACGAGCAAACTGAAGCATAGTACAAACAGAGTAAGGCTGACTGAGCACTGGTTCACTTTCAGGGTGAAACTAAACCACACCTTCCCGGTGGCCTACTGGACAAATCCCTCAACCAGGGCAGCTGTAGACTAAAATACAGCGATGCATTAATGATATAGGCCAAAGTATATGACCGCTTAGTCATTCAAAGTTTACCTTATCATTACTTGGAAGCCTGTGATGAACTTCACAGCATTGTTGTGTGGGAGCAGGAACAGTGACATTCAGGAGGGGGAGCTTAGCCATCACCATTAAGAGGAACTGTGCAACCACAAATGGGGATTTAAGAGTAAAACAACTAATGTACTTTAAAAAAGGGCCTCTTAATGCACCTGGTTTGCAGTTTTTAGCTATAGTAAAACCAAGACACCGTTTTTGTTTAGGCTGAAATGCCTTTGATCCTTTTGCTTCTCTTCAGGCACCAGTGAGGGTCTCTTCAGTAGTGCTTAGTTTTTCATTTTGAACTCTGTTGGATGAATTGTCATTCAGGTTCAGACCCCCTTTGTTCACTTCAAAATGAATTTTTCTCCACTTCTAGCAGCAGTTACTTTTGGAATAAGACTACTAATTCAATTCAGTTCAGTTTTTATATCACCAAATCACAACAGCATTCAGCTCAAAGCATTTAATATTGTAAAGTAAAGACCAACACCCTACCAAACAAGTATTTGGCGACCTTCAGTGGAAAGGGACAGTTTTAGACCACCAGATTTCATGTTCCAGTTACCTTCTTACTCAGATAAATAACATTTTCACCTTTGTTAAAATTTGTTTAGAGTGGGCTGGAGTGGGAATTAACGCCCTCATAAAAATCCAATTATAGCTATAACAATAGTGAGCATTCCTTTAGCATTAGTAAACAAAAACCAAATACTGTATTTAACTCGATCAACTGTTTAGGAATTATTTACATTGAGTCATCCCTCAGACAAAATAACAGAATTTTAAATATAAAAACTCTTTTTAATTCTTGAAAATTGCACCCAGTGTCTGCCTGAAGTCTAGGACTGCACATCACCAAATGCTTCATTTCCTCCGACGAGGAAATGAAGCATTTACTGCAGCTGCTTTCAGTTGTTTCTTGTTTGTGGGTTTGTGGGTCTATTTTCACTTACTGAAAAGCGGCTCTGCCGAGTTGAGATGACAACTGACTTGGCCAATAAAGAATAAACTGAGAAATTAAGAATTGTTTTTGCAGCATGCTTCGGGACGTTGTCGACTTGCACTCTGTTATAATGTGGTTTGTTTTGGATTATAAGCTGCTTCTTTCTGTCGCCACAGTTTTCCCTGGGCAAGTTCAAGTTGCACTTTGTTTAAACTCTCTGTACCTCCATTCATCAATGCATCTCTTGATTGTATACATGAAAGTCTGAAAGTATTTTTGATTTGGTTAAATATTGTGAAGCTATTTTTCTGAACCATGGACATAATCCTGTTTTCATGCATGTATCAGATTGTTGCTGATAGATGTATTTTAGTTGTTCAACTTAACAACAGCCTCCTTCACTTCCACTGCATCTCTTTTATTCTTATATTTAAGATTACAGTGAAAAGCTATAACATACAAATCCAACACTTTGAATCAGCTGCAGATATTAGATAGCAGATATGTGACAGACGCTTCATTGGTAATGAAGTAACAAGGGAACAGGCCTCACCTGGCCATGAAACATCTCGTCACTCAATTGTCTAATTACTTTGGAGCCTCTGAGGTTCTAAATCATTTCCAGCTAAAATCGCTTTGTAAAATCACTTGAATTAAAGCTGAAGTCTGCAGTTCTATCATATCTTGATGGTTTGTTGGTGGTACGTTCAACAAATTATGGATTCAGCTGTAGCTAGCTGCTTTCAGCACTTTAATCTAAACCACATTAACCTTTGATTCCTGTTCACTCTTTTCCAAGTTTCTAATGAGGTATATTAGTATTCTTTCACAAAACAGTTTCACTTCTGAGTTTGCAAGCTGCTTGTTTTATTACTTACATCACTGCTTCCACAGGAATTTTCATGTTTACCGTTCTCAGTTCCGCTGACTTATCATCTTAGATCCAAACACAGCATGCAGCCTACTCATCATTCTGTGCAGGATGAAATGTTCTGGCTGGTGTCCTGTGTGTCCATTTATACTGTATTGTGTTGGAGAAGTCTAACTTCTCAAACTCATAAAATCAAGATAAAATGAGCTTAAAACAACATTTTTGCTCATGGATGATATCTTCATAACACCTTTGGATACACTCAAGAGAAACATATTAAAATCAAATAACAGAAAACAAGCGAGGCACTCAGTCTCTGATAAAAGTTGAAGTTAGCATTAAAAAAAGACAACTGTGTATCAACTCTGTCTTCATCAGGGTTAGGCAGAATGAAATATCAGCCGTGGGCCTTCTACCAGCACCCGAGTCAAGGTATACAACCCATAAGGAGACCTAAAATAAAACATAATCCTCAAATATGTCAAAAAGTCATAATGCACTACATAACACGAAGCTAAATTTTACATTTTCTACCTGCCTCAGTGAAGAGCATCAGAGCCATGCAGTGCTTCCATCTGTTTTTGTGACATTATTCAGATTATTAGGAAGAAATTGCCTGACATTTGTATGTTTCTCTGTGGTTGTGTTTTGCTTAGATTCCAACACAACAAACAAGTTTTGTTTTCTGATGATTTTTCTTCCTTTTGTTTTGTAGTTGAGTTCATGACTGAAAACAATGGTCAGTGCAAGCACCAGGAAGTGAGCCACTTTGTCACATCTACAAACAAGTTTAGAGCTGTTGGTGAGGCATCTTCTGCTGAAGATGCAAATCATTCACACTCCCACTTCCCTTCCCCTCTAAAGCTGAATAATCACATGGTAACTTTAGGATTTCTATATGCCCCCGTCAGCAGATTTATAGATGAGAATCTTTTCTTGCTCTTGCCAATCTTGTTGCAACTCCCATTTCTCAGTCACACTCCCCAGGCATGGAAACTTTGGCATCTATTTATAGCTTCCCCTTATCTGCAGACATTAGTTAGATCCTCAGTTTGGTGCATAAAGTGTGCTCAATGCCTACTACAAAGTTTGAAGAGTTTGTGACTTTACATGATAATATCCACTTACATTCATCTATTAAGCTATATGATGACTTTAGGATATAGGTGGATGATCTTTTTCTTCTTCTTCAATGGCTAAATTTGGGCTAAACTGAGTTTTTGTAGTTGGCCCAAAAAGTCTAATTAAATTGGCGTGTAACAGGATACTTACTCTAATCCAAAACGCCACTGTGAGAATAGCAACAGAGACTAGAGATAAAAATGTCTCTCTCATATTGGCTTCTCTTCATAGGTTCCCTGTTGAATCCAGAAATGCTTTTAAAAGCCTGTTCCTCACAAAAAAGGTTTTGAATAATCAGGCCCCATCATATCCTATACAATATCTGAGATAAATAAAAAACTGAACTGAGTTGAAACAAATTTTTCAGCTCTCTGATATGATGAAACTCTGCAAGTTGAAGGCCCACACAATTCTATAGTTTATAAGTTTGTCGTGTGAACCAATAACCATCTGAAAAAAGCATATATTTCCAGTTTTATTTTGGAGATAGTAACAACATTTTATCTGCAGACTTATGCAGCATCGCATCATTTTGGCGTTCAGACAGGCCATGGATTAAAGAAATAAACACACACAGTGTATTGATGATTTAACATTCAAAATCACTCTCCATAATTCTGTTTAAGGATGAAACATCACAACAAATGGAAAACAAAGATTTCAGTTATTCACATGCAATGTCATGGTAACTATTCCCTCTATGGAACTTTAACTTTTGTTTTCTTGTAAAACTTGGACAGTCAGTTGATATGAAATATTAATACACCACATAATAAACCACAGTGATTAAAAAACTTGGCTTTAAACTGCATAATGATCCATTATAGTGCAGAGCTAATGTTAGGTACTCATTTCCCAGACAGGGCAGGTAGTGCTGCTTGCAACTGCATGACAAATTACATAGTAAAACTCATTTACTCCAGACTTTAAAATTGAAGTTTGGTTAGTGTAAAGACAGGAGGCATAAAAAAAGGTAAGGCCCTTTAATGGCACAGTTGCATTGACCTGCACAGTCATACTGAAGAACACCTGTTCTGAATAGCATCAATGTTCTCTTCATCCCATTTAACTCGGCTGTCTCATGGCCACTGTTAGTGATATTAGCTACAACTGTGTTTTCTCTGCCACAACAAGGTAAATGGTGTGCTGTATACTTGGTTAGAAAAATTAGATTCTTGTTTTTAAAATTTAGATCATTTTACCATTAGTATTTTAGTAATATTTATGTATTATGAAGCATGCAGCAGTTAGCTTGTCAGTGATGGTCAAGCTGAAATGGTCATTTCTGATAGGTGCACAATGCGCTACTTTCAATTTGAGACAATGTTAATTCTTAAAAAAAAAGAAAAAAAAAATCACACACTATGCAAATAAAAACACAGTATGTATCAGCACGCATAATAAAATGTTCTCCAATGAATTGTACTAACAGAATATGAGACATAGTGCTTCTTTAAGACACCATTCTGAAATGGAAAGCACAGGAGGAATAATAATGATCCATTAGGCGTGGTTGGTGCTAGACTGGATCAGCCATGGGCATGTTCTCTTCTGCTGTGATTCAGGAACTGATGACACTCTGCAGAGTTACAAATGTTGCACCATAATTACCCAACATAAACGTGGGTGAGTTTCATACTGTCAAAATGGCTGATGTTCATATTAGGCATGTCCAAAGTTCAAATGGTTTACTGTATGTACAAGTAATTCCTAAGCCAAAAGCTCAGGATTCAGACTGCTCCAAATGCAAGCGAGAGGGGCAGCCAATCAGAAGAAAGGTGCCTAAAAGCAGGAGGAAGTAAACCAAGTTGTTTCACAGAACCAGTGCTTTCACAGCACTGATTGAACAAACAAATCTCAGTGTCTGTGCCCATTAAAAAAGAGATGGATTAATAAAACTCTGAATATAGTCTCAGAGCTCACAGTCACCACCCTCAATATATTTGCTTTTTCTAACAGATACCCGAAAGCTTTCAAAACTGCAACAGTTTTTATAAAAATAAGAAAGAATGAAAGTAATGACCTTATGCTGTCAGATAAATATCAAAAATATAGTTTTGTTACAAAAAAGTTTTTTTAAGTAATTAAAAAGTGCAGTGTTTCTCTGAAATGTGGTGGGATGGCTTTAAAAAAAACTGGAATAGTCAAACACGTTTGGTTGGCACACTTGATGAGAGACACACTATGTGAGAGAGAGTATAAAAAAATTCCATGTGCATATACAGTGGGAAGTTGTGATGTGAGGATTTTTCTCAATAGGATTTTACAAGCAGTGACAGTGTTACTTTGTAATCTGTCGTACACCCGTGTCACACCAGGGCTTTCTCAAGACAGCCACTCCTCCAATTTGTGCCCTCCATGTTAACTCGCATGGAGCGTGACACAAGTACATTTGTCTATCAGTCCTTGGGCATGTCTATGGGCGACACGTGTGTAGTGTAAATGTAATCAACAACGTACTTTATCAGTGATGGCAGAGCAGAGCAGCCCACAGCCTTATCCCACCTAGCACCAACCAGGGGATTCCTGTGACAGTGAATCTGTGAAAGCACCTCCCTTAAGTAGAATACAGTCATCACTAATACTTCCAACTTTAATGCCATGACATGTGAGGATATTGTTGATCAGAACCATCTATAGCTACATTAATGATATATTCAATCATCAGCTACTTTGAATTATGCATTCAAGTTAGACAGAAACTGGAACACAAGCTGAAAGGAGACATACACGTTTGTAATCCTTCATGTAAAAAAACATACATTCAACATGTGAATGATGCACACACTGTCTGAAAGAGCTTATTACAGCCACTGTTAAGAGTGCATTTGGCACATGTGTGTGTGTGCGGACTGTTCTTAAAGAGGAGAAATCCCTTTATTATTGGATGGAAACGAGGGTAACACTGTACTTGAAGTGTTCTGTAACGACATAACAGTTTTTAACTTGAATGTGTATAAAACAGAATACTGTATAGGACTGTATGGATCAGAACATCACGGCCGGAAGCAGCAAGGCGAAAGAGAACTGTCCCAGAAAGGGCTCGGTGTTTATCAAGTATTAGGTTTTGAAGACTGGTGGTGCAATTACACTGTCAGAGGCTGTGACGATAAAACAAGCTAAAACTGTTAGATTTGTATTGTTGATTGTCATTTATGCTTAGAAATATTTACTTATATATGCTTAGAGTTTTGTAATTAGTTGTAGATTGGTAGAGGTTTTGATCCTTGATAGTCTGCAAACTTTGTGTGTATTAGACAGCACTTTGGGAGCATGAGAGGTCATACCGTGTCTTATTGTTTTATGGTAGGATTAACGTAGTTGCGTCTGTTCTAGTCTAAGTGCTCTTTGTTTAGATGAACTGCAGGACTTCCTCACCATGTTATCTAGGATGAACCATCTAGGGGGAGGGGGAGGCTACCCTCTTCCTGACCAAGGATGTTTGATCCTTTGATCAGCAGTCCACACACACACACACACACACACACACACACACACACACACACACACACACACACACACACACACACACACACACACACACACACACACACAAGGTACTCTTTGTGTATGTAGACGTTATATGTTAATGAACCTATGCATATTCATGTAACCTCAATAAAAGGACAGTGTATGGGAGGACGGACGAGAGCTACTGGGGTCAAGCGAAGGGACGGCGCTCTGTCCAGTCTCTCCCGTGCACGAGTACCATGAAGATGTTTGCCTACTTGCGTCTTGCTTGCAGTGTAATTATATTGTCTTAACGTTCCAGCGAATAGGTTCAAGCTACAAACCTAACAAAAACAAAACACACTGTTTCTTGTTTTTTTAAGATGTATTCATTTCATTATTAAAACTTCTATTCTGCCAAACTGCCTAACTTTACAGGTGCTCCGACAGTAGGAGAGCATCGCATCAGCCCGAAGGAGACCACAACAGCAACTTGTGACTGTCTGAAGGCAGCATCGACTGTACCTTACTGAAGTGTTCAGTAAGCGTGTTATGTCGCTGCTCACTGGACCACAGCCAACACTGCACTGGAGAGTGAGCACTGTGCTCCAGTCATAGCACACCTGACAAGAAATCACAGAGGAGCACTTTGCAGGGGGTTCTTCAATCGGCGCCGAACTCTGACTGGAACGTCTTCATCCTGTTAAAAGATTTTTTTACATGTAACTTTTTATTTTTCTAATTTTTGAGTGTTTTGGAGGTCCAAACAAGCCAAATATTGACAAAGTTCATGTAAAGCTTGATTTAATACACACAGTTTCAGCAGTATCTGCCGTCTCTTCCTCCTCCTCCTCCTCTGTGTGCTCACTACCGGGGGTGAACGCCTCATAGTCAGACAGTGCACTTTCCACCGCCTCTTCATCGTAGTCTGTCTGGTACTCATCGGAGAGTTCCTCTAGGCGGACAAAATCAGAGACAGCAGGAGAACCTTTCATTGATCAGGCTTTTAAATGAAGAGCAGATAAAAAGAAGCTAAAATAATAAATTATAGTATGGATTGTAATATGCGTTGTTCATGTAAGAAATCAGATTTCTAGTTTAGATTTTACTAACCCTCGATTAAAGCATTCTTGACGGGTTCAATTCTCGACACAATCTCTGCCAGGTCAGTGAAGGAGGCATTTGGACATGTGACCACCTGAAAGACAGAGCTCATCATTCCAGCGAAGACTTTAAGACCACCTTCACTGGATTCATACTGTCTGTGACTGAAGACTGTAGTACTCGACAGCCAAACACCAAAACAAATAATATAAGCAAATAAACATTCACTTTAGTCTATAGATACACTAAAATGTAATTATGAGCAATTTAAAAATAAATGCACATGTAAATAAATATTCACAAATAGAAAATTAAATAATAATGCTGAATAAAACACTACATAATTAATGAGCTATGAACAGTGAATAAAATAATGCAGTAGAACAATATAACAACTCAGATCCAGAGTTTTAATGATGACATGCAGCTCAGGGCTTAAAGGATTAAAGACCTTTAAAGTTTTTTTATTTTGTCCCTCTGCTGGAGCCAAACAACAAAGTGCTTCAAAAAGTGCTCAAACTGAGTTTCTAAAAGTTTCTGAAAGAGAGAAACTGTTTTACTTTAGCCGCATGAGTTGGTGATTAACAAGTAGCTTGAGTGACTGAAGGTTTGAATGTCAACATGAATGGTTGCCTCTCTCCAACGATGGACTATTGACCTGTTAGTCCAACGCAGGCTTTTTACCCTGTGACAGCTGTGACAGGCTCCAGCCCCACTCGTGACTATGAATTGGATAAAGAGTTAAAAAAAAATGGATGGATGAAGGGAAAAGGATCACCATTAAACCTCTGATATCATAGGTAGGGTTTAACCGGGTCTGAAAACATACTATTAAAATTGCTTTACAGGAGAAAACATTTAACGTCTGTAAATCTGTTTGCAGTTAGTTATGATGGACTATTAAACGTTACAGTCATAAATGTGGCGAGCTGCTGTTTTATAGTAGAGGGCCCTGGTTAGGTTACCTGTGTATCTGACACAAACTTATATAACAAGAGTAAGAACAAGAGTCGAACTTGATCGCAGCTGAACAATCTATTTGTATTGTTATTTACACTCACGTGACCAGTTTTGGTCTTATGAAACTCCTCCTGATGTCGGTCCTTAAGCATACTGTCCACCACACCGCTGCGCTGCCACACATCAAACAGTGTCTTCCCATGCTGGTACCCCACCTCCTGCAGATAGTGAACCTCTCAGTGAGTTTGTGGGCCAGCAGATTAAATAGAATTAAATAAAACATGGAGGAAGAGAGGAGAAGCTCACAGCAATCTCATCGAACTTGCCAAACTCCAGTGTGCCGTAGCGGTCGATAGGCGGTCGGATGTACTCGCAGTAGTCGCTGTCTTTGACCAGCTCCAGCTGCCGCACGCAGCAGACGTAAGCAAGCCGTGTTTGGATCTCTGCCATGTTCAGGACCTGGAGGGAAAGTTTGTTCAGTCTGACAGGGCTATGATGGCAGAACAAAGAGTGTTTAGTGGCCGTCATTCTGCCCACAGTTGACGTCAGGCTGTGGTAAAATCAAAGCACCTTGACTTTCTCAGCCAGTGGATTGAACCGCTTCCACAGCAACCACCAGCCATTCAGATAATCACCGTAGTTGGTCAGATTGGTCTCATCTCGACTTCCAACATCGATTGCGATCACAACCTTGGCACCCATGGAGCGAGCCACGTCAGCTAGATATCATGAGAGACACATTCTGATAACCAGTTTCCTCTTTCAGCTAATAAATATAGTCAAAAATGTTTGTTTCTATTCTTCTTTGTGTATCTACCAATCATATACGCCCACTGATAAGCTAATATTACTTTCTTTGGCTTTGCACATCTCTGCAGTTTGCAGATAAGCATGCTGTCTCACGACACCCCACTTTCGTCTTCTTAATATCTGTTGTTAAACGGTGGTCTGCATCTGCTTGCATCATAGCCATATTTGAATGACTGCTTATATATTCTGAATGACCATCCTCACTATGAAATAAGCACTTTTAGCTCTTCTCTCTCGAAGTCAGCTTTCTTCCAATCAGCTGTTGTTCATAAAAGGAAGACAGAAACATCAAGTGGGAGGGGCTTCTGTGCTCACAAACAGGGCTGTGTGTTTCAGATGTTAAGGCTGTCTGTGCTCAGAGGCATCATACAGAGCTAACAATATGATAAACATGTTTACAGAAATCATATGCGGATCTCATTATTAGAAAGTTTGGTCATGTTTACTATGAATGTAAATTAAGTCATTCAAGATGTTGTTTTTTGGGGAGGGGGGTTTGATAAAGCTCATAGTTAAGGGTAGATCAGGTGACCTTTAATCCTTCCTTATGGATTCAAAGTTATGCTGCAACAGGTTTAGGCTGCTAGGGGCTTCCCATGATGCACAGAGGGCTTCTTCTTCTCTCACTGTTTTTCCCCTCACTATGTGTTTACACACCACTTTTCATTTAATTGTTAGTTATTAATAATCTCTGGCTCTCCCCCACAGAGTGTCTTTTGTCCTGTCTCCCTCCTCTCACCCCCAACTGGTCTGACTGATGCCCGCCCCTCCTTGAGCCTAATGTTCTGATGTGAGGTTTCTTCCTGTTAAAAAGGGAGTTTTTCCTTCCCACTGTCACCAAGTGCTTGCTCATAGAGACTGTCTGACTTTAAGGGTTTTCTCTGTTATTATTAGTGTGGATCCTTTACCTTACAAATACAGAGGACCTTGACATAACTATTCTTGTGAGTCAAACAGCGATCACCTCAGTTTACTTCAACTCGTACACAGCGCGAGTAGAAAAGCTTACTACCCTCTCAGTGTTTCTCACCAGGTAGGTTGTTGATGTAACCTCCATCCATGAGCAGATGTCCATCTTTGGGATCACAAAGCGGTGGCAGGTAACCTGACAGAGACATGCTGGCCCGGACATAACGCCACAACGAACCTAATCATGTAGGACAATCGTACAGTCACAAGTATGAAGTGTGTGAAAACACTGTCCACAAATTAATGATTAGGTTAAATACAAAACATCTCACAATTAAATTAATATTTTCCCTTCTTTTTCCTCAGCTCCTTCTTAAAGAGCTGAGGAAAGAGTGGAGCTCCTTAAATGGTCAGAGTGCTTCTAGTACTAGAGGAAAAACGAGGTTTCCCACACCGTCAGTATGAACTCTCATAGCGGAAGCTGTGATATCTGTTGTAATGTTGAAATACGGTAACCACAGGTCCTGGCAGTGGAGAGGTTGGAAACAGAAAAAAAACATAACACAGAAAGGCACGTGAGCTGTGACTTTGCAAGAAATGTGTTACATGCACATGATGCAAGCTGCTGGTGTTTGAAACGCTACTCTCCTTACCTCTATCTGTTTGTTTTTGAAGACTGAGCTAATGCTGGAGTTGAAGGAGGCTCCAGAAAACATGGAGGTAACTGGGTATGTCAGATCCAAGATCTTCTTAAAGTATGAAGTCATACCCTGAAGAAGAAAGTTTTAAAAAAGGGAAGTGAAGAAAAACACACCATGGTTGATAAAGAACAATTCAGCTTTTCACTTGGGTCTAAAGAAATCTGGAAGTGAAACTAGTGAAACTTCAGGGAGGTGAAACTCTTTAAAAATATCAGTGCAGGTGTCAGCAGAGTGTGTCATGCACACACCATGGCCCACTCGTGTGCCCGGACCCTCATTCGACTGATGCTCTTCTCCTCAGCATACAGTGCTCCCATGAACGAGCCAATGGAGGTGCCACCCACCATGTCCACAGGGATCCCCGCCTCGTTGAGTGCCCGCAGGATGCCCACCTGAGAGCAGCCTCTGAAACACATTCATTTAGACGATTTCTTTTCCTTTTCAGACATATACCAATATGTGCACAAGGAGTTCTACCCAAGTCCTGCACGCAGTGACTGAATGTAAAGTCCAAGGAGACAGTGCAGCCTTAAACAATCACGTTGCATTTAATAAAATTTATATTTAATTGGTGATGATGGGAGACTTGAGGCAGGATGTATTATGTGTCACTGCACAATTACATTATCATGTGGATGTTTTTTTACTTACTGGTTTAAATGTATCTGCAAATACAGCTTTATTATAAAAAATATTAATGAAACATTAATTGTTAGCTTCTTCTTGGCTAAAGCTAGAATAAAGAAAGTGCTAGGAAACACAATCTACTAATAAAATGTACCATAAATATTCATAATATCTTGCTCAAATAGATATTTTATTTAGTTTCATATTTAGACTTTATATAAAAATATTTACACTAATAGGCACAAAATATCGAGTTTTAGCTAATAAAGCAGAAACTGCCTATTCATGTTGGTGAAGCTACCAAAATAGGACACAGCTGGCAATTTACTGGGCATGTTTAAGTGCTGATATAAAAATATTTCAGATGATTTTAAATAGAGCCAGAAAGATAGCAGTGCTCATCAGTTTTGGCAGGAAGCAACTTGGATAGCTCATTTTTAAGTAAGCAAATGGGTTACTTTCATGCCTTTTACTTTCATCTCGCATCAGCATCAAGACCGTGTGATTATATATCACAAATGCTGTTCTCACAACAACTGCTATGCTTATGTTGAATTAATTTCAATATACAACATATTTGTCAGGGTGTTAGCAATACACCGGTGCAAGAATTTGCAAATCATTTCGGAAGAAAAAATAGTTCCCAGGGTTCAGTTGAACTGCCAGTACTGATGCAGTAAAAGTACTAAATGTAACCACAAGTGCTTACATAGATGACACACAGCAAATACCTATGGCTAAGACTGAATCTACAGATTCAATAATAGGTCACATGTAAAAGCATTACTGCTGTAGTCATGTGATCATCGGGTGTCTTAGGTCCCTACCTTGCCAGAGCTCCAGGATAAGCCAGAGCGGTGAAAAAAGAAACAGTCATTACACAACAAGAAAAACACACAAAAAAAGAACTGTTCTGCTGATCTAATATTTCAGTAAGAATAACTCAGGCGTCAGATGTATTCAAATCCTAATGTAGCAGTAACAGTAAGGTGTACCCAAAACTCTGGCGCAGATATTCCCAACCTGAGGAAGGCTCATATGGTAATCAACAAAATATCAATATGGTCTTATGTCCACCTGTAAAAACGTATCAGCACCTTGCTAACCAAATGTCTATATTTTCATTTACTTATCAGATGAGTTAGGGCAAAAACAATCAAACTAAGAAAGAAAAACTGAGCAAACTAAATAAATAAATCCACACGTTCGGTATACTGTGATTTTTTTTTCCTCACTATCTTTCTGTATTCGCCTCTTCTGCTACATCAAACAAACATTTTGGCAGTGTGGACATACGCCATGTGTCCTTCCATGTAGCAGGTGAATTTGTGAGTGAGTGGGGTTTTCTTGTTGAAGTAAGGAGAGTGGGTAGGGGTTGTAAGCAAGAGGTTGAGACCAGCGGCTGGCACTAATTTAGACATTTATATTTTCACGGATCTAAGCGCAAAAGTGCAAAACTTCAGTTAGCTGAACAAAGCCTTTTTAAGTGGTTAATCAATAAATATGTTCCCAAGCAGCAGAACTACCTTGCGCCCCCTCCACCTAGCACCAGGGCGATACTGTTTCCGGTCAAGATCCTGGCCAGGCGGGAGAAGTCAGAATGACGATCTGGACATTTTTCAAACACACGCTGGTATAACTCCCTCTGAAAAAAGCAGTCACAGACACAGAAAAGAGATGTAGGCATTTGCTAACCAGGTCAGTGGTTAGTGAAGACTCTGTAGTCTGTACCAGCTTGGGTAGACTCCTCCTGGAGAACACCCTGCGGGGGCAACACAGATGATGGTGTCTGGAGATCCAGCTTCGCATGTTGAGCCACTCTGCCGTCCCTCTGGGCGGTGGGCCGTCCTCTCTGTGAAGCAGCACGAGTTGCTTCTGGGCTCGGACTGCACTACTCTCCAACATTCGCTCCAACTACACATGCAGAACATGAGCAGAGAGCTTTCACTCAGGTCGTTATGAATGCAATAAACACCTTTAACACAGACTTGTATTTAAGTGTCACAAACAGATGTGGTTTCTACAACTTCTATATGGTATCTATGTACCCAGGAGATGTTTCCCAAATAAAGAATTTCCCTCTGATTTCTCTTGAAATTCAACACAAGCATTATCTAAGGAGCTTGGAAAGAAAAGCGAATGAAAAGCTGTTGTAATTGGCTGGCTGTGGAATAGTAACATCTCCTGCAGCTTTAACTCACATTCTTCTCAAACTCTACAAAATAAGGTAATATTTACACTGACCTCGCCCACTGTGGGCTCCTGCTCACCCAGTCCCACAATGATGATGCAGTCAGCCTGGCGGATGCAGCGCTGGGTCCATGGTGTGAGGCTGGGATCAGACTGGTAGAGGACGATGCGATGGATGTCTTCCTGCTGGCCAAGCCAACTGGACAGGCGGTACTCGTGGACACTTGAGGTAGAGATGAGGTAGAAGCATGTCACTGCATTAGAGTTAGATCAACCTATGAAAAACTGCAGAAGTCAATTTCAACTACAGCTGTATTTATTTCCGTGATCTACCTGTCCAGAGCAGCAGAACCCAGGCGCTGTTTTATGTTGTCACTGGTCAGGAGTAAAGTGGGACCTGTAGAAAGACTTGCATTAAGTTGTTTAAACTTAACAGTATGCCCCCCTTTTTAATAGCTAATAGTATCCCATATCAGTAATACTGGAATAATCAGTATTACTCCCTTCATCTGTTTTAATGGTGTGTGTGTGTGTGTGTGTGTGTGTGTGTGTGTGTGTGTGTGTGTGTGTGTGTGTACCAATGCCACAGAGCGCATGCTGTAGCTCCAGAGTGAATGCAGTGAGTGGAACCTCCTCGGACACAGGCAGGATGGCCACAGTGGACAGGTTGGAGACTGGGTTGCCAGCATCCCACTTGCTGGTAGGCGTGTGGAGACCTAAACTACGAGCTGAAGAGTTTCTGCCATTAGATATTTCACATATGCAATATAATCTTCTGTACATTGTTCATAGTGTTTCCAATATGAATTCCAGGGTTTCAAACGCTCATGCTTCTAGCATGTGACACAGGCTAGCACAATTCTCAGACACACTCACACACTATGCAAACTGATGCCACAGCAAAGAAATTTAATGGTCAAAGCCAATATTCTCCAAAAATTTATCTAAAAATTTATAATCAAGACTTAAAACTCCACCCACGACCACCTACACCACAAATTTCTGATGTTTGATAGTTGAAAGTCAAAGAGGAGAAACTACAGAAACAGTAAAAAGATCGATCAGTTCACCTCAGCACTGATTCCTTTGTAACTCTACTGTTTCACCTCTGTAGAATAAAGGGATCAGTCAGGACAACTTTGTACTGTTTTACAGTGAACCTTATCTAAGTGGACCTAAACCACAAAACACACAAAGTAAAAACAGTAAAAGATTACCAGCCAGGGGTCCAGTGACCTGTTGCATGTTGCCCAGAATCTTCTGCCCCAGCAGATGAATCAGCCTAGTGACAACCTGGGGATATCTCCTCTTGATCGAGTTCAGAGCTCCTTCAGGGAGCTTGGCCAGCTCTGAGTCCCTAACAGCATGGACTGTGGTGGCTCGGTTCATGTGGGTCAGGGCCTCAACCTGTTCAATCATGAAAGAGATGTTATGGTACAAAATATTGTTTTTCCACGTCTTTCGTTTTTTCTAAAACTTTCTCTCAAACTTAAACAGGAGGTCACAATTCTAACAACTCACCACACCAATTAGATCTCCGCGGCCATACTCCCCGGCAAGCTCTTTTTTCCCATCATCCTTTGCAATGACAGAGCGCAGTCGGCCACTGAGGACGATGAAGGTGCTGTCTGACTTGTCTCCCTGTCTAAAAGCAAACAGGCAATCATGTAAGAAAAAAAGTCCATCAATATAAATCACACATTTATAAGCTGTGATCATAAAGTTCCCACTTTATGGGGCGATCGTGGCTCAAGAGTTGGGAGTTCGCCTTGTAATCGGAAGGTTGCCGGTTCGAGCCCCAGCTTGGACAGTCTCGGTCGTTGTGTCCTTGGGCAAGACACTTCACCCGTTGCCTACTGGTGGTGGTCAGAGGGCCTGGTGGCGCCAGTGTCCGGCAGCCTCGCCTCTGTCAGTGCGCCCCAGGGTGGCTGTGGCTACAATGTAGCTTGCCATCACCAGTGTGTGAATGTGTGCGTGAATGGGTGGATGACTGGATATGTAAAGCGCTTTGGGGTCCTTAGGGACTAGAAAAGCGCTATATAAATACAGGCCATTTACTTAAATTTCCCACTTCAATTCAATTCAATTTCTTTATTGTCCCACAAGGGGAAATTAGTTTAGCAGCAGGAGGATAAGAACAAATAGTCATCTGCTTTTAGTTCTGCTGCTATTTTCGGAGCTGTTATGACACCTTGCATGTGAGAACATCATGGAAATTCATGCTCTATTTCTCAAAATGAAATTCAACTTCATTGGCTGCTTTGTTTACACTGGATGACATTTAGCGCACACTGCAGATGGACAAGTGCAAGTGGACTGAATGGGAATGTGAAGGCAAATTTTTAGGTGTTTTGACTCCATCACAATTAATAATTAAACTTAAAAGTGTTTCCATAGATTAAGGAAGTTTTTTGAATCGAAAGTAATTGCAGTTTATGTTGCCTGCACATTAACAGTTTTAGTAAAAGTACCTGTAGACGGCACGTCCAGCCTCCACAGCCATCCAGTCCAGGGCAAAGTCGATCTGTCTAACAAATGGCGACATCCTCTTCACCACAGTGTGAGCCACATTCAGCACCACCCTGGGCTCCTCGCGCATAATCCTGCAAAGTTTAAAATTAAGATGTATTTGAAGCCTGGCTGTGACACTGAGGCAAGCAAACAGCTGACTGCTTGTGCATGTGCTCGGCCATACTCATAGAAATGGGCCTTGGAAATGGAGAGGTAGGTGCAGTCTCGGTGCGCTCGCACTGTGAAGATGAGGGGTTCCCCTGTGAGGACAGCCAGGTGACCCACCAACTCCCCGGGGTGAGTAACAAAAAGCAGGGTCTCCTCTTCGCGGTCTATCATACGCTGATAGACATGGAGCAGCCCTGAGATGACAAAGGCCACACTCACGTCCTGAAAAACATGTAGAGAAGAAAATGAGGTCTTGTGACTTTTCACCAGTCAGTGGCATGAAACCAAAAAGGTGATAGTGCTGGATTTTCCTGCAGTTTCAGCAGCCTGATGCTCATTTGTTTCTGCTGACTCTCCCATGGTTTAAAACATATCCTCTTTAAAACTGAGCAACACATTCTTATATCAGTATCAGCTGATGTGTTTGATCAGCCCAGTTTTTAATATCCACAAGTACCCTGATTAAACGAGGAACAGTAAACGTCAAGAAAAGAAAGAAAACAGATGTGACAGAGAACCTTTAAGACCTGCATTTGTTTTATTAAACTGAGCTACTGAGACTAATAGCCAGTTAAATGTAAGAATATTACTTTGCTCCAATTACAATAATCATTGGTAATCCAAAGCAAGCAGAAGAAGAAGAAACCGAAGGAGACGAAGGAGAAGAAGCACAAGGAGGAGCAAGAGGAGGATGAGGATTCTTGTCCGTTGTCATTAAACTGACCTGGTCTCCCTGGTGGCCTACAACAGATCCAGCTTTGAGCTGGCGAAGATTCACCCTCCCATCCAGCAGACTGGGGTCCTGACATGTGCAAAAAAACCACACAGAGGACAGCCTCAGAAGTAGCCAGGACTCAAATATACAACCACTGTGGGATTAATAAAGTTTATATTTTTGAATTTTACTGTTGCTAAAAACACGATCTCCTCATTTGTTTTCAGTTGACCTTTGGTTTTTCATTGTAAGCTACCTGTAATTGGATGACCTGCAGCAAATCCTTTTTAGCAGCTTGGAAAATGGCATTGACTTTATTATGGTAGACACTTCCTCCTCCTGCATCACTGTAATGGTACACAGCAGATGGAGTTTGCTGCACTGTCACACTCTTCTTTAGAATAGACTGAGGAGGTAAAGACAAAAAAACACAATGTGTGTGAGATCCACACTCATTCTAGTAACTGTGTATGTGCATATATGGTGTGATGGGTGCACAGTTAGATGCCCTGTATGCCCAATGTTCAACATAAACCAGCAATTCCCTGAAAGTGTAACAAAGATAGTTTCTATGCAGAGACCTTGACAGGACTATGAGGCACCGTCTCCTCTTTGGCACCTGGAACGTATGTACTGTTGAAGTCAGGTGACATTTCCCCTGCAAAACACAAATTGTTTAAAATTTCGATAGAACAGTAGCAGTATAATGTCTTCGTAAGTGGATATCAGGCCCTTGTAGAGCAAGAGTATTTTAGTCTAAATAACCCAAAATGTGATGTCCACATATGTGAAGGTCCTACGAGGTTAAGCCACAAGTTTGAACAGAGACTGGTTTAAACCCAAACTGACCGAAACCCAAATTAAGGAGAGCCTTAAAGTATTCTCCTGACTGTATCCTCAGTTAAAGTCAGCAGCACTGTATACAGTATATCATCATTTTGTATTTACCTGTATTTGTATTATCTATCTATCGATCAATCGATAGATATGTCTAATATTAACATTTGTTTGATGACCTGAAATGTTTAAATTTGACAAATATGCAAAACAATAAACGCTTATCATGGCACTGTCAAAAAAGCCAACAATTCCCTAACTTTTTTAGAAGTATACATATATGTGTGTGTACAGTGACACTGCATGTATGTATACCTGTAACAGTAATCGGGTTGGAGAGGGAGCGGGATCTCTTGGTTTTTGATGTGGACATGGAAGAGAGGCTGGACTTTTCTGCTACATCAAAAAACAGATAACATGAGCAGTTTTACTTGATGCACATCGCTTACGTCTCATAGTGAACATATTGAGAAAATGCTGTTATTTCTGACCCGTGTCAGCTTTTTCAGAGCCCAGATCATCAGAGTGAGACTGCTGCCTGCGGAAACCTTTGTGTGGATGAGTCTCACACAGAACGTTTGCCACAGACACCAAGGAGATCGCTTGGCTCTCCTGATAAACACAAGTTAATCAAAAAAGTCACCTTTTAATGCAAGAATTTTCTTAAATGATCTGAAATCTTAAATCAATATTAGTAAGAATCAAACTTAAACTCTGACTTTGAGAAAAAACTTTTCAAAAGCCCAAAACCATGTTTCTAATACTACAGATTAGGCTACCTCTAGGAGTCTGCAGCTGACCAACCAACCTTAAAACCACCCCTATGTTTTGGATGAAGACATAGGTCTTGGGTAAAAAATTTTTTTTTTAAAAAAGTCAAAATTCAGATATTCTGATAGTATTCCCAAAATCTAAACTCTAGGTCGGTAACTTAGCAGCCTCGAAGAAAAATCAGGGGTCTCTTGAGATTATGGAGAACAATTGTTATATGCTGATATCATTAGGATACTTATCACTATCAATGATAACTCACACCTTGCAGGACAACTAAATATGTGCTCTGAAGAAAACACTTTGAAAAAACAAACATAAAAAGCTTTTGCAACAGAAAAGAATGGCAGAAACAAAGATAAGGCTCACATGACAAGAGCAGAAAGCACAAAGTACTTCTGTTAGCAAGATTACTTGGTTAAATGTGTCCTGTGGACTTTTGTCTTTACCAATGGTAGTACTGTACAGTACCAGTCCTACCAAACGACCTGTTTGCGGATCACCAGACAGAATTTACTCAGTGTCTTTATATGTAAGCACTACTCTCTGTTTTGAGACAGTGTTTCATAACTGGAAAAAATGATGAGTTAATAAAAGAAGGCAACAACACAAGAGTGCGAGGAGAAATTATCCAATCAAAAACAGTTTTGCACTATTCATGTCACAGGTTACAGTCTGGAGTACTGGTAAATGAAAGAGCACTACCGGGTTGAAGAGCTCAGTGGTAAGGCCAAGGTAGTTGTGTAAGGCAAGAAATGTCACTCTCTGAAGCCGCACCATTATGATCTACAGGACAAGAAGGAAAGGTGACAGAGAAAATGTGTTTGTTTTTTTTAGCTGTACAGGGTGGATTCAGTTTAATCATCGCCCTGTGCTTTGCTGAATGCTATTTACTCGTGGAGAGCATACATACAGTATTTGCAGCCCAGCTAATAAATAATATGATTCATTTTTTTCTGTGGACACTTTACCTGGATGACACGAACCAGAGTTTCTGGATACTTCTCAAACACTGACTGAAAAGCTGCAGCTGGAAGACGCAGGACAGCTGAGGGAACTGCAGCTCTCGCAGATACTGTTTTATAAGGTGCTGGGTAACCCTGAAAATTAAATGATGCAGATCAGAGGAGATGTTTCGCAGTAAAATGCTTTATGAAACCAAGAAATCGCTAATACAGAAAATGCAAAAAGAATTCCTCAATTAGCAGTGCAGTGAGAGATATATGAAGAGAGAGAGGGACCGCACACATACAGTGATGATGTCCAGGATGCTGAGCAAACTGTGAACACTGTCTCCAGGTAACACCTCCTTCACTACGGCATCGGTGCCATCCTGCAGTAATAAACACAGTGAGAACAGAACATCAGAACAGAAAAACAGCACACAAGAACCGAGCCAGTCAAGACATCCTGGTGAAGCTGAGCAACAGAATGGGGAGGGAAGGTGATTTAAATAACTTTGAACATGGCATGGTTGTTGGTGATAGATGGGCTGGTCTGACGATTTCAGAAACTGCTGATCTACTGGTAGTTTCCAGCACAACCATCTCTAGGCTTTACAAAGAGAGAAAGAAAATATTCCATTCAATTGAATTCCTTTTTTTCAAGCTGGCGCGATCAATCATTTTGACCTAACAGAAAGAAGCACTGGTACTCATCTGGAGTGTTAATAATCAAAAAGAATGTGCCCCCCGAATCAATACTAGCCCTTTATATTCAGCTCATTTAACTGTATGAAGCTGCACGGGTGCTTACATTCTCGTGGACGCACAGCTCCAGGCGGCCATCTTGAACCACGTAAATGCTGTCATCAGTGTCACCGGGTCGGAAGAGTCCCTCTCCTTGGTGCAGCTGGATCAGCACCATGTGACGACACAGCTCCAAAAACAGAGGTTTCTCGAAGTGCCCGAGCACCCTGTGTGCGCACGGCATAGTTCTGTTACTGCTAGCTGGAATAATCATGCTACATATCAAAGAATGAATATGCCTAATACTGATTGCGAAACCACAGATGAATCCTTACAATGACCTAGTCATTCTTTTCTGGTTTACAGATAACACTAAGTTGCATTTGAAGGTCCCCAAGACGGAATTGCATGGACACCAGGCTCACTCATTGAAATATAAATATAAAAATTGAGTGAATTATTCAAATTATTAATTTGACATTAACACTCATTAGCACTCTGTGAATCACTTTACTTTCTGAGTTTGGTGCTGAATGAGGCCCATTATGTATCAAGAGTACTGACCTGACATTTTTCAGCATGTACAGCACTTCAGAGGGTAAATGGGAGTTCTGCACGTCAAACTCAGTGAGGTCAGCCTCCAGCAGGCAGGGAGGAGGCTCCTTGGGCTGCAGGGTCGGGGGCTCCCTACGAATGCGCAGGATCCTAAAACAGACACACTTATCACACTTTGTTGCTGTTTTGCTTTTTTTTTTACACTATGTTTCTTCTTCTGTTTATACAGGGGCTCACTTGCGAGCTATAGAAAGAACTTTAGTCCTCTTCCTCACTCGCTGCCGCACGGCTGAGTTTGAGTTGGAAGCAGGCACCGAGGAAAGTGTCTGAACCTGCAACAGCAAGAAAGAGAAACATGATGCTACACAGAAGGCATTCTGATGATAATACACGTGCCAGTATAGATAGATATAGATACTGTAAGGTATATGATTCTCTCTAGCAGCCATGCCTAATGACAAGGCTGTTAGCACCAGCTAAATTCCAGCACACTAATTTTTTCAGCATTTATAAGCCATTATTGCTTGTCAAAAAAGTTACACAAAATAGTTTCCCATCACAGGAAATTTATTTTGAGTGTCTTCATAGTTCTATTTTTGAGATACACCAATTTTTATATACTGTAAAGTATATTTTACAAAAGCTATATGTGGAAGGAAACCGTGACCTAGGGCAAGCTGATGGCATAAGATGTAAGTACAACTACTACAGTTTCATATGCCAAAAAAAAAAATCATTGTGCTAACTTACGTGGTTCCGGTTCTATGTGGATTTAAAAATAGTTACGCAAAACGATGCGGACACGCTCTGACCGGTTTTAAAGGGTTAAATTTCAAGACAGCAAGATGGTGACAGCAAAAACTCTTACTCCCAGGATTCAAAACTGAATATGACAAACCAATGGATGACTGGTTGACTATACTGTCTGTTCTCCTGTCTATGACTATTCCCCATAAACCCTTGTGTTAAAATGCTTTAGTAACTAGCAGAGCCTGAGTCACTAAACTGAACATCTTGACTCTGTTTGTCCTGTTGGTGCCTACAGACGACTCAGCAAGTTTGTGCTTCAGTTTTAGTGGGTGAACTTCGGGTATTTTTGGAATACACATGTTAGCTGATAAGTTAGTGCTCCACACTCTTGTACAATTACAGTCACTTTTAGCTCTGAAAAGCCTCACACTATGGTGGCCAAAACACTAATGGTGAGGCCTTGAAATGCAGAGTCCTGAATTGGGTAAGTAACATAATGGTGGCTATGTCCATCTTTTATATACAGTGTATGGTTTTGCCCAAGGTCTCTTCTGTTTCACTAAATGATTGCTTATAAGAGATTGAGGTTCTCTGTAACTTGTACAGCATATACATGACGTTGCAGACCTGCATTGAGGTTTTGTTTTTCTCTGTAAAATTTTCAGTTTTTTTAAGTATCATCAATTACTCAAAAAATGGTCAGTGCAACCTCAGCTAACATTTGTCACTCAGTAAAGACTTCTGCAAACTATTAGTGATCATGCAGTGAAGTATACAAAAATAGCATTCAAATGAGTCATCAAGATTCCTGAATAAGTTTGTTTCTTGCCATCATCTTTAGCTTGATTAATAAAAGAAAAACAAAATATGATAACAGACAACAAAGACTGTGGACACATGGTTTATAAAACACACACAACAGAAGGGCGCCTGCTGGGGGTGATGGTGCCCTCAAAGTGTGCATCAAGAAATAACTTACCTTTCTCATGATCTTTCGGCCGTAGAACATCACTTTGTCTCGCTTCCTAAAACGGTAGTGGGGGACCCCAGCCTCCTCCTCTAAAAGAACCACAAAACCTCTGTAAGATCTGTCTGTGCTCAGCACAGAGCAGGAAATCTAACTCTGCAATGTAACTGTTGATTTATAAAACACTGCTCCTTCAATAAGCACTGTCCAATAGTCTCAGGCTATCTGCTAAAGGTCACCTTACTGTCACATTTTTACTGCAACTCTGTTTAATTAAGTTATTTATGTATTTTAAATCAGGGCTGAAGACATACCATCATTGACTTGAATTACATTAACTTATGGACAGTTTGTCCACCTCTTTGTTTCAGTTGCACCTGTTTAATGTAACTAACCAAGACAGAAATAGTAGTACAAATAGTATTTAGTATCTAATAGTTTACATTCAAAACGTTTTATAAGCTATTTTTGCATTTAAACCTCACCCTGCAGTAATACTTTAACAACAAACATCAGCTAAAACAGTCATATCAATGGTAGACTAGAAAACTCTTATACTTAAACTATAAGGTTTATGACTCTGAGCTCTGCAACTTGTTCATCACTGAATATTTTTAGTTACACTGAAACAGCATGGGTTTGGGGTGTGCAGCCTGCAGAGAACTGACTTGATAGTTTGTATCGTCTGTAAAGGAGGAACACAACAACTCCAACGACAGACATCACCATCACTGCTCCGATCAGTACAGCTGTCCACTGGAAGAAATAAAAAAAAAAAACAGCATACCCAACATCAAAACACTTTCACTTGCACATTTGTGTACCTAAAAAAGTAAAAGCTAAAACACATTTTAAAAGTACTCCTTGTATATTCAAACCTTCAACTAAGGCTGTCAACAGAGTATTTAAAAAGCTTGCCTGTGTTGTAATGAGAAAATAAACAGCTTAAGTTAAAATAGGACCAAACCATACTTTCATGCAAGACCAACTTTTACCACAAGATGGTGCTGCTCCTTGTCAAACCCCACTGTGCCAGCGCCTGCTAGTCTGTCCTGAACTGGAAGTCCCACAGGACCTTAGCTCCACTGTTCTCAACCACCTTTAGTGGTGTCTCCCATCTGGACTTGGGGACTTCTTGTCCATATGTGGTACAGATGTTCCAGATTCTAGCCAACTGGTTGTGCCTTGGTGTTTGCGGTCTCAGCTTGCACCTTGCATCCTGCTGCTCTGTGTTGATCAGTTCCATGGCACCTTTGCAGTCTAGAACCTGTCAGCTGTAATAGAGTCCTGCCTCTATTGATCTGATGCTTAGTGCCTGTTCTTGTGCTGCCATGATAAAAAACCTCTATCCTTTTCTTTAGTCCGCCCATTTCTGGCCACTGGTAGGATTTCTTGATGTCTGCCACTTCCTCTCTCTGTCAATGGAACATCCCATTCAGAGGGATGTATTCGCAGATGCTCCGTGTTTCATCTTGGATTGTGGCTCTGACACTCCTTAACCCTCACCCTCCCTCTTTCTGTTGCTCATAGAGCCTTAGGGTGCTAGACTACATGTGAAGACCTCGGTGGCATCTATCTCCTCCTGTGACCAGCTTATTATTCCAGCTGGGTATCTCTAATGACCGACAGGGTGAATGCATTGGCTTGGATCTTTTTCTACCATTCAGCTGGCTTCTTATCACCTGATAGTTATAGATCTCTCTATCAACAGACCACTACATCAATCTACAGATGTATATATCTATGTATTGAAGGATCAATAGGTTGTAGCTTTTGTCTGTTAAACAGAATATGTGTCAGGCTAAATACTGCCTTTTCTTATTACATGGGTGGACAATTTCCACTAGCAGGAGTGGTCTTTTACCAGAAAGTAAAACACCACCCCTGCTGGTGGAAATTCTTCTAAATTTAACTTATTCTGAATACAATGAGTACCTTTAAAGGAATATAAATAATATTTAAACATACAGTAATAACAGAAAGCATTCACACTTAGTCACTATTTGCATGAATTTACTTAATTCTTTCTTTTGTTTCCTTTCAGTTTTTTGTTATATATCGTTTAGTATATAAAGGCACACAAGCCAACTTCCACTGTTTACCATATTGGCTTCTGTCCGTTCCTCCACAAAAAGTTCCATCGTGGCCTTAAGCCTATCCAGCGGAACCAGCTTATGAAACATCAGAGACAACACAAAGGAAATGAAATGACTCACAGCTGAAGGTGAGCCAGGCTGTGCATTCAGAAAAGAATCAGGTTTGGGAACAGTCAAGACAAGATTAAAATACAGTCTGTTTTCACACAAAAGATCTAACAGTCTGATAAAGCATTGCACAATATTCTATAATATATTAGTTGTAATTGAGAGCCACAGTGGAAAATATCTGTTAATTTCCAGCTCCGTGTTTTTATTCCTGGGGTCTATTAGACTTATTTTATGTACTCAAAGTTATAATTACCTCCCTGTTCATATTCGTACTGCCGAGTCTATTCAGTCTTTTAAATCACGTCTTAAAACTTATCTTTTTACTTTGGCCTTTGATTCTAACTAGTTGGCTGTTCTAGCTTATTGTGTTATTACCTATTGTTTGTCGTCCTGTTTTATTGTTTGTTTTAATTGTCTCATGTTTTTACTGACTGTGAAGCACTATGGTCAACACTGTTGTTTTAATATGTGCTATATAAATAAATATTGATTTGAATTCTTAATTACTCTATGCTGATCCTTTGTACAGCCCTACAGTTCAACCTCTAAAACAAATTGTTTTAAGTCATCCCCCATTAACTTTCTTCAGACTGAAATTATTTTTTTATTTGCTTTCTTGTTTCCATGTAACAACCCCTTAACTTCTTCTTACTCAATGAAAGCAGACTAGGAGTAAGCCTTGAAGCTCTTTTCTGTCATATTTCAGGCCTTCTTATAGAACAAAATGACTTGGTGTGCATCAGATGTTAGTGAGGGTGATCTTTGACTATGTAGTTGCCCTTGGAAAAACTCATAAACTAACATACTGGTAGTCATCAAACCAGAACTTTATTTATATATACTGAGGTGTCAAAACTCTGTCATTAATGTTGTCTTTATGGGGGGAAAGACATAAACGGTTTCTTTTACTGATTACATGTTCTACTACTAGAGCATGTTTGCATGAATCACGGCTCAAAATCATCCTCACCTTATGGTACATCTAATATTTTCTCTTATCTTATGCCCCTTAGTTCTTTTTATCTTCTGACTCAAGTAAGCCATTTGAACACGATGCACCACAGAATGCCAAATCATTCCTACCTGTGGAAATTAAACTCTTTATGGGTCTATCTGTGGGTTTAATCTTTACAACTCCTCCGGGATTATATTCACTTGTAATATCTTGTTTACAATATCTTGTTTACTTCTTTCTTGTACATGCATCACTTACTTTGTAATATTTTATTCAACATTACTCTTTGAGGGCCTTATTATTTATATAGAAGATTTACATGCTCCATCTTTCATACTTGTATTTTAATTGAGCATCTACAACAAAACTATTTTCTCCTGGGGTTAATAAAATATTCTGATCTGACTGAGGTGAACAGCTACACTAAGTCTTTATACAGGGAGTGCAGAATTATTAGGCAAATGAGTATTTTGTCCACATCATCCTCTTCATGCATGTTGTCTTACTCCAAGCTGTATAGGCTCGAAAGCCTACTACCAATTAAGCATATTAGGTGATGTGCATCTCTGTAATGAGAAGGGGTGTGGTCTAATGACATCAACACCCTATATCAGGTGTGCATAATTATTAGGCAACGCCCTTTCCTTTGGCAAAATGGGTCAAAAGAAGGACTTGACGGGCTCAGAAAAGTCAAAAATAGTGAGATATCTTGCAGAGGGATGCAGCAGTCTCAAAATTGCAAAGCTTCTGAAGCGTGATCATCGAACAATCAAACGTTTCATTCAAAATAGTCAACAGGGTCGCAAGAAGCGTGTGGAAAAACCAAGGCGCAAAATAACTGCCCATGAACTGAGAAAAGTCAAGCGTGCAGCTGCCAAAATGCCACTTGCCACCAGTTTGGCCATATTTCAGAGCTGCAACGTCACTGGAGTGCCCAAAAGCACAAGGTGTGCAATACTCAGAGACATGGCCAAGGTAAGAAAGGCTGAAAGACGACCACCACTGAACAAGACACACAAGCTGAAACGTCAAGACTGGGCCAAGAAATATCTCAAGACTGATTTTTCTAAGGTTTTATGGACTGATGAAATGAGAGTGAGTCTTGATGGGCCAGATGGATGGGCCCGTGGCTGGATTGGTAAAGGGCAGAGAGCTCCAGTCCGACTCAGACGCCAGCAAGGTGGAGGTGGAGTACTGGTTTGGGCTGGTGTAAATGACCTTTAAATTTGGTAAATATTTTTACGTTTGTTTGAAAGGCACTTCGGTTTTATTTTGAAATCCATGCTTTTATTTTGAAACAGGAAACTGGCACAAAACCGTTAAAGGGCTGTTAGTAACGTTTCTTTTAGGATATGGTAAAATAGTGTGCCTTAAAGTGAAAAATATGTACGTTTACTTTGCCAATTAGTACCTGGCTGACAGTGGCACAAGGTTTGTTAATGTTTCCTTTAACGGAATAAGTTACATGCAATCAAAATGTCGTTTAATAGAGTTTATATTGTTAACCTTGAACTTGACCTTTATGTGTAGTGGTAAGTTAGTGAGGTGATACAATGAATTGAGTGATGTAAATTTGATGTATATGCTATATGTGAGCAGGAGAAATTTGTTTCCTTTGATCTTATGGTATTAATATTGCTGGTTTTGTTTTGCTCCTAGCTCTTACGGTGTCTTCACTGAATGTTTCAATAAAAACATTTCCAATAAAACCTCTGTGAAGCATCAGTATAAGAGACCATCATTCAGCCAGGGATGCTACAGTAAGAGCTTCAGCCTCACGAGTTTCACCTGACTGCCAAAGTCTATGATGAAAGAAGAGGGATTCATTGTGATGGTCTAAATGTGACACTCGCTCAAAATGGAAGCATCTCAGATATTAACTGCAGAAGCAGAAGGCTCAGATCAAATAAAAGACATCTGTCAAGCAAGCAAGGATGAGGAACTTCGCAGATCTGATCGCCCAAGAAATCCCACGGAGAAGATGCTTACATTTCAGAGAGAGGAGGCATACAAAAGGGAGAAGCGGCTCATGCACCTTTATGATCAATGGAAGATCCAGGCACGTAAGGCAAGAAATCAGCTAAAGCTAAACATTCCAGAAAGTGAAATCGCAGCTCTCATTGATATCTTAGAGAAATGCATGAATGATATTACGGACATTTATGTACAAATCAGAGATCACCTCACACCATCCAGTGAAACGAGACGTCGTGTTGATGCATGTGAGGCCGTAACAAAGGACATTATTAAAATTGCATATGAAAGAATATCAGGCATAGACGAAGACTATGATAGTGAAGCAGTCAAAGAACGCCTTCGTGAGCTCCTTAACAGAGACTATGCTCATTCCATATATGGATCCACGGTTTCACCTCCAAGTCAACACACTATAGACTCCATTGTCGCAGTAAAAAGAGCAGATGCTGCAGCAGAATTAGCAGCAAAGGAAGCAGAATATGAGTTGTTATTGGCGGAAGGAAAACAAAAGGAAAGGATCCAGCTCTTAGTAGAGCAACAGAAAAGGGATCTTGAAGCTCAAAAACATGAACTAGAAAGACTAAGGGCTGAAAAGGATATAAGAGCAGCACGAGCAAGATTGTCAATTTACAACCAAGATGTAATGCAGGAGGGCAGCTTGTGCTCTGCTAACAGCAAACTAAGGAACCAGGAACATATGCACCCACATCAAGCTGTGTCTCTGGCTCCAGTTCAGCATCTCATAAGATTTCCAGCTTCACCTCCACAGACAGATGTGTCCCACTTAGCTCAAGCAGTACAAGACAGCATAGCCATGAACAGACTTCCAATGCCAGAGCCACCTGTATTCACCGGCGACCCAATCCAGTTCATTGAATGGAAATCTTCATTCATATCCCTCATAGATAAAAGGAACATATGTTCAGCTGACAAACTGCATTACTTGAGAAGATATGTGGGAGGTCCTGCGCGAAAGACACTTGATGGTATCTTTTACAGGGAGGATGATGAAGCGTATAAGGATGCATGGGATCGCCTTAATAGCAGGTACGGTCAACCATTCGTCTTGCAGAGAGCTTTCAGAGAAAAACTAGCTAGCTGGCCAAAGATCCACTCAAAGGATGCAGAACAACTCAGAGCATTCGCCGACTTCCTACATGCATGTCAGCAAGCCATGCCTCATATTAAAGGGCTGGACATTCTGAATGACTGTGAAGAGAACCAAAAGCTGGTCCAAAAGTTACCTGAGTGGGCAGCTTCAAGGTGGAACCGCAAGGTGACCCAGTTTATGAAGGACAGACAGGAATTTCCAGCCTTTCAGGACTTTGTCAACTTCATGTCATTAGAAGCAGAGATTGCCTGTAACCCAGTAACTTCCCTCCATGCATTACGTTTATCAGACTTACCTGCAGAGAAACATCATCTGAAAGAAAGGAAAAATAAATCTACTGTTCTCCATACACAGACACTTACAGAGAATGAGAAGAATGTACCATCCAAGACAAGCTTAAAGCCCCCTTGTACATTCTGTCATGATAACAAACACCGCCTACATAGTTGTCCAGAGTTTAAAGGAACGCCTCTGGAAGAGAAAAGAAAGTATGTAAGGGAAAACAAACTCTGCTATGGTTGTCTGAAACCAGGCCATAATGTTAAAGACTGCCGCCACAGACACTTATGTGATATCTGTAAGGGACGACACCCAACTTGCCTTCATGACGACAGATATTCCAACATGAATGCTGTGTTAGCCTCTAATCAGAATACAGACGAAGCAGTTACGACATTGTCTCTCAATACAGAGACTGAGCACACATCTACGACTACATCCATGATTTTGCCAGTCTGGGTTTCCTCTTCCAACAACCCAGGAATAGAAAGGCTTGTCTATGCTCTGCTTGACACCCAGAGTGACACTGTGTTTATTGATGAAGATGTTAGTCGTAGCTTGACAACCAAGACCTATCCTGTAAGGCTAAAGCTAACCACCATGATCGGAAAGGACACAGTAACACACAGTGAAAGAGTCTCGGGTCTCAGAGTGCGTGGCTATACCTCCACAAATCACATTGATCTCCCTCCTGCCTATACCAAAGACTGCATACCAGTGAATCGAAGGCACATTCCTACCAGTGAAACGGCGAGGCATTGGAATCATCTCAAAGCAATAGCAGATGATATTCCACCACATTTAGACTGTGAAGTTGGTCTTCTAATAGGTTATAACTGCTCACAAGCACTAGCACCAAGACAGGTCATCCTAGGAAGAGATAATGAGCCTTATGCAGTCCGCACAGACCTAGGATGGAGCATCATAGGCTGCTCACCACCTCACCTTGAATCTCCTCCTGTCGCCAACATATGCCATAGAGTAACTGTCAAAGAGCTTCCTCCAGTGACGCCATCCGATGCCATTAAAGTACTTGAGTCTGACTTTAAGGACATCAGCAAGGACAGCAGAACAGTGTCTCAAGATGACATCCTCTTCCTCAATATGCTAAAGGAAAGCATTTACATGAATGCCCATGGTCACTATGAGATGCCTCTCCCTTTTAAAGAGAGACCTTACCTTCCCAACAACAAGCAGTTAGCTATCATCCGGCTCAACCATCTCAAACGAAAGCTGCTGAACAACAAGAACTACAAGACTCACTACGTAACGTTTTTGAATGAGGTAATTAAAAACAATGATGCTGAAGAAGTTCTCTGTGAAGAGAAGGAAGGTGAAACATGGTATATTCCACACCACGGAGTTTATCATTCCAAAAAACCAGAGAAGCTCAGAGTGGTTTTTGATTGCTCGGCTAAGTACAAGGGAACTTGCCTAAATGATCATCTCCTGTCGGGCCCAGATTTGACAAATACTCTAACTGGTGTTCTTATCAGATTTCGACAGAACCATGTTGCTCTGATGTGCGACATCGAAAGGATGTTTCATCAGTTTCATGTGCGCGAAGCGGATAGAGACTACCTACGTTTCCTGTGGTGGAAGGATGGGAACTTCAGTGTGGAGCCACAGGAATTCCGTATGAAAGTTCACCTTTTCGGTGCTGCATCTTCACTGGGATGTGCCAACTATGGGTTGAAACATCTCGCTAAGGAGAACGAGAGCATGTTTCCTCTGGGCTCCCAATTCATTATGAGGGACTTCTATGTGGATGATGGTGTCACAAGCATAGCAGATGTAGATGAGGCTATTCAGCTTGCAAAAGAAGCCCGAAGGCTCTGTGCTATGGGTGGTCTGCAACTACACAAATTTGTGTGTAACAATGCGAAGGTGCTTGAGAGTATAGCACCATCTGAGCGTGCCACTGAAGTAAAGGCTCTTGATCTTGCCTTTAGTGATTCATCACTGGAAAGAGCCTTAGGAATCCACTGGCACATTGAGTCAGACAGTTTCAGGTTTCATGCCCGTTTGAAGGACCAACCAGAAACCAGGCGTGGTATACTATCCACTGTTGCCTCTCTTTATGATCCACTTGGGCTTATTGCTCCTTTCCTGCTAACTGGGAAAAGGGTTCTTCAAGAAATGTGTAGGCATGGTACAGGTTGGGATGACCCACTCATCAGTAAACTGCAACCAGTCTGGAGATCCTGGAAGAGTGATCTGGCAAATTTGGATAAAATCACCATACCCCGATGCTATGTACCAGCTGACTTTGGAAAGGTCACAAAGAGAGAGCTACATCACTTCTCTGATGCAAGCACGTATGGTTATGGCCAGTGCTCATATTTGAGACATGTGAATGGAAATGGAACTGTTCATTGTGCTCTGATTATGGCAAAGTCCAGAGTTGCTCCAATCAAAGCTGTGACCATCCCCAGGTTAGAACTGACTGCTGCTGTTGTATCAGTTGCAGCAAGCAATACTCTAAAGGAAGAACTGGGAATTTCAGGGATTGACGAATACTTCTGGACAGACTCCAAGGTTGTACTGGGGTACATTAACAACGAGACACGTCGCTTCCACACATTTGTATCAAATAGGATTCAGAAAATACATCTCAGTACAACTCCTCAGCAGTGGCGATATGTTTCTACTGACAAGAATCCTGCAGACCTTGCTTCGAGAGGTTCTAGTGCAAGCAAGCTTCTGACATCGAACTGGTTTACTGGACCCAAGTTCTTATGGGAGAAAGAGGTATCACCAGAGGTAGAGGTAATCCCAGAAATCCCAGTTGGGGACCCTGAAGTTAAAAGGGTTCAAGCACTAAATTTGGAGTCTGCAGAACAAGTGACTCTTTCAGACCGCTTGTCAAAGTTTTCTTCATGGTGTAAGGTCAAACAAGCTGTTGCGCGACTTCTTCGCCGAACCAAGAGTGACAAGTCAACAAGCCACAGCACAGTTCAGGAGCGAGAGGTAGCACAGCGCATCATTATAAGAGATTTACAGAGACGAGTGTATCGAGATGAGATCCAGCTACTTAGTAATGGCTTACAACTTTCACGGCAGAGTAAACTGTTTCGATTGGATGCCTTTCTTGACAAAGATGGAATCCTCAAGGTGGGAGGAAGACTGAAAAATGCATCTCTCCCTACCTCTCAGAAACATCCAATGATCATTCCAAAGGACCACCACATAACGAGGATGATAATAGCTCATCATCATGAACAGGTTAAACACCAAGGAAGGGGTATAACCATCAACGAGATCAGATCAAATGGATACTGGATCCCAGGAATGAACAGAGCTGTTGCATCTTATGTGCATCAGTGTGTCAAATGCAGGAAACTCAGGGGATCAGTGGAAGAGCAGCGAATGGCAGACCTGCCATCTGAGCGGGTGGATCCATCTCCACCTTTCACTTATTGCGGAATGGACTGTTTTGGGCCATTTTTTACAAAGCAAGGGCGTAAGGTGAATAAGCGTTATGGTCTGCTTTTCACATGCCTTTGTTGTAGAGCAATTCACATTGAAATGGTGAATGATATGTCAGCAGATGCCTTCATTAATGGCCTCCGATGTTTTGTTTCCATAAGAGGAGCAGTACGACAAATAAGATGTGACCAAGGAAGCAATTTTGTTGGAGCTAAGAATGAAATGTATAATGCGCTGAAACAGATGGATGTCAATCGTCTGACTGCATTCTTGGCTGAGAGGCAGTGCGACTTCATTATGAATGCTCCCCATTCAAGCCATGTTGGAGGTGTCTGGGAGAGACAGATCAGAACAGTAAGAAATGTACTTCGGTCCACTCTTTCACTCTCACCTGGAAGATTAGATGATGCCTGTTTGAGGACATTGTTTTACGAAGCAATGTCTATTGTGAACAGCCGTCCACTCACTGTGGATAACCTGAATGATCCAAATGGTCCAGAACCGCTGACTCCTAATCACCTACTCACTATGAAACCCACTGGAGCCTTACCACCTCCCGGGACGTTCATCAGAGAAGACATGTATGCTCGTAAGAGATGGTGTCATATCCAGTATCTAGCAGAGCAATTCTGGAACCGCTGGAGAAGAGAGTATCTCTCTAATATTGCCACTAGACAACGTTGGCATATTTCTAGAAGGAATCTGAAAGTTGGTGACATAGTTATCGAAAGGATGGATGATCTGCCACGGAACGAGTGGAGATTAGCCAGAGTTGAAGAAACAGTCTCTGATAAAGATGGGCTTGTGAGGAAAGTTAAGATTCGTCTTGGAGACCAGAAAATGAAAAGGGAGGGTCAATGTTCTGGCAAGCCATCCATTGTTGAACGGCCCATTCAGAAACTGATCTTGCTTTTAGAGGCTGTCTAAGACAACGACTATACCCTTTATTGTATGAAGACTTGTGGACAATACCTGCAGGCTCATGCATGGATAATTCTTTGTTTTCGTTATGTAAAAGGCCTTGTGGTTAAGGTCATTTGTTTTTAAAATTCATTCGTGTTATAGTTCTCCCTTTTGTTAAAACACTCATGATTTGGTGGGAGTGTAAATGACCTTTAAATTTGGTAAATATTTTTACGTTTGTTTGAAAGGCACTTCGGTTTTATTTTGAAATCCATGCTTTTATTTTGAAACAGGAAACTGGCACAAAACCGTTAAAGGGCTGTTAGTAACGTTTCTTTTAGGATATGGTAAAATAGTGTGCCTTAAAGTGAAAAATATGTACGTTTACTTTGCCAATTAGTACCTGGCTGACAGTGGCACAAGGTTTGTTAATGTTTCCTTTAACGGAATAAGTTACATGCAATCAAAATGTCGTTTAATAGAGTTTATATTGTTAACCTTGAACTTGACCTTTATGTGTAGTGGTAAGTTAGTGAGGTGATACAATGAATTGAGTGATGTAAATTTGATGTATATGCTATATGTGAGCAGGAGAAATTTGTTTCCTTTGATCTTATGGTATTAATATTGCTGGTTTTGTTTTGCTCCTAGCTCTTACGGTGTCTTCACTGAATGTTTCAATAAAAACATTTCCAATAAAACCTCTGTGAAGCATCAGTATAAGAGACCATCATTCAGCCAGGGATGCTACACTGGTATCATCAAAGATGAGCTTGTGGGGCCTTTTCGGGTTGAGGATGGAGTCAAGCTGAACTCCCAGTCCTACTGCCAGTTTCTGGAAGACACCTTCTTCAAGCAGTGGTACAGGAAGAAGTCTGCATCCTTCAAGAAAAATATGATTTTCATGCTGGACAATGCTCCATCACACGCGTCCAAGTACTCCACAGCGTGGCTGGCAAGAAAGGGTATAAAAGAAGAAAAACTAATGACATGGCCACCTTGTTCACCTGATCTGAACCCCATTGAGAACCTGTGGTCCATCATCAAATGTGAGATTTACAAGGAAGGAAAACAGTACACCTCTCTGAACAGTGTCTAGGAGGCTGTGGTTGCTGCTGCACGCAATGTTGATGGTGAACAGATCAAAACACTGACAGAATCCATGGATGGCAGGCTTTTGAGTGTCCTTGCAAAGAAAGGTGGCTATATTGGTCGCTGATTTGTTTTTGTTTTTGAATGTCAGAAATGTATATTTGTGAATGTGGAGATGTTATATTGGTTTCACTGGTAAAAATAAATAATTGAAATGGGTATATATTTGTTTTTTGTTAAGTTGCCTAATAATTATGCACAGTAATAGTCACCTGCACACACAGATATCCCCCTAAAATAGCTAAAACTAAAAACAAACTAAAAACTACTTCCAAAAACATTCAGCTTTCATATTAATGAGTTATTTGGGTTCATTGAGAACATGGTTGTTGTTCAATAATAAAATTATTCCTTAAAAATACAACTTGCCTAATAATTCTGCACTCCCTGTAATGAGGTGCTGCAACTCTGCAGTGTAAATGATCATTCAATTAGCAGAGGGATTTTTTTTTTTACGTAGCTTTAAGGACATAAGACTTAGACACTGAAGTTTAACAAATGACTTACTGGATTACTGGACTTATTGCAGAGCTCCTCTTCATCATTGTCTTCCATGCCTATTTTCAAAAGAAAGAAAGAAAATGCCACCCTAAAACAATGTTTGAAAACTTTGCAAAGCCCAACCTTTCATGTGACTCTTTACTAATTAAATCTTTGTTCTCTCCAGCTGATCGAAACGAGGTCACAGAGCAGAAATCTGGGTTAAAGATCACCTCCAGCTCTCACTGACTGTTGGTAACCAGACACTCCCTCCCGCGCTGACACACTGCAACCCTGCCGCATGCGTATCTATATCTGAATTAGTACAAAGCTCGACATGGGGAAAGACAACGTTTTCACTTTGTTTACTAAACTTACTTCTCGCTTATTTGCTTGTCATCATATAAAAGATCCAAATACAACACGGATCATAACGAGGCTGATCCTGGTTGACGGGATTCCAACGTAATATGGAAACAGCGTCTACCTACAGTTCCAACCTTACCTTTAATATCACATTTAACTTTAACTGTAAAGTTGTAATTCTCATTTTTGCATGTGTGTGTAGCTCTGTTCCGTTACCCAAGAGGACAATGGAGTGGAAAAGAAACACTAAACTAGTAGGTCTGCGGTGACAGAGTCCCTCGGTGAGAAACCGCAAGATACAATCTCTAGCTTACCTTTTTAGACTAAAGTCAAGCAAAGAATGTTGCCATGTACCTTTCTTATGCCAAAGTTTTTACGTTTACGTGCTTTCCAGTTCTTTGGAAAAAGCAATCTAAATGTCCTGTCATACCTATCAAAATAAAACCTCTCTTAACAAAAGGCTACAGCAACACCGAATAGAATATACGATTTTTTTTTAAAGATGTCGAATGAAAAACAATAGCTTTTATAATAGAAATTATACCCATAGTTCATTTGAACACGGACAATTTTTTTTAAAATCTTTTTATATGCTAACATGTTTATGAAATATTTAGCTGTGTGGGTTGCATCCTTCGAAGCATGCAGCCCTTGAGCACACAGCTTTTATTTTGAAGGGCTGTTTCTCCACTCATGGGCTCTGCGTAGTTGTCTTAAATGACGTACCTCCAATCACTGGCAGCGAAACAAGCATCTCGTATTTTGATTGGTAGATGGTGCCTAATGTCGTCCAATCACCAAACAGTTTGTTAGATAGTGAAGCAGCTCGATAGCGTTGGGCTGACGGTGTGGTGAAGGTGAGTGAAGTCGAATATTTTATAGATATATAAATATGAATGTAACAATTTCTGAATCTGCAGTTCATCGAAAATTCAAATAATATCCAGAATTTTATCTGAAATTAATTATGAGCTCGAAAGCAGCATTACATTTAGCTATCATTTAAGTTGTTTGCTAGTTAGCAAGCTAACCAGTGAACAAGTTACAGAAATCAGCACTTAAGGTTTCTTACTAAACTGTAATGTAACGCATGTTGACCCTAATCCTAACCCAGAGTGCAGTCTGAACAGTAAAGCATCACTGTTACCTGACTACCAAGTGAAAAATGAAAGTAATTTTTGTGTATTGATCGTCAATATTCTAACAGGATTTTGTCCATCTTCCCTGGCAGTGTATTTGGCTATTTCATGAGGTGGTGTATACCCACTCTTTATTAAAATCAACGCTTTTGTTTTTACTCTCTTCTGTCCTGTAGGAAGGCTGTGCCAGCATGGGTGTGTTATCCACGCTGATGAGGGGGCTGGTGCGAGGTGCTGACAGGATGTCTGAGTTCACGAGCAAGCGTGGATCAAGGACTCATAATAAAGGCAGGGGCGCCAGGCCCGCTGGACGGAATCTCCCCAGCTCCAAGTTTCTAGCCATTCGGGCCATGATTCCGGAGTTTGTGGTGCCTCCTTTGGAGGGATTCAAACTCAGACCATATGTCTCATACCGTGCCCCGAAAGGAACAGAACCTCCACTCACAGCACAGAGTCTGTTCGATGAAGTTGTGGCTCCTCAGATCAAACAGGACTTGGAAGCAGGCACTTTCAGCAAAGACCAGCTAGTGAAGTATGGATTTGAGCCCACACAGGAGGGGAAGCTCTTCAAGCTCTATCCAAAGAATTATGTACGTTAATGATGGATTTCCAAAGACTCGCTGATTCACTGGGGACTGAAAGCTGCAGATCAACTGATGAGGGCCCCTTCTAGAAAATCAACTACTACATAAACTGTTCAGGAAAAAGGCCTTGTCTTACAGGTTTTGTTATTTGATGACCTGGAAAAATAAAACAAAAAGCATGATTAATACTGCACAACTGTCAGATATTCATTATAATGGTTTGAGCTCCTGTTTTTTTTTAAGTTATGAGTCTTCACTGAGGGACTGGTGATCTTGTTCAAGGGTATATGCAGACTAGCTACATGTGACATATTTCAAAGTTAAACACAGTGGTAATTATTCAGTTACCACATAATAGTTTGCTTTATTTTTCAGGCCATTAAGTACCTAAAATTGCACTTACCTGTACTCTAATGTCCACTTGAGACCGGCTAAAAGTGAATCAATCCTCAGACTCATATTACAATAAACAACATTAAAAAGCATAATTATAGTCTGGTACAAATAGTTTTGTTCTGTAGGTAGGTTCATTATATCTCTACATTGAGACGAGTAACTTCTGATTGTCGCATGTGGTGTGATCTTAACCTGAATATCACCAAAATTAAATCAACTTGATTTAAACCACCAAAATAATATCTTGAAAACTGGATGCTACACTGCTAAGTGCTAACAAACAGAATTCTCCCTTCAAGGGGAGAGTCACCTGACAAACAACATGGCCTGTTATAATTTTTATGGGTGCATTTCTGATATTTTGTCCTGCTCCTTAACATTAACAATTAGCTGCTATGTTTTTTGATTCAACTTTAGGGATGCAGCTTGCCAAGTGGGCATCTTGACCCTATTTTAGCCCCACAACAACCACCTCACACGACCCTGCAGCTGGTCTGGGCTAAAGAAGAAAAAAACCAAACAAAGAACATGTGTAGGTGAATGGTTGTATTGCGCTTGTAGCTACAGTACACACGAGTATGAGGATTATAAACTTCTTTTTTTTTTTTGCTTAAATACAAGTTTATATTAAAAAAAAAAAATCAGTGTCACTATGAAAATAGAGGGTCTTGCTAATTGCATATAATGTGATAAGTCATTCCAAAGTATAGGAATCTTCATGATAAAAACAGTGACTGGAATAACAGCATGACATGCTCTTGCTGTAGTCAGGCTATACATTTAGATTTCAATAGTGTCAACATTGCTATGACTCCTGTAAAGCCTGGTCTGGCATCCAGTCCCAGCGCCACACGTGGAGCATGTGGTCATAGAATGAGCAGCTGGCCAGCAGGCAGGACAGTGAGGGAGCATCCTCATCAGGGTTGAGGGTGGGAACTGGAGCAGGGGAGGTCTGAGGTGCTGCAATTCCCTCTGGGATGTATCGACCAGCATCGTCCTCCAGGGAAGTGTCAAAGCTGGCAGTGGGAGATTCATATTGAATCCTTAAGTGTCCTCGGTTCTCTGCAGGGCTTTCCTTTGGTTCTGTGGCAGGCGGGGAACAGGCAGTATGGTCCTCCAGGGACAGCCTGGACCAGTCTGCTCCATATGCCAAGGAACTGTGGAGGATGTATGAGGTTACAATGGGGCATGCTCCTGCACTGCCCTCTGTAAGTAAACAAACAGTAAGTTATTAAAACCCCCCACAGATTTCTCCTGGTAAAAACAACCATTTGTACAATATGTGAGGTCTACTGATGTTTCAGGTAGAGAAGGAAGCCTTTCACCATTCAAAGCTATTTACACTGCCAGCACCATTCACAGAATCTTTCCTATCAAACACAAACACCATTTTGGCGTGTTTGGCATCCATCTGTTTCAGACAGTTTTTTTTGTGTGTGTTACACACCCCTTGGCAAACATGGACATGTGTCCATGTTTGATTTGAGAAATTGAGGACACAGAGAATGTCATCAGGAAAGCATTTCGTGAGGCAACAGATTTATAGAGCAGTATGCTCATTTTCCCATACATTTTTATAGAGTCAGACTTCTTTTCACGACAAGGAGTGGCTCCCTGCTGGCCATTAGAAAGAATGCAGGTTTAAAATGCTACATGGTTTGCCTTTTCAGGCCTGGACTCTAGTCCATCGTTTTTAAAGAGCCTATAAAAAAAGCAAAAAGGTATATGCTCTGTTGCTTAATTTCTTCAAATTGTGCAGTATCTATAAATAGTAATGATGAGTTCATTAAGCTACCTTTCCGCTCTGAGAAGCTAAAAAGACGGCTAAGATCAATTATAATTAGACAATTGTCAAACAATTCTCATATTTAAGAAGCTGAAACTAGACCGGTCTCTGGAGTCCAAACCAGCTAAACTAGGCAAGAGCCCACGCAGGCTGTCAGTCCAATGGGAGAGACAGAATCACCACAAAGTGTGAGGTGAAAACTGTGTTTTCACAGGCCTAAAGCTGGTCTAATTCAGAGCGACCATTTTATTGTTTATCACTTATTCAAACACACCTAGAGCCTGCTGACAGTGAAGGATGTGGAAGTCATTATGCATGCAGGCTGCCAGCAGCAGGTGCTGATGGCTGGGATGCCACTTCAGTCTCCACACTCCACCACCCAATGGAGTCTCACTCAGGGGCTGCCGCATGTTTCGGCCATCCCACAGCAAAACCTGCTCATCGTAACTGTGGAAGGAGAAGTGCGTGAGAGGAGCAACAAGTATACAACTCTTACACAACAACAGCTCAACATCAGGATATTTACCTGCCTGTAGCCAGAATGTGCTCCCGATGAGGGTTGCTGTGAATACTGCACACACCCATCGAGTGCCTTTGAAAGAAAACAACATAAATTTGTGTCTGCACACTGTCAAAATGGAATATATACATGAAAACTGATACACTATCAACCTCACCTTTTACTTATGAAAGTGGGGCTGGAGGGACCGATCCTTAAATCCCAACCTTTCAGTTTACAGTCATCACCACCTGGTGAGAAAACAACACATGACACAGCACAGGAGAATATTTAGATGGCCGATTTAGAGGCAGCATCAATGTGAGCTCACAAACTACCCGTGTAAGGCACACAAATTGGTGGCACATATGTATGATTTAAAGTCATGATAAAAAAAATAAAGTACACCATATCTGAAATCTAAGGTTTTATATACAAGGACAAAAAATATCATCTGCTTCTTAGGAGAGTTTACAATAGGTAAGTACAACATCAGATAAACAACACATGGCATATTACACTGTGTCATTTATTTAACAATAAACCAAAATGCAGAAGGGATGTGTGAAAAACCAAGGACAATATGCTTCCACGGGAATTAATTGGCTGCTACTCAGGCTGTTAATTATCAGCAATCATCAGCCAGGAGCCGATAATCAAATACTGATTATCGGCTTGACAGTTTTCTGGTCCGGAGCACTCGTGTGTTAGCACAAGGCCCAGCAGGAAAGCCGTAAACAATGAACTTAGAGGAGCAATTGTTGCTATTGATTAAACTTGGAAGGGTTATAAGGCCATTTCCAAACAATTTCAAATCCATCACTCTACAGTGAGAATAATTAGTCACAAGTGGAAAACACTGAAGACAAATACGAATCTTCCAAACAGTGGCGATCCCAGCAAATTGACCCCAAAGTCAGACTGTGCAATGCCGAGTGAAACTCCGAAAATCGCTACATTTCAGAATATGTAGGCTTCACTTAGCATGTTAAATGTTAAACTTCTTGACAGTACAATCAGACTGAACAACATTGTCTCATTTGAAAGGGCAAAGAAAACCAAAAACAAATACACACCGCAATATAGCTTAGGTTTATGAAGTTGCATCTGAGGAAACCACAACACTTCAGGAACAATGACCTTTGGACATACAAGACCAAATTGGAGAGATTTTGCTATAATGCACAGTGCCATATTTGGTGAAGACCAAACATTGCATAGTAGTACAAATACCATCTCATACTGAAGCAGCTTAATAGCATTTGGTCAAGGTGAAACACCAACTCATACCATCTGTCGTGGAGCTGTGGTGGTGGAGGGATGATGATTTGAGATTATTTTGCAGGCACAGAACCTGGGAACCTTGACCATGAACTCCTCTGTATACCAAAGAACACAGAGGAGTCAAACAGCTAAAACTCTGGACCAAATGCTGTCATACAACAGACGTTGCAATTGCGCAAAGAACCTCAACCCAAAGAAACCTGGACTTTAAGACAGCTGTACCCACAAACGTCAATAAACTGCAGTAAAGCTGAATGAGGGCAAGATGCATCCACAATAATGTCAGAGACTAATGAAGTCACACAGAAAATTATTACTTCAAGCTACAGTTGCTAAAATTGGTTCTACAATCTTCTGAATCATGAGGTGCACTTAAGGTTTTACTCACTGCTTCTGGATTTTGGCTTAGTTTCAAATACATAAATAATGGCATGTGTTGCTCATCTGAGGTAATAATTTTATCATATTAGAAGCTGAAAAGGATTCATATGTGAAACCTCAGAACTGAAATAGGATGTACTTACTTTATTTTTCACATGACAGTTGTATATCAGTTTTACTGACTGATTTCAGCAAATAAGATGCCACTCACCAATTATTAATTAAATCCTAATTAGTATTTAACCGTTATTTTGTTTGCAGAAAAAGATGGACTAAACAAAAAATGTTTTAGATCAAAGAATATTTTATTTTTAAATCACAGAGCCAATCCAAGTAAATACAAAACAGAGTTTTTAAAACAAAAAAAGCTATTCAAACCTACCTGCTATGATGGGTTTCCTGTTCTTACTGAAAAATACAGTTATTTGGATTTATGCAAATGATACGTAAGATTCTAGAATACGCTTTTCTTTGCTTGCAACAATTAACACATTAATTTTTAAGAGTGACAGGATATATGTTACCAGAGTACACAAGCTGTGTGTCCCAATAAGAGAAGGCAGAGATCCAGGCCTCAAAGTCATGGGCTTTCCACTGAGACAGTGTTGTTAAAGCACCTTCAGCCAGAGAGAGCACGCTGATGCAGCCTGCAGAGTCACTGCACACAATCCGCACGTCACTGCTGCTGACACGACAGGGTGAGGTATTAACATGAATGATATTTGCACAACATGTGACATTGGCTCTTTTATGGAGGTAGTAGCGTCTCCAATAAGCTGACCTGTCCAGTCTTCCAGTGGACCAGTCTAATGACAGAGCCAGCCGCTCTGCTCCAACCTCCAGACTACTGAGAGACTGCAGACTGTGGCTACCCTCCTACTGGATACACACATTCATGAGTGCACACCACAACATCAACACAAAACAACAAATGAATGCACAGTTAGAGGTGAGGCATAAAAACAGCAGCCTTCCTGTAGCCTGAATCTAAAATAGCTGCTGCGCTCATGCACTGCAGCTCAAGCTGTCTGTGGCCGTTACACGGCAATCAAGGCCTTAATGCGTATTTTAGTGTGCTAAACTTAGTAACTGTTAAATACAGGCAAAATTAATGAAACACCAAAATCATAAACTCGACTGATCTTGGGGCCAATAAATCAGCTGATATTAACCATAAATAATGCCATATCTACATTTATAAAAGTCAATAAATATGTAAAAAATAAAGAAAAGTTATACTGTGATTGGACAGATTTTGCTGCCCCTTTCATGTTTCTGTCGTTAGATCAGGAAAGCCTCGGTTACTTTAGTGAGCTGACAACCAGTTTTGTGTAACTTTTTATCCTGACTACCAATGATGGGGTTAAGTGAATCCAGATAATGGAAAAATGTTCTGGGTATGCTGAGATGTCTTCATAATACAGGCCCCACATGCCACTGTCTAAATCTTTTGATGCCACATTTCTCACCTGACTGCGAGACAGTGTGTACAGCTGCAGCTCCCCGGTAGCTGTTGCCATCCCCAGCACTGCTCTGTCTGACACAGGCACGTGGCACCTATGAACACGCATAACAATGAATATGAGGGAAATAACCGAAGCTACACTGACCAAATCTGCTTTCTTACCATTTCAAATCTAAAATGGCTGCGGTGTCCATGCGCTGCAGCTCTGTGAGAGGGGGGCACATCGGTCCCTCGTGCCGAAATTCAAAAAGGTAGAGACGACCGATCCTGCTCGGGGTGGCATCTTCTTCCCCTCCCTGCAACATGAGAGCAGAGTGACACAGAGCAGACATCAAAGTGGGTCCTCATTAACTCCACTGGTTGCTTCATTCGGCTACCAAGTCTTTATTAATAAAATGTATGCAGCACTCTGGGGCAGCAGTGTAATTTTTTTTTAAGTTAGATGACATAAATGTAATCAAAAATGATTTCCAGGGAGAGTTTAAATTAGCTGCTGTGATCTGGGCCAGTGTGCCTGTATAACAAAGTTAAGTCCGTGTGCTGGTAATGCCATACGCCTATACAGCATTTGTAAGCAAACCGAGCGGCTTCTGAGTGAGTCTGCTTTAATTACCAGCTAGCACTAGAGCAAGAGGAGGAAACCAACTTTAAAAAAAAAAAAAAAAAAGAGTTAGCAGGCAATAGAGGAATACCTTGCATTACAATCCTTCTCCTTACATACTAACTAATAAGGCCCTGTCATATTTAAATACGACCCCGCCCCTCACCTTTGGAACCAGTTCCCAGTTTGGATTCAGGAGACAGACACCCTCTGCTCTAAAAACTGAACATAAAACTTTCCGTTTTGATAAAGCATATCAGGTAGGGCTGGATCGGGGGGAGCTTCCTGTGATACTCTGAGGATTTCTTCTCAACTCACTTCTTTTCAACCCGCACACGTTTTATATGCCACTGCCACATGTCATTAAATTGTATCTTCTCTCTCCCACAGTCTGCCCTCATCTTTCCTTTTTCTCTTCTGCTTCCTTTCACAGCTGCCTCTCCCTGAGGCTGCTTCTGTCAGAGGTTTCTTCCTGTTAAAAAGGTTTTTTTCTTTGCCACCATCATATAGTGCTTACTTATAGGGGATTGTTCTAGGGGGTTTTCTCTCCAATACTGTAGGGTTTTTACCTAAATTGAATAGATGTGATGTCACATGAAAACTATGAAAAAGTTGTCTGACGTAATATGAAAGCGTTTTAATTTCTTAGAGAACATGCTTAAGGTAATTAGGAAAGACTGCAACAAACATTTTATTTAAGGGGAGCAAGGGCCAATCTATTAATACCGGATTTTTTTTTAAATATCAATATCTCCTAGTTTGGAGTAAGGTTTACTGTTAGCATGTACTAACCCTTTATTTTGCTCATATTTATCTTATGGTGCAGTTTAGCCCTAGTCTGAAATAAGTTCCTTAACGCCTCTGCCTTTAAAACCATCCTGTTTTTAAGCTTACTTTCACACAATTCTTCTGCACTCACAGTCAGAGCTATAGCTTACAGAGCCATGACTGGAAAAAGAAAACTGACTCAAACCAAGTCCCAGTCTGAAGACTAGGATTACTTGTACATACACTGACCTCATTATTTAAAATGTTGTCCATGTTTAATATGAGAACCAAATACTGGAACTGTATACATATACAAAAAATGTAAAGATTTTAGGTCCATGTAAGTGAACAACTGGAACTTCTGCCCAGACACTGGGTAAATCTATAACCCCACCATTTAAAAAATAAATAAATCACAGCCCACATTAATATCTATTCCTGACTTGACTTAAATGGTAAAATATACTAACTACTAATGATTCAAAGTAAAACACTGAAGCTTTATATATTATACTTGTCAGCTGACATCAATTGTACAAGCCATCACTTTTTTTTTGTTGTTTTTTTAACAAACCAATTAACATAGTGGTCAGAGTTCTCTGGCTTCTTTACTTATTACTAATCTGGTCTAAATGCTTACAGCCAGCGCTGGAGATAAGCATTTTAGCCACAAACCTCTTTTAGCAATCCAATCCGGTGATCCAAACACCGCCAAAACAGGTGGACAATGTACACGGGACCAAATTCTCATAATTTTAAGCGAAGGAAGGGTATAAAGACATTTGTATACAATTCTATTCCCATGACAGGTAATGGGATGTAATCTCACCCCTTTCTGTAGCTGATACGTGCCGCAGGCCAGGATGCTGTGGTTGGGTGAAACAGGACACCACTCCACCGCGTCAGCGCTCAACTCCGTGTCGAACACCTGTAGACTGCGGGTCTTCGACTTCCAAGCCATGAATACCTGATGTGCATACCGTTATCCCACGGGTTGCTACAAATTCCAAAATATATCCTGTTACGACTCAGTTGTTAAAAGACAGTAAACTAGTGCACGACATCTTAAGCATTTTTAGTTAAATTTAATTAACGTAACAAAATGTTTTGGTCGCTAGCTAGCAAGCTATGAATAACTGGCTGCAGCCTCACAAGAGCCAAAATGTCACCAGTCAGAGATTTATAGCATATTCGTATACCGTATTCCTAACGTTCATATACACATTCTTTGTATATGAACATTTAAAGTAACTTTTAGTTTAGTTTAATGCCGAATAACCGCAGAGAAACACGTAACAAACAAAACTCACATGTGTGCCAGCCCTGAGACTCGACGCTTTTAGCGTCCTTACGTCATCTCTGAGCGTCACGGTGTATTTAGGTGCCAAAGTGGGGAATTGCTATTTAAGAACAAAAGATAGTTTATTTATCCTGTATTTGGATACATTCTTTTGTTAAAGGAGTTCAATCAATAATAAAGGTATTGTAAAGAGTTAATATATTTTTTTTTAAAAAGTATAAGACAGAGTTATTTCATGTGGTATGAAAACTGTATATGTCCTTTACACCAAAATGTGGAACAGAGGCAAGTAAATTAATGCCAGAGTCAGAGGAATGCAGACACATGCCGAGGCATTTTTCTTTCTTAATTTTGTTGTGAGGTTTTAGCCTTCGTTTAGAAGACTGTTGGTTCAGCGTCATTTTTGCGGCATTGTCAACAATAAAAATGGCGACATCTGCTGGTATGAAAGCTTATACCACCGGCTATGTTCAATTTCTATATCGCAGTCGTACTGAAATTTAAGATCTGATTACGATCAGATTTCAAGTTACTGTTGCTGTCTTGCCATGTTGTATTGTTGTTAAATTATAAAAATATCATACTGCTATAATTTAATGCTTTTCCTATTTCCGTAAAATGATGCGTCTGACGTAAGGTAAGGTCACGTGACTTTGGCGTGTGCCACAACATCTAGTGGATAGTGTTGAGAGAGCTCTCCCTCGAGTGTTTTAAATCATAAATAAACGAAATGGATTTCAGCGTGAAGAAATTAGCCTCGGGTGCTGGACTGTTTTTGACACGGGCTGTCCAGGTAATAAAGCGCTCGTGAGTGCCGCGAGCGGAAAAGTGTTGTGGCTTTTGCTGTCGCATCCTTTCACTTTGGCAGTCAGTTGTTACTAGCGTTAATAACAATTTGGTACAGTCGTATATGACTTTGCGGTATATCGCTATGTCTAACGTGACGCTGCATATCAGCATCTAAAGCAGGTGAAATTGATAAGATATTCAGCTGTGCCTTGCTCGTAGTTTGGGCCAGCGGCGCAGTTCAACATAGGACTGACTAAGTGCTATCTCTGGCAAGCTAGCGTAGCTAATATTAATTATTTCTCAAGTTAAAAGAGGCACAAATATAGTACAAATATAAACGGGTTTTTTTCCCATTTGGATTAAGGGTGACAGGGAAGTGACAACGATTAAGCACGAGCAGATCATTAACCGGACTCCTTCGTGACGTCACTTTTCTTAATATTACTGCTTTGTTTTATTTTTTTATTCGCATGTATGTGTGTAAAAACTGATTCCATCTCAGAGCAGACAGACGCAGATGTGTTCGAGTACCGTCGTTCACCTGTGAGATGTGTGTTGTTTGCGCTATGACGCCTCAGTTCACAGAGGAGAAGTTGGGCCAAGCAGAGAAGACCGAGTTGGACGCTCAGTTTGAGAACCTGATCAGCCGGGCAGACTGCACCAAACACTGGACCGAGAAAATCTACAGACAGACTGAGGTCCTGCTACAGCCCAACCCAAGTATGACATCAACATAGAAGTCTCGTTATTATAGGTATTATAGGTGGAAAGAATAATCAATAATCATATTACTTACTAAAGAAATTTAATTATACACTCACTGTCAATTTTATTAGGCACACATACTCCTTTTAAAGCAGTTAAACATGACAAATCTTGTCAATAATAATAATAATAATATACGTATATGTAAGGAACCATATTAATTGATGTGTTATGTAAAGCATGGTGGCACAGTGGTTAGCACTGCTGCTTCACAGTGAGATGGTAGATTTGACCCCCACCTGGCTGGGGCCTTTCTGTATGGAGTTTGCATTGGTGATTCTAAATTGTCTATATGTGTGAATATGAATGTGAATGGTTCTATAAGTGTTGTTGGCCCTGTGACAGACTAGCAACCTGTCCAGGGTGTACCTCGCCTCCCATCCTGTAACAGCGGGGTATCTCGACCCCCCCATCTCTAGTGTTGTTAACGGAGGCACCCAAAGCCACCCAAAAGGTACTTGCAGTGTGTCAAATGCACTGTAAGTAATGTTTATTTATATAGCACTTTTCAAGTTGGTGCCACTCACCAGAACAAAGTCATGTGTTTCTGCATGTGAATTTTAATGTGTAGACATTAAATGAGTGCCCACATTGGGATGGCTTTCTGCTTGGAAGTGTTAGCTGCCTGATAATATTGATGAATTGCACTTATCTAGCAAAACAGTATGTGATATAGATTACATCAGTTTAGACATCCAAACTCCCAAGACTGGTTTGACTGAGAAATGTCTAGCTTCATGTTAATTAATGTTAAGAAATAACCAACACCAGGTTTTATACAGTGTACCTAACTTACAACTAACTAGCTAGCCTTACCTTGCTAACTTGATTTATGTCCTCTGAGAGCATATATTGCTTGGGAGAACAATGTTTTGTGGATGCTTTTTGACCATGCATGAATGTGCTTTAAGCGGATTGTGTTATAATGTTCATATTGCCATATTTAGTAAGTATTTCATAAGAACAATAGCCCACCCCAGGCTAGTGGTATGCTATGATTATATTAAACGTAAGGGGACTGTCTAAGCCAAGAATCTTAACTGTGATCTAATTACAACATCCTGAGCTATTGATTAAATATATGAAAACAGGGGCTCTAACTTGTCACTGTTTTATTCTGCATGCCACAGTTGATCATACTGGTGAGTATTTCGCCTGCCTACTCTAGTGACCTGCTTTAGAAACCTATCATGTCTCTGAATTATTAGTAGAAAACGAATAATTCCTTAACAGGAATCAGTGTGAAACACAACTTTTAAATGCAAAATTTGAGGCATTTATGAGATTTGTATTGATCACTAGGTTTTACAGATTGTATTCAATTATATTGAGCCATCCACTGGATGTAGATGTATGTATGTATGTACCCTAACAAGAATTAATGTATCACAAACCATCAAAACCCTGTTAGAGGCAGAGAGATAAATGCTAAAAGTATTTCTTCTGTTAAATTAGTTCTCTAATAGAACAGTTTGTACTTCAGACAGAACATCACATCTGTGATGAGAATGATAATGACTTTAAGCTCTTAAGAGAGAATGACAAAAGAAACTCCACAGAAGATGACACTGGCGGTTGAGAGCTAGTGGAGATAATGCTAAATTTAGAGATGGCAGGGACATTTTAGATTTTAGAAAACATTTGGCTACCCTTTTTCACTGACACCCAGTTCTCCCTCATAGTAGCTATCCATACACTGGACTCCTCTAGTAACTTTTTAGCAGTTTACAATTACCTTCATTTCTACAGCTTATTTTACATTCTTTCATAGTGTGTAGTGGTGTGTGTATTTAAGGAAGATGTAAAGTCAAATTTGTGTACATACATTACCAGTCAAAAGTTTGGACACACCTTCTCATTTAATGTTTTTCTTTATTTTCATGACTACGTACATTGTAGATTCTCACTCAAGGCATCAAAACTATGAGTGAACCCATATGGAATTATCTGGGAATGCTTTGCACACTCTTGGCATTCTGTCAACGATCTTCATGTGGTAGTCACCTGAAATGGTTTTCCAACAGACCTAAACAAATCTCTTCTGCTTGCTACTTTTCCTTAGTAGTGGTTTCTTAGCAGCTATTTGACCATAAAGATTGATTCACACAGTCTCCTCTGAACAGTCGACGTAGAGATGTATCTGCTGCTGGAGCTCTGTGTGGCATTTATCTGGACTCTGATCTGAGGTGCTGTTAAGTTGTGATTTCTGAGGCTGGTGACTCAGATGTACTTATCCTCCGCAGCAGAGGTGACTGTTGGTCGTCCTTTCCTGGGGCGTTCCTCATATGAACCAGTTTCATCTGAGTTTCCGATGGTTTTTGTGACTGCACTTGGGCACACGTTTAAAGTTTTAGCAATTTTCAAGACTGACTGACCTTCAGTTCTTAAAGTAATGATGGACTGTCATTTCTCTTTAATTGCTGATTGGTTATTGCCATAGTATGAATTCTAACAGTTGTCAAATAGGGCTGTACCAGCCTGACTTCTGCACAACATAAACTGATGGTCCCAACCCCACAAAGAGGGCAAGAAATTCCACAACTGAACCCTGACTAGGCACAAATGTGAAGTGAAAACCATTTAAGGTGACTACATGATGAAGCTCATTGAGAGAAGGCAAAGGGTTTGCAGCACTGTCAACAAAGCAAAGGGTGGTTATGTTCAGAAATCTAAAATATAAGACATATTTAGAGTTAATTATCCGTATCTGTATTCTTTTTTTGCTACGTAATTCCATATATCGTGCTTCATATATTTACTGTCTTCAGTATGTATCTACAATGTAGAAAGTAGTAAAAATAAAGAAAAACCATCCTTCAACAGTTCAAACTGTTGACTGATGGTTCAGATAGACGTTTTCTTTATTTGATTTACAGTTTTCCACAAGTAATAAAAAATACATGAAAAAAACTGAGCTAATAAGCAATGTGCTATTCAAGAAAGCTATGATCACTAACAAATGAATGAAAAAACCCACACACAACATCAATAGCAGCAAGCTACAATTTTTTTGGTCATGTTTTTCTCTCTGAGAGCTTCAGTACTTTTTCTTATTTGTACTTGTGGAAAACATGTTTACTTTAGGTATGGCCAAGTCATCCACTGGGCTTTATTTTTCCATAATATTCTATGTAACATTAGACTTTTAATAATTGTTACTGTTAATTCAAACACTGTATTTTCAGTATTTGAATTGAATTTGTTCTAAAACTGCGATTCATTTAATTTATGTTTCTGTTTGAAGCAAGCCAAAGGAGCCAGAACACACATTTGGTCCCTGCTGTGCGTAGATCACAACCTGCTGTTCTGACTTTTAATTCAATTTAATTCAAGTCACTTTTATTCACATATTCACCAATTTACAAGAGTCGCCTCAGTTTACTTTAGATACCTGGCTTCGGGAGGATCAGAAATACGCTGCGAATGGTTGGGTTTAAGGGGAACAAAGAGAGACAGGACAAAAGACAAACTATAGAAGTTACGAAGAGCTGAATAACTCTTCGTCTGAAGTTAGTTTGAAGCCTTAAACTTAAGTAGTGAGCGTGCTAAGTCCAAACTGGTAGCTAGTTCAATAGTAGAGCGGCCCGGGGGACTACAGTGGGACTTCAAGCTTTCAATTAGAAAGTATCTAGTGCCGTTAACTCTTTGTTAATGTTATGGTGACGTGCTAGTGTAAGTGATGCACTGCTAATGCTGCTAATGTTTTTTTCAGGTGTACATGCTATAGTGCAACAGTAGACTTTGACTCACTTGTAAATGTTGTGCTTCATGTAGCAAACCAAAGAGGAAATGACAAATGAAGACGAATGGCTTTTTAAGTTCTGTATTTATGTCAAAAGAATGAGTCAGCATTCAGTAGTGTGCAAAACAGTTGAGCCAACCCTACTTTATTTCTATTTTGCTAGAAAAATGGGGAACGTGTATCACAGTTTATTATAACATATGCAAACATGTATGGAGTTACAGTATATAAGGCAAAAACAAAGCTTGAAACTCAGTATTTGGCATGACCACCTTAATTCTACAACACAACCTAAACTGCTTAGCCAAACCTTTCCCATCCTTTTTGACAAGATTCCCAACACCCCAGGATGCAATGCAGTTCCTTAAAAACCAAAATGGCACACTCTGAGAATGATAAGTTATGAGGATGGGACTGAAAATGAGTGAAAAAGCAGTGAATTTCTAAAGAAAAACTCTAAAATACCCAGAGAAAAGCTGGAAAAAAGCCAATAAAAAACCAATAAAAGTGTCCTAAATCACTCAGTCACTAGTTTCAGGTCTAACTGAATAAAACAAATTATTTGAGTGAAAAAGGAGGATAAAGCCGGTTTTGCTTTGCCGTGTCATTCACAAGCCACCTGGTTTTTCAGTCGGATCCAGATTGTTTGATTCCAAAGCACCATAATGGTGAGGGCTAAAGTCCTCAGCTTGAGGCTTCATAGCGAGACCTCACTTTCTAATGGGTGATGCTGCTATGTCCTACTGCTATGTCCATCTTTTATATTTAGTTTGTGTGCACAACAGTCTGTTGGTAAAGGTTGTTAGTTTCTCTTTGGCTTTGGTTATGTAGAGCTGAGCAGCAGAATTTTAGTTTGTATGAAATGGCTGTGTGCAGGAGTTTATGAGAATCAGTGACTCAAACATATCATCGTACTGTAAGAAGAAAACATTTTGCTTTGGGTCATCACAGTGTCTGAGCTTTTGTACATTAATTCAGCAGTTTGGCTCCATATTTAGAGTTTCAAGCATAATAGACTACATTCAGGTAATTAAAGGCTTACATGACGTAAAATGTTTGTTCTGAGGAGCTTCTGATGTTGGGCTTGTGTCAAACAATTTCATTCTACACTATAAGGCTGCAGTAAGTGGGTTTTATGTACTGACTACATTGCGGTGGACAAAATAACAGAAAACTTAGAATTCATTGTCAATTCAATGACCCTTATCTGGTATGTTTTGGAGGTTATTTTGTTTTTTTACCATAGTGAAAATGTGAGTAGCATCCATTCAACCTTTTCCTGTTGCAAAGTATTCATTCTATTTTGTCTCCCTGCGTTTTCCATGTGTTTCTTTTCATTTACAGTTGCTGCAGCCAGACATAGAAACATCTCATATAGAAATTAAATGAAATTAAATGAAGACTACACCCAGAAATGCTTTGTATTGTCTTGCCACACTGTGTTACCTGCAGTGCCTCATAGGGGAAACTTTCCCTGCATGCCAAGTGATGCACATTTGCACCAAAGTTTGAAGGGTTTTTCCTTCACCTATGCACCACCTCGCTACCAGATTCCATGATATTCAGAGATGTAGTTTCGCATGATTTTGAACAACAGCAGCACTTGCTTTGACAAACGAAATTTATTTTATATATATGGCTGAATACATCTTACTTAAGTACTGTTCTAAAATGAAATTATCACTATTATCACTATTATCACTCTTTGCATTTCATGCAACTTTGAAATTTTACCCTACTATGTTTCAAATAGAATTTATTTTTAGCCACAAGGAGGCTGAGAAGTGTCAAAATGGATATTTACCAATGAGGTTACAGGTTATTAAACAGTAATAGTGGTAGCTGTTTATTTTGCTGAAAGCTGTCCACCCTGTAATTCGGTCTGTCTGTTGTGCTGAGCAGTCTGAAGGGTTTGACCACACAGGGTCATTATTTCTGAATATAGTTTTCATTTAATCAGCATGTGGGTAAGAATTTCAACTGGTTCTTTATTTCTCAGTTGTGCCATGAATAAACTCTTCTTTATTTTTCACTGCAGGTGCCAGAATCGAGGAGTTTCTTTTTGAAAAACTGGACTGGAAGGTGCCGTCCAGGGTTACTAATGCAGAGCTGCTGGGTCAGTATATGCAGGATGCAGCAAAAGAGTTTGATCTTGGAATGCCATATGGTGAGTATAAAAACTCCAAACAAACAAAGTCCTAGGAGTTAATAAAAAAAATTCTAATTAATTCTAATTAATTCTGTATCAGGAAAAACAACTGGAGGAGGCCCAGAGTTCTAATGATAAAGAAATCTATTTGTCATATTTCTCCCATACTGGATTTTCTTTATTGGCTTCCTGTTAAATCCAGAATTAAATTTGAAATTCTTCTACTCGCGAACAAAGTCTTGAATAAGCAGGTCCAGTCATATGTGAAAGACATTATAATACCGATAGAGCATGTTAGAGCTCTATTTGTACAAGCTACAGACTTGTGGTTGCTAGAGTTTTTAAAAGTGGAATGGGAGGCAGAACTTTGAGGTATGAAAAACCTGGCTTTCCTGTGGAACCAGGCCAGGTCTCCGTGTTTTGGAGACAAACACCCTCTCTAATTTTGAGATTAGACTTTAAACTTTACCTTTTGATAACTCCAAAAAGGTTGATTCTGTTCACTAGTAACATAGTGTTTTCAGTGGGAGAAAGGTTTCTTCACTCATCCAATTGACTTCTACAGTCTCAGCTGACTGCAGGTTTCCCCAACCTTATAAACAGTACATTTGCACAATGACTGAAACTAGCAGCACTGAATGAACAATGGGCTGTGAGGTCAGTTTGATCATTAATATGCAAATTCTCATGACCATAGCCCACTGATCAATGGCCATGAGTACCATTCACAGAGAGTTGGCACACAGCATTGTGAGAGCATTGCATTGTGAGATGGCGATAGATGTACCCTTGGGCCCCCTCCTTGATTCAGAGATGGTCTTTCCCTTTTCACATAAATAGCCTCCATGACTCCTTGACTTGTGTACATCCTCATCAGTGAAAGAGTGTCAACTGGCCTGTAGGTGTAAATAGGCTGCAGAGTCCTGGCCTGACAAGGTGAATCTTGTGTGTTGTGCCATCCGCTTTACCAGAGGTTGTTTGGTTTCCCCACTGTATAAATCCTAGCAATCCTCCTGGCACTTAACAGCATACACTACATAGCTCTGTTTGTGTCGGGGGAACAGATCCTTGGGGTGGACCAATTTTTGGCGCAGCAATTTTTAAAGTTTAAAAGCCACAGAGACGCGGTGTTAAGAAAAAGTGCGTCCCAACTGTTCCGATACTCCTGACACATACGGGATCACTACGGGTTTTCATTTAGGCAGCAGTTGTCCTTCTCTCCTTGATTGGCTGGAGCTTTCTTTAGGCGCCTGCCCAGCTTTCACAGCCCATTGTTCATTCAGTGGGCTAGTTTCAGTCATTGTGCAAATGTTCTCTTTATAAGGTTGGGGAAACCTGCAGTCAGCTGAGACTGAAGAAGTCACTCGGATGAGTGATGGAACCTTTCCCCCCTTTAAAACGCTACGTCGAGATGAACAGAATCAACCTTTTGGGATTTCCTTACCTGGATGATTGAGCATGAAGACACCTTTTGATAACATTTATCAAGATGTTGGTTCAGGTGACTCTGAACCTTCTGTTATCTATGACACTGTAAACTCAAGCTGTCCCCATGATGCACTGTATGTTTTCTTCTGCTTGTTTTACATTTTGTCTTGCCTCTCCCATAGTGTGTGTTCTATCCTGTCTCATTATGCTCTCTTATTGGTTTTCTCTTTCCCCTCACCCCCAACCTGTCGGGGCAGATGGCTGCCCTGCAAACCTGGTTCTGCCTTCCTGTTAAAAGCGAGTTATAACTTCCTTCTCCTGCAAAGTGCTTACTGATACTATTTCATTTGGTTCACGTTTTCAGAATACTGTAGAGTCTTTACCTTACAAGTGCCTTGAAGCGACTTTTGTTATTTGTATATGTTGGTATTAGCTTACATGGATATAGCCAACATTCTGCCAAAATGGCAAATATGCATCGGGAAGAGTTGAAGCAAGTAATTCTTGCAAGCATGATGTAACTAGAATAATTCAATACTGAGAGAGTAAGAATATAGTGCTCTGAAAAAAGTGAAACCAATAAGGAGATTGCTTTATCCGTTCTCTTGCTAACAAAAATTTGTTAATTTCCAGAAGTTTCTGTTCCGCTGGAGGTAGTTTTTTCTGAATTGTCTTTCTATGTATAGAAAGACATAGAAAGAAAATACATATTTGTCTTGCATAACTCTCTGTTCTGTCACCATGTAGGTCACTCTACTGCATAATACAGGCATATGTTTCAGATCATGATCCCTGTGATCATGTCCCTGTGTGGAAATCTAAGAATCAATACTGCTTTGAATGAGCTAGTCTGTGCACCTCATTCTGTTGCTGCATCAATAGTCAGGGCCAAATGTGACCAGTGTCACAGAGGAGGAATTCCAGGTCTCAAAAAAATCAATAGGAGAATGAGATTTATGCAGGAGCACTTAACTTATCATTTAGATCCCCTTCCCAGACATTTTGAGTGAAACTCCCAAGAAGTTATTTGTTGTATCCCCTGGACAGAGCAAAGAAGACAAGGGACTTGGTATTGGAATGAAGAAGTACAGGACAGTATTAAAAGGAAGAAGTCAGCAAACAAGTGGCATGAAAATAGACAGGAATATTTGGAGGCTAGGTGTAAAGCAAAAAAAGGGCTTATAGTAAACTGTATGTGACAAAGGACTTGTATCGATTGGATAGCCAGAGAGATAAAGCACAGAGATGGAAATGTATCAAGGAGTAAAGCGTGTGTTGAGAAGATGGAACATGGAAAATGAGAGAAGGAAAGTTTGTGAATCAGGAAGCGTAAAGAATTAGTAAGAAGGGCAAGGCAGCTATTTAAATGTTGAAGCGTGGAAAGGCGATTGGTCCAGTGACATACATGTGGGGGTATGGAGATGTCTAGGAGAGAAGACAGTGGGCACCCTAAGAAATAGAAGTGTACCGATTTTCAAAAACAAGGGTGATGTGAAGAGCTATTGTAATGTCAAAGGGATAAAGCTGGTCATCTATATAATTGGGGTATGGGGAAGAGTTGTTGAAGCTAGATTAAGAAGAGAGGTGATGATCAGTGAGCAGCAGTATGGCTTCATGCCAAGAAAGAGCGCTACAGATGCAATGTTGCCTTTGAGAGTTTTGATGGAGAACTACAGAGAAGGTCAGAAGGAGTTGCACTGTGTCTATATGCAGATCAGGCAGGAGTCTCTGTGAACTATTATGTTTGCAGGACTATGACGTCTGTTTGTGATCTGTAGTGAGAGTTGGAGCAGGTGGAGGTATGAGGACAATCAGTAGAATCAGTACAGAATATATGTGTATGAATGAGAGGGAGGCAGGGGTAACAGTGAAGCTGCAAGAAGCACATAATGAATGTAGATGAGTTTAAATGCTGTCCGAAGCAATGGACAGTGTACATGAAAGGTGAAGAAGAGAGTGCAGGTAGAGTGGATGGACATACGTGTCAGGGCTGATCCGTGACAGAAAGATGGCAAGAGTGAAAAAGAAGGTTTAGAAGATGGTTTGATTGGATTTCCGGATTTCATGAGCTTTAACATGAAAAGTTTCCAAAATGTATACTGTAGGTAGAACAGCACAACATGTTTTTCACATTGTGTGATGTGTCATATATATGTGTTAAGGGAAAATTGTACTTAGTAGTCAGTCTAAGCTTTTAATGATATAAGTTTACATGTGATAGAATACTGCATGATGACCTTTTCCCTGCTTAGAACTGATTGTCCTTTATGAAACGTGTTCTGATATTTGTATCTGAATCTTCCCACAGCGACAGTAAGAAGTCAAACAAGCAGTTCTGACCTCGCACACACACACACACACACACACACACACACACACACACACACACACACACACACACACACACACACACACACACAGTGGCTTGCAAAAGTATTCGCCCCCTTGAACTTTCCCACATTTTGTCACATTACAGCCACAAACATGAATCAATTTTATTGGAATTCCACGTAAAAGACCAATATCACATACGCACATGCTCACGTCACTGAACAAATGTATTCATTTTTCTTGTGTATAAATAAAGACAATTGCAAGAACAGAGCGCACATTTCACAGGGCCCCCACTCTGATTTGAGCGCTCTGCGAAACGCCCTTGCAAGTTAAAACTGCAGCGTCTGTGTGTGTTTTCTCCTCTTAGACTCTCAGCTGAAGAAGTGTCATTTAGAATAAATCTCTTGACAATATGAAATGGATTCTTGTATATAATATTTTTTCTGCTAAAGTTGTTAAATCAACAGATACCTTGATATATCACATAAATCTATAAAATAAATACATAAAAAACAACTACAAAATTATGCCAAGCTAAATGAAGGATGCTACTTCCGAACTCATGTAACTGCATAATGGAATATCTGATTGGTCCCAAATTGGATATGACAGTTGACACTGGCTTTAGCTGTGTGTCTGAAAAAACTTATATATATATATATATATAATCATCACTACCCATTTGAGCATTACAGTGTACCGTAGGTAGGTCTGGCTGTGGTTTGTCCACGTGGTGTTGCTGCAGCACAGAAAAAGCTGCTGCTGCTGCGAGGGCATAATCAATGCCAAACACCATGCTGCCTCATTAATTTCAAATGGATTAAAGCAGACAAACAGAACAGAAGTGTAGTAGTTAGGATTCATGAATGTTTTCCTTGAGCTGTTAACAGCACACTTATAAAATCATCGCAATAATACACACTGAAGGAAAGGCATGAAAAGGTAACATAAATGCCATCACCTCATTTTTTACTGGAACTGTAATTGTGGAAACAATAATTTCTTTGTTCTAAACTTAAATTTTATAGTTTAATCCATTTTATTCTGCTGCAACCAGATGCAAGTGTGCAAAGGCTACACTAGCATGTGCACATGGGCATGCCATGACATTCATTCAAAAAAGTTTCAATTCTCTCTTCTTTACCAATGCTATGGTGTGCTTACAGCATGGTGGGAGTCTTTTTGGTGAGTAGATCTAATGTGTTTCTTCCAGGGAACACTTTGGAGAAGGTGGGGGAGTGTGAGAAAAGATTAGGAGAAGCAGAGAAAGAGTTCCTCCAGACGTCAGCCATCAGCTTTCTTACGCCTCTCAGGAACTTTCTGGAAGGAGACTGGAGAACTATTTCAGTGAGTCTGGAATATCACATCTATTCCAATGTTGTTTGAGTCATACTTCCAATATATACAATATACCACACACTGTATCACGACAAAGTGATTCTGTGATACTCAGTATGTTGCAAGACATTAATGTACAATACATCTTGATATCAGTATAACTGAAAAAAGAAAAATCTCTATGAACATATCAAAAAACATTATGTATGCCATTGGTGTGTGTATCTGTGTATTAACTTTATTATTCAATTTATTAGCTCTTCAATGTACTTTACTTACTGTCTGCTGTGTCAGCTATGTTCACATCTGCGAGTTCTTTATTTTTCTTGTTAGTGAGCTTTTGTTCATTTGTCCCCTCACTGAGTAAGAAGGAATCATGAAGAAATTATATTTATCCAGTGAATCACTAACCTATTGCAAAAGAGAGCAAAATGATATAGACCGTATATAAAAGATGGACGAACTTCCTGAAGCCAACATGGAAGTTCCAGAAGGGATGAACTCCTCTGTATGCACTGGGGGGAAAAGACATTTCATCTCACCTGATGGGATTATGGTCTCAATCGCAAGTTTCAAGTCTTATTGAAAACATCAGTGTTTGGTTTTTTTTGGTAAATTGTGGTACTAATTCCTGTGGCGAATTTCCGTAAAGAAATGTTATGTTTTCAGAATGAGTTGGTGAAAGCTGAGTCATTAAGCAGACCTCATGTCCACTAGTTCAGAAGTGCTGCTGCACACCTGAGCTGTGGGTTAGAGAGATGTCAGGAGAATCTGCAAACTGAGGCCACTTGCATCACAGAATATTGCACAATCATCATGACCTTGGAACGTTACTTGATTCAAAATGCAAGCTTTCTTGCCACTGTCTGTAAATGAATATGACCTTGAATGTGACTTAAAAGATACTTTTAAACATACATCAGCCAGTATGTTTAAATACTGTTTTTCACTGTTTACAAACCGCCAGTGAGCGTGAGTGTTTTCCTTGTAACATATGAGCAAACCAGCAGAGGTCAGCATTGTTGTTGTTTCTATGTTGTCTGACACCACAGCATGTATTAAATGTTACATGTCCCAGTAAGTTAGTAGCCTTATAACCTGCTTGAACTATAAACGTTGCTTTTTTTGTTAACTTTTGTGATTAGGACTAAATCAGATGAATCCCTTAGCTTTGCTGCTACAGGCTGCTGGAAGACTTCCCATGATGCATTCAGCATTTCTCATTCACTCCCTGCTTTTACTATGCATGTATTTAAATGCTACTTCTGCATGTCATTAATGTTTGCCTGCTGCTTAGTTTGTGTTTTGTCCTTTTTACGGTATAGAAAGAACGTCGCCTTCTGGAGAATCTTCGCCTGGACCTTGATGCCTGTAAAACACGAGTGAAGAAGGCAAAGGTGGCTGAAGCAAAGGCCGCGGTGAGTTCATAAGCGGCTCACAATCAAATTCCCACACGCATTACCTCAATAATTCAGATGATTAATCTTTGGCGATGCTTGGATTAACCATAACTAACTGTTTATGCATTCTTTGCAGTGCGAAGGGGAAGTGAGTATTGAGGACATGTCTTTTAAACTCTTGGATGCATGTCTTGGGTTGTTTTTCTTGTCATACTTGCTTTGGCTCGATTTAATTTTCTGCTGTTACTTCAGGTTTTACTGTTAATAAGTGAAGTTTTCACAGACAAGGCTTGACTATTACATTACGACGGAATGTGGCGATTAGTCAAATTTGGCAAACTGTGTTAATTAAAAAGCAACTCACACAGTGTCATTTACCATTTAGTATCTCACCTGGGGGCCCCTCTGCATGGATTCTATATGTGTAGTTTTTATGATTTGGTCGTTGATATTTTGGTTTTTCACAGCAGATATGTGATTGGCTGTCAAGGGAAGCTACTTGGGAGCAGATTTATTTAACATAAACAAGACTTAATGACTGTCTTATTAAACTCACTGTTGACCATGACACAATTCAGGAACTGAGAACATTGCACAGTCCCTCTTTAGCATTCCCTGACTCAGTTATTGCAACCTATTAGGCAGGAAATACAGAAGGCACACCACAAGACCACAAAAACAGTGGGAATGTTCAATGAGCTGACTTTGCCGGAAATAAAGTCAGCTCTCCTGCTTCCTGGCAGCGTGGAAGGAATGCTCGCTTCCGCGATGAACAATGTATTCAGTTCATAAAGGGTAAATGTGAAGGTTTTTTTTTTCAATTCAGCCTGCATCCCTTTTTCTTTAAAAGAACATTAGTTGCCCTCTTTTGTATAAACTAACAAATCAGCTAAATAAATAAATAACATACCTGAATTTCTTTGTATTTTCCTTTAGTTGTTGTTCTAATGTCCTTAGTGTGCTGCTACTTTGATCATTAAGTGAATCAGTATTATCAGGATTACACGATCCTGGATCATCAAGGGACCTTGGATTTCTTAAGCAGAGTATGGAGAATGCATCCCTGTTTAATATTGCAGTGACTTTTCTTTACAAATATCTTTAACTTAGTGCTCATTTTCACTGAAGATTGAGAATATTTTCATGGATACACAGATAGATACTATGTATTGATGGAGATCTCTATTTTGTCCCTACGGCCTCTAGGGCTGTGTTCAATTTCCTAGCCAAGCATCCATACAGTACATATATCTATCTATATATATATATATAGATAGATATATGTACAGGGAGATGTAGGATCTGTCACTGCCACCTTTTTCAGCACTGGGGTCTGAGCCCTATTTATGTGCCTGTGTGTATAGACCTCTGATGCCACAAACACATGCCTTAGGATGCCCAGCACTTGCTGAACAATATGGCAGCCGCAGTGATTCATAGTTCAAATGAACAACAGTAACCGTACAGCATCTGTGCATATGTCTGTCAATAGGCATCAGAAAATGTACTTGGATATTCATGAAGTCCTTAGGAGCTGATTATATATTACTGCAAATATAGGCATGTTCTTGCTGTAAAACTGTAATCTTTGTGGCACACAGAGCCACTCTGCAAAAGGAATCAGGCTGCACCCAGATGCCTCACTAAATGCCACTACTGCTCTCAGTTAAACCTAATGAATGATATGAAACAAGTACAAAAACATCTTCTGCTACTTTCCCCTTCATAGTTAGTGGCAGACCCTTGTAGTTGATAACCTCTCTTGAAGCTTGTTTTTGTTTTTCACTGTTAAACAGGACTTTTGTTGCACTTTTATCCTTCATTTTCAGTAACTTTTGCAACCAGAATGCATGTTAGCATGCGTATGAATAAATAAAAAATATGTCAGTGTTCCGTTTAAAGAAATGTTGACAGATGTTAATCACCAGCAAACTGTCACACTTCTGCAATTATTATGAGTGCTGTGCTTTTCTGATTGTAATTTGGAGGAATTCTTTTTAGTAGCAGTGCCTTGTTTACACTGAGTAAGCAACAACAACAAAAAAAATAACTGTACTGTTTCTGTAGACAGCTCCAGATTTTCAGGAAACCAGACCTCGCAACTATGTGCTTTCTGCCAGTGCCTCTGCGGTAAGAAGACAATCTTGCTTTATTAAATACTGATGAGAAAAATAACACAAACCTATGTCATTATGCGATACTTTTTCATCTTCTGTTTGTCAAGTTGATCTTTCACTCTTATGACCAATGCATAGTTCACTGACTTTTTATGATTCATAATTAAACTTGAGGCAATTCAGAAATCGATATACTTTGTCATGCTGGCAAGTAGTTCAGGTAGCTGTGAAGCTATGCTTCATTAATGTTTGACTGGAGGTGTGTCAGTCCGGTAAGAATGTTTATTACCCGTAATCATTACTGGTGGCAGTTTGCATAGCATCCTTATGTGTCATATCACTGTATTATGTATTGTGAATGATTGTTGTCATACCATTGATAACAAACGTCCCACATCCTAGAGTGATGTTGTTCATTGGTTTAAATCTAGCAGTCTGTCACTTACTTTTGAGCAATGCCAAACCACACCTGCTGGGTGTGACTAAAAGTGTGTGTGTGTGTGTGTGTGTGTGTGTGTGTGTGTGTGTGTGTGTGTGTGTGTGTGTGTGTGTGTGTACTGGGTTGAAGGCAAGGCATTTTTCAAGCTCAAAATGTGGTTGTGTCAGGGTTGCAATTGGGTTATCGTTAGGTTTAGGGTAAGGGTCAGGGGTACACATTGATTTTTGATGATAGGGTTAGGCTAAGCGGCTAGGGAAAGCATGTCAATGAGATGTCCCGACGAGGATAGCAACACCAGACGTGTGTGTGTGTGTGTTTGTTATATCAGTTTCAAAATTCATAAATATGAATATTTATTCAGTGTCAAGATTTCAGAGTTTAAAAACATCTAATACAGATAATTCAGGTAACATTTTGACAATATGCACAGAATTAAATGTCTTTTTTAATATTAAAATATTTAAACTAAGATCATAGATGCGTTTTTAGTATCAGAGTGAGAATGAGTATCAGAATTTAGAATGAGATTTAGTTCTAAAAAAGCAATAACTAGAAATATTGTTTCAACATTTCTTGTTATTCTTTTTTTACTACTTTTCAATTAAATGTAGAGTTAACATTGTGTAGTTTACATTTTAAACAGTGTGTTAACCTTTGTGAAAACAGGGTGGTAGGTTTTATTTAGTAACGACCTCAGGTGCTGGTTCTAGGTGACCATGGTGAAGTTATTCTAGGATTTTCATGTTATAACTAAATTTTCTCTTCTTATGCCGCATGTTTTTGGCCCATCAGCTCTGGACCGAGGAAGTGGAGAAAGTAAGTATGATTGTGTGTGAGTTGTGTACTTTGTCAATTGTCTGTCTGGTCATTAGATTGAGATACCAGTGTGCCTTAAACAAACATGTGCTTGTTTTCAACGGGCCACGATTTAAGGTGACTCTTAAACTTAATTACCATAGACCTCCTACCAGCTTTTACTCTTTTCGGAGCACATAGTGTCAAACGCTGTACATCCCAGCAATGCAAAAGAATTAACGTCATCTGGGTGAATGAAGCTGGAGCTTTTGTCTTCTGAGGACTGTAGGATATGAAAAGTAGGGGTGGATTTTGATTATTGATTTATCAATTAAAATCGATTCTAGCTTGGATAATGTGATATCAACTCATTAAAATCCTGAATCGATTTTTTAATGTAAATTTGTTTTGCCCGAAACGCTAGAATCTCAGGTTAAACCTCTCAAAAACAACCACCAAACAGCTAAAACAGTAAATGAGAGCAGGTACACGGATTCTGCACAAAGACGCAAACACAAAGCGCGGATCCGCCGACGGATCAGAATCAGTGAGACGTCGCCTTTCTCACCTGACGGCATGGACACGGTCGGGGCTGAAAGCCAACAGCTCACTGATTCTGATGTTTCGCCGGGTCCGTGCTTTGTGTTTACTCCCTTTTTGCGCTAGATTCTGAGCTGTAGTTTTTTATCTCTCTCCAAACAATATTGACTGAACCAGCAGCAAAAGAAGATCCAAACTATGCTTCACATAAACATTGTCATGGATTCCCTCTGACTTTTGCTGTTTTGCTTCCACCACGATAAAATCACACTTCATGCACAGCTCTCCCTCTCTCTCTCTCAGTATACTTCAAGAACAGTCTCCCATCTAAAAATCTGTTTTCTGCATTATTCACTTGCGCACAAGTCTACCGTTGTTTACAGCGCTGTCGGACGCTGTTTTTTTTCCCTTTTACTTACTTCTGAAAAGAAAACCTCATTTCTGCTGTTGAATAGTCTACTGAACAAATTTAAACTTTTTAAAATTATGCAAAATTGCAAAACGTTTAGCCTGGTCTCTAATAAAACTTCTGTAAATTTGCTCTGCTTCACTTCAGCAGCATCAGGTAATGTTCATATGTTGATTAATTGTTTTCTTATGTTTTTGAGCTACTGCAAAATATTTTTATAAAATCTCTGCCGAGGAAAATCACCTTCATGTTTTTCTGTGTTTCTCAGCTACTTTGACACAAAGGCATCTGTTGTGATGCTTACACCTTTGATAAAGTCTCACAAGTGTCAGCTTTCTTTTTATAGATATAAATATATGGAAATGTACTGATGCATGATCTGAATTATAATATTTCTGACTGTCTGAGGCAAAAATTTCCCCGATTCGAATCGAATCGTGGATCGAATCGATTCAGAACCTTGTGAATCGGAATCGAATCGATTCTAGAAATCGGTGACGATACCCAGCCCTAATGAAAAGGTTTAAGACTCTTGACTTACTTAATAATTATAGAATAATCACTGTATAACTATTGTTTTTATTATTTCAGGCTGAACATGAGCTCCGAATAGCCCAAACAGAGTTTGATCGCCAAGCAGAGGTCACACGATTGCTTTTGGAGGGCATCAGTAGTACGCATGTATGTGAGTCACACCCACAGCCTCGACTTCTGTCAGCTCCAGCCACACACAACCTTGACATTGAACTTTCAAAAGAAAAAGTAACTTTGTGTAACCATAGATGGCAATAGTCAAACACTTCACTGAGCTCTTCTCTGTAAACATTAAATATTAATTACAAAGTAAATACAGTACAGGTTTTTTTTCTCTCGCCTAAGATTAGAGAATAGCTTTGCTCAGACTACATATAGATATATAGTACACACACTACCAGTCAAAAGTTTGGACACACCATCTCAATTAATGGTTTTTAGATTTTAGATTTTAGATTCTTCCAAATAGCCACCCTTTGCCTTGATTGCTGCTTTGCAAACTCTTGGCATTGTCTTAATGAGCTTCATAAGGTAGTCATCTGAAATGGTTTTCCAACGGTTCCCAGACATGCTGAGCACTTGTTGGCCCTTCACTGTGCCTTCACTCTGCGGTCTATCTCATACCAAACCATCTTGACTGGGTTTAGGTCAGGTGACTGTGGAGGCCATCTGGTGCAGCACTCCATCACTCTCCTTCTTGGTCAGATAGCCCTTACACAGCCTGGAGGTGTGTTTGGGGTTATTGTGCTGTTGAAAAATAAATGATAATCTAACGAAACGCAAACAGGATGGGGTGGCTCTCATCCTCTCAGTCCTGCAGGAAGTGCAGCGGAGGCGCCGCCCAGAGGGGAGCCATTGAAATGCGGGGTGAAGAATATGAGAGGGGTCATTGATGATTTTGGCTGCCTGTCTTATGGGCCTGTTGGCTGAAAACCTGTGCAAGAGTTCTGACTTGCAGGCCAAGGATTTTAGAGCACACTGATACAGTGTGCTGCGTTCTGTTCCTGTTCTGAAAGCTGACGGAGTGGAACCAGCAGGTAATGGAGAAGATCATGATGCTTTGCAGGAAGGCATAGTAAAACGTCATCATGATGGGTGTGCTGACTCCAACGGAGTTGAGTTTCCTAAGGAGGTATAACCGTTGGTGGCACCTCCTGAGAATCTCCTCTTTGTTGGCAGAGAATTTCAGGAGGTTGTCAAAGATGGTTACCAGGTATTTGTACTCCTCAACTTCCTCCACTGGCTTCCCATGGATGGTGGTGGTGACTGAAGCAGCCAGATCCCTCTGCCTACTGGAGAAGGTCACCACCATCTCTTTGGTTTTGCTCATGTTCAGTTCAAGTTTGAAGCTGTCACACCACTCTAAAAACTCCCGAAGAGCGGGCCCATGGTGTTGTGAGGGGCCGGATGGGATGGCACGTCGCTGCAGGATGCTGTGGTAGCCATGCTGGTTCAGTGTACCTTCGGTTTTGAATAAATCCCCAATAGTGTCACCAGCAAAGCACCCCCACACCATCACACCTCCTCCTTCATGCTTCAAGGTGGGAACCATGCTTGTGGAGTCCATCCGTTCACTTTTTCTGCGTCGCACAACGACACAGCGGGTGGAACCAAAATCTTAAATTTAGACTCATCAGACCAAAGCACAGATTTCCACTGGTCTGTTGTCCATTCCTTGTGTTTCTTGGTTCAAACAAATCTCTTTTGTTTGTTGCTTTTCCTTAGTAGTGGTTTCTTAGCAGCTATTTGACCATAAAGGCTGATTCACACAGTCTCCTCTGAACAGTTGATGTAGAGATGTGTCTGCTTCTGGAACTCTGTGTGGCATTTATCTATTCTCTAATCTGAGGTGCTGTTAACTTGCGAATTCTGAGGCTGGATGAATTTAGACTCAGCAGCAGAGGTGACTGTTGGTCGTCCTTTTCTGGGGCGTTCCTCGTGTGAACCAGTTTCATCGTAGCACTTGATGGTTTTTGTAACTGTACTTGGAGACACATCCAAAGTTTTAGAAATTTTCCAGACTGACTGACCTTCAGTTCTTAAAGTAATGATGGACTGTCATTTCCCTTTGGTTAGCTGATTGGTTCATGCCATAATATCAGAATCAGAATCAGAAAGACTTTATTTATCCCCAAGGGACAATTAAGATACAACAGAGCAACATGACGCTGAAGATAAGCACAGGCAATAAAAATTGAGATAATAAATACACAGTATATACAGTATATACACATGTATAAAATTACACAGTTTTAAAATTAAAGTCACTGAATAGGTATATAAATGACTGTAAGTGACTAAAAGTGAATTAAGTGTCAGCAGTATAAAAGAGTGTAGAGTAGTTTATGTTTCTGGAAATGGTCTTATCGGCTGGAGTTAAAAAGCAGGGTGGCTTTGGGGACAAAGGTGGCTCTCATCCTCTCAGTGCTGCACGAAATTCCACGGAGGCGCTGCCCAGAGGGGAGCCATTGAAATGTGGGGTGAAGAATGTGAGAGGGGTCATTGATGATAGGGGCGATCGTGGCTCAAGAGTTGGCAGTTCGTCCTGTAATCGGAAGTTCGAGCCCCGGCTGCGACAGTCTCGGTCGTTGTGTCCTTGGGCAACCAAGCTTGGAGCTGTCACACCACTCTACAAACTCCTGAAGAGCGGGACCGTGGTGTTGTGAGGGGCCTGACAGCAGTGACAGGAGAACTGTATCGTCAGCATATTTCATCAGGTGACAGTTAGGCTGTTTGGATCTGCAGTCATCGGTGTAGAGGATGAAGAGCAGGGGGGAGAGCACACAGCCCTAGGGGGAGCCAGTGGAGGTGGAACGGAGACCGGAAAGAGAGTTGCTGACCCAAACTTTCTGAGAACTTTCTGAATTTGAATTCTAACAGTTGTCAAATATGGCTGTACCAACCTGATTTCTCCACAACATAAACTGATGGTCCAAACCCCAATAAGAAAGCAAGAAATTCCACAACTGAACCCTGACAAGGCACAAATGTGAAGTGAAAACCATTTCTACTCATAACTGATTAAAAACTGATAACAATATAGTTCTTAAAATATGAAGCTCATTGAGAGAACCCATATGGAAAAGAAATAGTAAAAACTTATATGTGATTACTCATGAAAGTGGCCACTTTCATGAGTAAATCATATAAGGCTTACATGATTTACTCATGAAAGTGGCCACTTTCTCATTACTTTCATACATTGTTTTAGTAAGTATCCAAAACATACAAGTTTCATTATATAATTTTTCAAGGGATCTTATATCTGTTTTCACTCTTATATGCTTTTCATACAAGTTTCACACAAGACAGAAACAAACTTTATAAGATTTATATATATCTTTTCCATATGGGAAGGCCAAGGGTTTGAAGCACTGTCACCAAAGAGAAGGGTGGCTCAGGAACCATAGATAGATGGATAATTGTATATTAAATATTGTTTTCACACATTGTGGTAGAGGTTTTATCAGTGTAAAAAAAATCCAATCACATCGTTGTGATCCTTTAAGAATGACTGCTGATTCTTATTTTCAGGTGAATCATTTGCGCTGCCTGCATGAATTTGTGGAGGCCCAAGCAGCTTATTACAAGCAGTGTCACCTCCACATGCAGGAGCTACAGAAAGAGCTGGGAAGGTGAGAGTAAAATGGGGGGTGATGTGGGTGGATGGTTTGATTCATTCAGCTTCGTGCTTGGTGAGAATTGATAGCCTGTATCCTTTATACCCCAAGCCTGAAGTTGTAATGCCAAACACTTCGGTTAACACAATGACACAACGATCTACTCATAACTGATTAAAAACAGATAACAATATAGTTCTTAAAATATATAAACTAATAACTAATATAATTACACTGTAGCAGTTTCTACGAACCATGTCCAACATAGGACAACTAGGCAACTGGTATAACCCTTATCAAGCCTTATCATGCTTTTTCCCGTGGCATTGGAGAAGCACTTTTTATTTAACTTCACTAGTATGCTAAGAACCTTTATCCTGCTGCTCTTCACATAACCACCGGACTGCAGCAACTCTTTATCTTGTCATTCTTCCCTGCAATATTCTGTGTTACTCAAAATGGTAAAGATTGGCATCCTCTATGTAACATTTTATGATCCACATTTTATGATTTACAACAATGGATAAAGTAAAATTAAGAATAAAAAGTCTAAATACAATCATAGAATGGCATCATTAATCATATTTTTTTTCACCTTTCACCCTTTTGTTGCTTTGTGTTCATGTTAGACGACTCTGCAACACCACGATGATTTCTCTTGGAGTAGTTTCTGCATTCCATTGTGCATTTCTATTTTGGCTGAAAATCTACAAAAAGCTACTTATTTGGCACTGCTGAGTGCCAAAAGCCATAATTAAAAAATATTATACATTTTTCAACATGCATACAAATATTGTATTTTTTTTTTCACTTTGCAGCATATAATATATTGTATGCATTGCTTCAAGTTATAACAGTGTAGATGCAGAAAAAGCTGTTTATTTAGTTTTTTAAACAAAGTTTTGCCCATTTTTTATTATTTTAGTTTATTAGTGTTCTACATGTTCTGGATATTCAGACCATCACATCTACCTCTCCCCCCCAGGCTTCCTAATGCTTTCGCACTGAACTCCACAAACGCCATTGCTACTCCCAGTATGGTGACAGAAGGCAGCAGCAGCCCAGTGGAAACTGACACCCTTAAGATCGAAGAAGTTCAAGCACCAGCTACAGGAACCCGCAAAGCCAGAGTCCTTTATGATTACGATGCAGCGGATTCCAGTGAGCTCTCCCTTCTGGCTGACGAGGTGAGGTTTCATCATCAGCCTGGAACTAGGCAGCCAGTATATGGCTGTTGGTCTCTGGCCAGAAATCTCTTCAGGGCTTGGTCTAAACAATAGGCTCGGTCATGTGGCATTTGCTGCTTGTAATTATGTAATGCACTTACACTTTCCCGGATCTTTAATCTTTTGTTTGTGTGTATTTTCTTTTCTGATGATGGAAACAAGTACAACAATCTTGCTGTTCACATGCAGAGACGTATACAAATGTACACCCGTTAAAAGTATAAAGATTAAAAAGAAAATCAGCATTCCACTGTAACATTAGTCATGGACATGCCCTATGTGTAAAAGTAATTCCCACCACTCTCCCACGATGCTTTTTTTGAAAGCTGAGTTCAGTTTCACTAGACACAATCAGGCCTGATTACTGCTGGACCTTAAGAGTCAAGTAATCTGTTACATGGAACCTGTGTGACAGTGTGAAGTTACAAAACCCTAAGGCTCTTGGACTCCAACGAACCACAGTGCGAGCCATCACTCACAACTGAAGAAACCTTGAATCTTCCTGAGAGTGACTGGCCACCAAAATTACTCCAATGTGGCAAAAGCTGTGCAGTCCACATAGAGTGTACTAATGAGTACGGGTAACTGGAAAAACAGGCAGCTGATACAGCCTAAGCAGTTGTATGTAATAAAATAAATTCAAGTAAAAAATAAATTGTGGGGTCTTTTATAGCCAACAACAGAAATATTCATGATTTATAGAACTTTGCATCACAACCTCTGTTGTCCCCTGATGAAAAGCTTTTCTAATAATTGTTTGAAAATTAAATTTAAAGGATGGGAAACATGTATTGGACCTTAATAAGGTACAGCTTATCAGTGATGTTAAGTGATCCATGTAAAAACCACATATTTTAGGTTCCTGTTTTAATTTTGATTTCAAAAACAGATAAAATATGTTCGCAGATATTGTGTTTCAAATGTAGTTCCAAGCTTCATGCAAATTAAAAAGGAGCTAGTGACAAAATCAACAAGAGATGACTTTGATCAACATTGGATAGTTTGTAGATTAATTGTAAACAAATTAGGAGTTCAGTTAAAGATGCAGAAAATTTTAACTGAACTCCTGGCATGATGTTGCTATGCTTTTATCCAGATACACTTTGTTCTTTGGAAAGACTGTGCATGACCTTTTTAGTAAACGTTTGCTGAGTTACTAGCATATTTTCATTTCTCAATATCATCATGTCATTCACAGATGATTTAAAAAATAATCTGAGAAAGCATCCATGTGTTCATTCCAACTCTACAGTGTCAGCAGACACGTAGATACACACAGCATTTAGATTTCAGTCATAACTCTGAGTCAGACAGAGCTGCGCTTTTTAATCACACTCACATATTGAAAGTTTGATCATCTAAAAAAACTGAAACAATTTATGAACACCACAAAGGGGTTTGAGAAATCTCGCCCTGCTGTGGTTTGTATGTCAGCTGTGTCCAGTGTCTCTTTTATATGCTGAATTTAAAACACTTCCTCAAATGATACGCTTGTGCGTCATCAGTTGGTTTCTCCAGTAAGGTTCCTTTTTTCCTCTTCCTTCCTGCTTCTTTCCCCTTGATAAATTTTAGGAACTGAGACATTCATTATATTGTGAGCAGATCTGGATGACCTGTGTAACAGGAATCAGAATCAGAAAGACTTTATTTATCCCCAAGGGGCAATTAACATACAACAGAGCAGCATGACGTTGAAGCTAAGGACAGGGCATAAACAGGCAATAAGAGATAGTAAATACACAGAGTATACAGTATATACACAAATAACACAAATATACACAAATGACACAGTTTTGAAATTAAAGTTGGTGAAAGGTGAATAAATGACTGTAAGTGAAAAGAGTGTAGTTTATGTTTATGGGTTTGGGAAATGGTCTTATTGGCTGAAGTTGAAAAGCAGGGTGGCTTTGGGGACATAGGTGACAAAAGAGACAAAGTAGACAAATTAGAAAAGCTTAACATACCCTGGGTTTGAGTTTCGGAGTAATTATATGAAAGAAATGAAGCCAGGAGAGCATCATGAGTAACTCTGCCTTTGTCCTCACCGGTGGGCAATTAGGAGTTAAGCCCCTTGTGAATAACAAGGGAACTGAAATGGTGTGACTTTTGTTCAATTCAGTTCAATTAAATTTTATTCATATAGAGCCAATAATAATAACCGCCACCGCAAGGCGCTTTATATTGTGAACTTGCATGTGAACAAGCATTTGGTGACCGTGGGAAGGAAAAACTCCCTTTGAACAGGAAGAAGCCTCTGGCAGAACCAGGCTCAGAGAGTAGCAGCCAGCTGCCGCAACCAGTTGGTGGGGGGTGAGCAGATTGTCATTGTCCCTGGATCTGGGACCCAGGATTTTGAGTTTTAGGGAAGTTTTTTTTAGTTTCGCTCATCACTTCATGGCTCTATATTCTTTGTTGGTGTTTAGCTTTCTGTTATTTCTCAGGGTAGGCTTGATACAACATTTCCTGCCTTTAGTTCTGAGGTTGTCTTTCAACAATCTTTATGTTTATTCTGTGTTTATGCAGGTTTATGGTCCCCTTTTGGTTTTAAGATGGAATTTATATTCAAGTGCAATAGCCTTCTGTTTATGATGTTGTGTTTTATATTCCAGATGAACTCCGAGTCCACAATCATGTGTTGTAGATTGATGGAACGGTCCTTCTTATTGACTCTTGCTAGACTAGGAGAAGCCTCTTCATTACTTGCAGATCTAAACAGTGAAGTTAGGGTTCACCTGCAACACCTGAGCATGAATAAGATCCTGGAAAGCAGCTAAATAATTTCAAGGATTGAAATACAAGCATGTGTGAGAAACATTGCTACTCAGTTACATGTGTAGAGTTACAGAAGAATGTAATCCCCATATGATGACACCATTTACCCCCAGTGTTTTCCTGTTTTCTGTTGAATAAAATATGGATAATATGGTTAATATACTATACTATAAAATGCTGATTATTTACATTTGCCTCTGTTTTGCACATTTTGAATGCTCGCCTTCTTTCTGCGTTACAGCTCATCACAGTTTACACAGTGCCTGGAATGGACTCTGACTGGCTGATTGGAGAGAAAGGAAACCATAAAGGAAAAGTGCCAGTCACATACCTGGAGCTTCTCAGTTAGACAGCGCACACACGTATGCATGTGCATGTGTGTGATTGGACACATAGTGAAGCCACAAAGAATTTCTCATTCTTACACTAACCTCTAATCCTCAATAACACCTCTCCCAAATACACAAAATGCTTCTCAGACAGCAGTGAAAATAGAAACACTCTTATAGTGACTCAAGGAAATTCCTCATTGGGGATGGTTAACATTCCTTTCAGTTTTCTGTTTGTGATGTTTTTGTGTTATGTGCATCCCAAAGTCCCAATACGTCCCAATGCTTGAATGAAATTATATTGGTGCGTTTGATGTCTTTGCTATATTTTAAAACTGCTTTCTTTGCTAAACTCTGATGAAGAATTTAATTGTAAAAGTCTAAATTATTCTCTCACAGAGATTAGAAGTGTAAGCTTTCACTGAACTGGGTCTAAACGACGAAATTTCTCAGTTTTTCTTCAAAAGGCAGCGGGGCGCGTGAAACAATTTCCTGTTCTCAATTCTTTGGGTTAAAGTGGTGATATTAGGCAACTAAAGAAGAAGTGAAAACAAACGGGACTTCTTTATGTTGTATTATTTTCCAGTCCCACTTCATATGTGAGGAGCAGGGAAACCATATAGGCCACTTTTGGTTTGTTTGAAAGATGTGACAGTTTCCTTCTTTTACTGCAAATGTGTTTGCCCCTTTCCTTTTTTTTCTCACAGTGACTCTTGTGATTACGTTAACTTATTGGTGATGAAACTGTCATATATGATGATTTCCATAGTTTACAGTTTACACTGTAGAATTGTAAACCACGGAAACTGTTTGTGAGGATTGTTTGGGGGAAAATATTTGCCTTAAGTGCTAGCTGAAGCGAATGCAATACCTATGTTATTTAAAGCAAGAATAGTCATTTGGACTTATTCTTTTTTTGTTTTTTGCTTCTCGCATTTTTCCACACCAATGCAGCTGCTCCTACGAACAATATGAACACTCTACACCTCTTTTCTAACTGCCTTAAGAGGACGGGTGGGGACTGCTGACAATGTGCTCTTCAAATATTGTACAAATGTCTGATTTAAAGTTCACCACAGCCAGCATGCAACACTGACACTCCCCTGCAATTACACAACTGCCTGTGTGCTTTAGCCGTGAGTGTTGTTTTTTTGGTTTTTTTTGTATTTCCAGTGTTTTTCATTAAATTAAAGGATTTTCAGTCTTAGTGCTGCATGTGCTACAGCCGGTAGCCCGTCCTGTTGGACACTTATGTGTGTGTACATGAATGTAGACAAGTCTGTTTGTGTGAGATCTAAATCTATTGTGCTCCCTAATGTCCTGCATGTGTACATGCATGCACTGCCTTTATTTATTTATTTATTTTTTAAGACAGCCTGCTGATACGTTCACGTGAAATGAGCGTATGTTACCTGCAGGTCGTGTCACATGATAAGAATTCTTGGTACTCATGTGCGTTTTTGTCCTGCTCTCTTCTCTTCTGCTCATTTCACAAATTTGAAGTAACTTTCTGTTATCTGTCTGTTCCTTGCTGAATGAATGAAATGTGTCCATTAATAAAACTGATTGATTTGAATTCCTCGTTTTCAGCTATTTTTCAGTTTGACTCATAAGAACCCCAACTACACTTTTTGGGGTTTGTTTTTAAAAAAATTTTGCCTCTGATTTAAAATGCACAATCGCCCAGGTTGTGATGTGAAGTGCAGATTTTCACCTTTAATTCAAGGTATGTAACGGTCACGGTGCCTGGGTCATTGACCCTCAGTTAAGCATTTTGGGCTTTTCAAGTTCTCTTTATTAGTTATTGTCGGTCTGTTTCTTAGTTGGCATTGTGTTTTTCTGTGTTGTGCTTTTTTCCAGTTACTGTTATGCTTATGATATTCCTTCTTTCAGTTTACCTTGCCTTACTAGTGTTCCCTGTGTATTGTCTCCATCTATGATGTTCCCGTTTAGTTATTTCCTCTTTCATTTTTGTAACCTTCGTCTTGTGCGTTTAGAGTTTTTCACTTTCCCTGGTCTCATTTCCCCATGTAGTTCTAGCTGTGTTCCTTTGCATTTCACATCTCACTAATAACCTTACATCATCCCGTCAACCTTACAAACATGCTGCCTGTTCCCTGCCTACATGCATCCTAGCCATTAAGTTTATTTGTAGTTTCTTAGCTGCCAGTCTGAGGAGCTTGGAAAGAAAAGCATCTGGACTTCTTTAAGTTGCTTGAAGATGTTTCACCTCTCATCTGAGAAGCTTTTTCAGTTGGTGGAAAGTCTCAGATTTTATGCCCTATGGGAGTGTCCCACCAAGAAGGTCATGGACCCCCTAATGATCCTCTACCTAATCACATGAGCCAAGGTTTAAAAATGAGTGTGGGTCACAATCAGCCAAGGTTTCAGGTGAAGGGTTACTTTGGGGATGTCATGGTCCTGGGCCATGTGGGCCCAGTATTCTTAGTTTCTTGTATTTTTGTATTTCGTTCCTTATTTAGGCCATGTTTCCTAAGTTGTCCTGTTGTGGTGTTCCTTATTTGACTTCCCCTTGTGACTTTTATCCCCTGTGTGCCCCTCTATGTATCTGTGAGCCCTCATCTCCCCTCCTTGTTTCATTCCATGTTTCCCCAGCCCACTATGCCCGTGCTCTCTCTCTCCTCCTGTTTGCACCTGTGTACTTCCTGTTTTACTTTGACAGTCTCCCGTCAGTGTTGTTTACTCCTGCCATGTCTTGTTATGTTTATCTGTGTCAGCTGTGTTCCCATGTGTGGCCACTTCCCCTGATCATCCCTCTTGTGTATTTAGTCTCTGTGTTTCATGTAGTCTGTGTCGCGTCGTCTGTGTTACCACCCCCTGTGTTCCGTATCTCCAGCCATAGCTTTTTCTTAGTTTATGTCCAGTTTAGGTTTTCTGTTTGAACTATTACCCTCATACTGCCCTCGCTCTGGTTTGTTCCGTTATCAGCCATAATAAAAGGCTCGCTTTTGTTTAATCCACTCCTGCATCTTCCCTTGTGTTCGCGTCTGGGTCCAACACACACATTCCCACACGGTCTATCTCCACGGACCGTGACAGGGGCAGATTGGTGGAGTAGGTAGAGGATCAATAGAGGGTCCATGACTCTCTTGGGGGACACCCCCATAGGGCTTGCTTAAAATATGGGTCGCTTTCAATAAAGAGCTGTTTCCATTTAATCCCTGCCTGCCTATGAGCCTGCACCTGAGATCTTCACTCTACAAACTTTACAACATTGCCAAAAGTATTTTCTTAACTGTTTGGGGATTACAACAATTTTTGTACTTTTTCGGGGTCTCAAAAGCAGAGAATATGAGTAGATGTTATGAAGATGTTTGTATTAACCAAGGAACAAAGTATGCAATCATACAGTGGCTGTCTATGCTCTTCCAGGCCTTTGGAAGTTGGTGAGCTGGGCAGTGCATTCCTTTCCTTCGATTTCATCTTGAATGATCAAATGATAAGCTATCAAATGCTTGAAAATCACTCCAGCTCTTGTATTTCCTTAATTTGTTGTGGAATAGTTGACCCCACCTAGTTATGAACTGGGTATCAGTCAATTAGCTAGTTATGTTTGAGTCTCTAGAAAGGCACTCTGCAAATAGTTGTGGCAAAATGATGCAAGGAATGCTCAGACCTTTACATTGGAGAGACCAAATAGCCACTTTATAAACGCATGGCACAACACAGAAGAGCCACCTCGACAGGACGAGACTCAGCAGTCCATCTGCATCTAAAGGAAAAAGGTCACTCCTTCGAGGATGCCAATGTTCACATTTTGAACAGAGAAGACAGATGGTTTGAAAGAGGAGTGAAAGAAGCCATCTATGTCCACTGTGAATGACCATCTTTGAACAGAGGCGGTGGTTTACGACACCAACTGTCTGCCATCCAGTCATGAGATCCCTTTCCAGATGCCTTAACGCCTACTCACATCCTGGGCCATTTGACCTCAGGAAATCACATTTCCTGTGTGTGTGTGTGTGTGTGTGTGTGTGTGTGTGTGTGTGTGTGGGGCTAGATTTCACAATGAGTTCAATTCAATTCAGTTTTATTTATATAGCGCCAAATCACAACATAAGTCGCCTCAAGGCGCTTCATAGATACAGAGAAAAACCCAACAATCATATGACCCCCTATGAGCAAGCACTTTAGCGACAGTGGGAAGGAAAAACTCCCTTTTAACAGGAAGAAACCTCTGAGAACCAGGCTTAGTGAGTGCAGCCATCTATCATCACCAGTTGAGTGTGAGGGGAGGAAGACCCGAACCCAGATTTTAAGCAAGCCCTATGGGAGTGTCCCCCAAGAGGGTCATGGACCCCCTATTGATCCTCCACCTAATCCACTAATCTGCCCCAAAGTAACCTTTCACTCGAAACCTTGGCTGATTGTGACCGTAGAACTGAAAAAGCTTCTCAGATGAGACGTGAAACGTCTTCAAGCAACTTAAAGAAGTCTAGATCCTTTGCTTTCCAAGCTCCTTAGATGTGTGAAAGAATTGTTACTCCTAAATGTGGGTGTTGTACTGTAATAAGATGCTGTCAATGCAAAAAGTTTGTTTATGAAATGTATTCCTTCCTAGACATCGTCCTATCAACTAAAAGTGGAAGTAGTTTGGAACAACAACAGTGTTCCTGAGTCAGGTCTCTTCTGACTCAGGCATTTGGAACCAAAAGCTCAAATTGATATTTTCTAGACTTCTTAAAAAAATATTAATTATTTATTTTAACCAGGAAGATCCCATTGAGATTAAAAACCTCTTTTTCAGGGGAGACCTGGCCAAGATAGGCAGCAGCAAGTATAAAATAAGATAAGCCTTTATTATTCCCACATGTGGGAAATTTGTTGTGTCACAGCAGAAAGTGGACAGTGCAAAGTTAAGCAGCAAAAATGAAGAAAAACAGTGGAATAGGATAAGATAAAAAATAATAAAATACAATATACAATAGAATAAAATACTTTATGCAAAAGGATAAAATACTGCATTGTCAGAAAAAAAAAAGTATCTCACAGTTTGACTGTATTGTGGAGTCCTACAACTCTTCAAAAATGGTTCTCTTATCTGCTTGGCTTGATAATAATCAAACTCCCTGTGATCACTCTTCCAAGTTAAAATAAACACTTTAGATATTTTGCTCTCCTTTGTTGGTTCTCCTTTTTCTGCTCTTAAAATCTAATTATATTTGAGGGTGTTTAGCGAACATTATACAAAATTCTATTCTTTTGTGGTTCATGTAGACTTTGGATTGTTCCAAGTTGGACAGACAATTGTATGTCTGTGAAAAGAGAGTCAGAACTCTGGTTTTCCCTATTCAATTCTAATATGTTCTATTCTGCTCTATCTATATAGTTCCAAATCACTACAGAATCAGAATCAGAAAGGGTTTTATTGCCAAATGTTGAGCAGGTTTACAACATTAGGACAACGCCTCAAGTTGCTTTATATTTTAAGGTATAGACCCTAAAATTATAGAGGAAACGAAGAAAACCCCGTCAATTAGATGACCCCTTTGAGAAAGCACTTTGGCAACAGTAGGAAGGAAAAATTCTCTTTTAACACGAATGAACCTCCAGCAGAACCAGGCTGAGCAAGTGCAGCCATCTATCATGACCAGTTGAGGGTGAGGGGAGGAAAACGGGACAAAAGGCGCACTGTAATTAGAAGACAATAAATTCATGGATCTACAATAACTTTATACCACACTGGAGTGAATGTAGTTAAATCTTTAAATCTACATTTATGAGTAAAACATTAAAAGATTAGTGTTAGCAAGGCTTAACTGGCTTCTGGAAATATTTTAGGCTTGTATTACCATACTCAAGCATTCTCCTGTTGTTTAATAATTTTTTGTGTTTTAGGTGTGTTTTTTAAAACATTGTTTGCCAATGAGTAATCAGTAGCAATCAGTACTTATTGTTATATTTTGATGTGTCAGTTTGGCCAGCGGTAGCTTCAGACAAACAAATATTTGGACTCTATCTTACTAGCTCAGCAATCAATAATTCTACAGCTGTTTCACTTTCTGTTTTGTAACTTCACTTTAATCAATCAGAATTGTGATGTAGTGGTGTCCTTTTTACAAAGGTTAGTGATTTTGCGAGACAGATGAGGTCATACGGACAATGTATGACTTGTTTTTCATGAAAATATCAAGGATGATGGGATTTACTCATTTTTCCACAGGATTCCATAGAGAACAACTTTTTCACAAGTAATTTCTTCACTTTCTTTTCTTTACAAAATGAACAACAGTTGGTAGTGCAATTCATGTGGCTTTGCTGGCTGTGGTGTGCTGTGCACCCATCTTTTCCTACTGTTTAATTACACTATAGTCATTTTATTTCGCGATATGTCAGCACACACAAGAACCTTGGGGGGCAGGGCTACTGAGAGCTGTGTAAATGGTAAATGGACCGATTCTTATATCACGCTTTTCTACTCTACCGGAGTACTCAAAGCGCTCTATACATTCACCCAATCACACCCATACTCACAAGCACTGACACTAAACCGAGTGCTTTTTTGCTAACTACATTCACACACATTCACACACATTCACACTCCGATGGATGCATCGGAGAGCAACTTCGGGTTAGTATCTTGCCCAAGGTATCCTTGGGCATGCAGACTGGAGTAGCCAGAGATCGAATCACCAACCTTCCGATCAGTAGGTGACCTGAGCTACAGCCAGGAGTGTGTTTCTGTGTGTGTGTGTGTGTGTGTGTGTGTGTGTGTGTGTGTGTGTGTGTGTACATGCACGCTTCCATGAAATTGCATCCATGACAATTTAACAAATCACAAATGGCATAGCTAATTTTGAACTCTCTAAGCATTAGCCAATTTATAAGGGAGTAGGAGGGTTTGGTTCCCATTACCCTTTTAGCTTGCACTGCACTATGTTAAAATAAACTTCTCTCAACGAGATGACATACAGGCAGCTTGTGCAATCATGTCTATGCACAAGCCCTACTGGTGGTTTGCCCTTTAATATGTCAAACTTGCATAATTCACAGCATTTAGCACCTACTCAAATTAACAGAAGTCTTCTAACAGACTTTTATAGGGAATACATACTCATCTAATTCTATAAAAATAAACAATCATAAAAAAAAATTGTAAGTGGATAACTGGTAGCTGTATCTGCTGCACAAAGTTACATTTGCTGAAAAATCTGCACAAACAGCCTTACCCTTTCCAAACTGTCTGTTAGATCAAGTCCAGGCAATGTGTAAGTAGCAGGGAAAGTAACAAGAGACAGAAGACTCATCACTATATTATCCAATGAGGATTTCCAAAGAACATTTAACAGGTAATAGAAACTCAGGCACAGGTTTGGTGTCTACAGTGCCTTGAAAAAGTATTCATACCCCTTGAACTTTTACGTATTTTGTCACCTTACAACTGCAAACTTAAATGTTTTTTATTGAGATTTTCTGTGATAGACCAACACAAAGTAGCACATAATTGTGAAGTGGTATGAAAATAATACATGGTTTTCAAAATCTTAAGCAAATAAAAATTTGAAAAGCAAGGCATGCATTTGTATTCAGCCCCCCTGCTACCATTTGCTGCAATTACAGCTGCAAATCTTTTGGGGTATGTTTCTACCAGATTTGCACATTTAGAGACTGAAATTTTTGCCCATTCCTCATTGCAAAAAAACCCAGATTGGATGGAGAGAGTCTGTGAACAGCAATTTGTAAACCTTGCCACATATATCCAATGGGATTTAGGTCTGGACTTTGACTGGGCCATTCTAACACATGAATACTCTTTGATTTAAACCATTCCATTGCAGCTTTTGCTGTAGGTTTAGGATCATTTTCTTGCTGGAAGGTGAATCTCCTTCCCAGTCCTTTGTAGCCTCCAACAGGTTTTCTTCCAGGCCTGCCCTGTATTTGCCTCTATCCATCTTCCCATCAACTCTGACCAGCTTCTCTGTCCCTGCTAAAGAAAAGCACCCCAAGAGCATGATGCTGCCACCACCACCACCAATTGCTTTGCATTTATGCCCAAAGGTTTAACTTTTGTGCCCATTTTTGCCATGTCCCCTACATGGCAAACGTCAACCTTTACGTCATTCTATACAAATGCTCGCATGTAAAAAACAAAAAGCAAAAAACAAAACAAAACAAAAAAACATGTATTCTTTTCTTACCACTGTGTTGGTCTTTTAAGTTTGTGGTTGTAAGGTGACAAAATGTATAAAGGTTCAAGGAATACATTTGTTAATGTAAACAGGGTATTCATCCTGTACTTAAGAATAACCCTGGAATGACTCATGTCAGGACACTTTGTTCTTCATAGGACACAATAAGTTATGAAAGACAAAGTGCTCATAAACAGACAGATTAATGGAAGATTGCATCATGGTGTAACCTTTCGGTCACATAAATGCCACAGATCTGGCGTAGGTGGCAGTGAAAGTAATAATAGAAATCAGAAGAGCCTCAGGATTACATCATCAAAGACGACCATGGCATGCTTTCAGAGTAGATAGAAACTCACAGACACATTTCAGGTTTTGTTTTTTGGGGGTTTTTTTTACTTCTCTTCCAGTTTGACGTTTGATGACATAAGCAGGCTGCTGAACCTGTATTTATGCTTTGTCAGGGCATTGTAAGGAATTTTTTAATCACCTAAATGTATTTCTTGCAATACAAGCTTCTGCAAATTAACAGGCCTTTATTGTTAAAATTGAACTTAACCATTACAAATGTGTATTGGAAAGCAAGCATCTGAGAGTGGATTTTCAGTTCAGACTAACAATTTTAGAACACGTATGTGATGGCCAATTCAGCCTCAAAATCCCTTTGGTTTAAAACAAGAAAATAAGAGCACGTTTTTCTTATTAACTTTCATTGAACTTAAACTTCGTAAAGTATGTGTACTGTACACAGTGCATGCCTTTGTGTGGATGCCTCAGCCCACACACAAAGGCATGCACTGTACATATTTGAAATTACACAGCCAGACTAACAAGATAAAATGTGCCAAGTGAAACCTATTCATCAGGCTCAGGAATAGGATTTGTTTTGTCTATGACAGTGGTTCTTGTAGAATAAAAAGGGGATGTTTTTTCCTCTTCTAGTTTCATTATTTTAATATGGCACTATTAGTTCATTAGAATCATATAACCAGCTTTGCATTAAATATATACTGAAGTTTTTGACCTTACATTAGCCTTTGTATTACAGTGATTGTTATAACTCTAGTTTGATCTTTTACTTATAAGTACCAGAATAATAATATGATCTTTCATTGCAGATGTGACCATGATCAACTTATACATATTGCAGTTTGTTGCTTATTCTAGAGTTGTGCTCAAGTTAATTAAGGGTTAAAAGCTACAGTCAGCGTGAATGTCTGACTGATCTATGGAGGGGAAAGGCTTCGAGCATAGAGGGCAGCACGCGCTTACATACCACTGATATCATATTATTCTTTGTGGTCTTTTATTCAATTATGTTTTTTGCTAAGTTTAAAGTGGTAGTTAATTAAACGACATTGATTAAAATATTAAATACCTGAGTCAGTTTCCGGGCTTTTTAGAGAATTAGTGAAAAGCATAAATCATCACTTTCATGTTTAATCATTAATGATTGAAATGAACTGAATAGCGTTTAGAAGATTTGTTAATTTGTTTGTCTTTTGTTCAAAAGAGTGGTTTCAATAATTTCAGACACACCTTGCAATTGTGCTTATGATGAGTTGGCACTTGGTCTTTTGAAGGTCATAAGCTTCGTTCGGCGTGATGGTCCGGACTGATATATTGCAGGTTTTGACTTTGAGTGCAGAGGGCTAAATGCAAACATGCTTACACAGCACTTATACGATGTTATTCTTGGTGATCTTGTGCTCAGTTATGCTTTTTGTTATGTTTTAAGTAGTGGTAGCTGACCAAGCATTATTCATTTAGTATTATACACTTGTTTTAGAGCAATACACACTGATCGTCTTAATCAATGTGGAAGTCCTTGTAGTTGCAATGTTGTGTCTCAGCAGGGGACGGATGGCTCCAGGAGACGGGGGCAGTCAGCGTCTGCTCTCGGGAAGGCGACAATGTTATTTTTCTGTGTTAAATAAAACTGTCAACATTGATTGTATAACACCTGTCATTACGCATGAAAGGGCGTTCTAATACCCTGATTTTTTACAAAACTATGGAGATGTGTTTTTTGTGATGAGATCTGAGGCTGTCTGCATTCAGTTTCCATCTCCCACGTGTGTGACCATTAAAATCATCGTTTGACTTGACCCGGCCGGACCAGTGTTGTTATTGTGGTTTTTCTCTTGTCTCCATCCCCAATATTTTGAACCATAACATCCTTAACCTTGTTGGAGGTACCGAACCCCACCAGTTTCATATGTGCAGTCACTGAACCCCTCTTTAGTGAAAAATAAAATATGTTTTTCAAATTCAAGACATAGATATGTTTTTTACTGGTGCACAAAATGAGCCATGCATGTCACGGCGGAGGCTCTGCCGAACCCCTGAGATCGACTCACCGAACCCCTAGGGTTCGATCGAACCTAGGTTAAGAACCACTGGTCTATGAAAAGGTGATCTTGCCCATACAATGCTAAGTCTTTTTTTTTAGATGTGCCAGCTGGTTTATCCAAGTTCAATATTTACTGTTAAAGTAAAACTGGTACCGTGATGTAATATTTCAACTCCAGAATGTTGTCAAGTGAGTTTCATTCTCTACATACTCCACTTTTATTTATTTATTCATGCAATTTATTTAAACAAAACAAAAATAATGATGAATAAAGCTATTCGCTATTAACTTTGAGGTATAAGGTGAATAATAGTTTAAGAGTTCATTCCTGCTTGAGGAACAAACCCGTACGTAGTGACTAATGTTGTGATCTTGTCTTTGTTTTTCTGCTGACATTCGGGGGCTGGGCCCTCAACAGCCAGAAACTGATTTGATTTGACAAGTTGTTGCAGTGGACCACATCGTAGGTCTGCCAAAACTCACCTGAAAGTAAAATAATGGTTTAGTCCTTAACAGCTGAGAGTATTTAAGGCTGCCAGTGGTCATTAGACAGGAGAGTGATTTTTTTGTGCTGTGAGAAGGCTCAGCAATCATGCCAGTGATTGTCTGCCATAGCCAATTGTTGGCATCATCACTGATGGGGACTACAGGGAGTACAGAGAGCTGACCCAAGGCTTTGTGGACTGGTGGTAACAGAACTACCTCCTGATTAACACTAGAAAAACCAAGGAGCTGGACTTCTGCAGGCACAAACATCCTCCACTGCAACCACTGAACATCCAAGGTATGGACCTTGAGGCTGTGGATAGCTACAGGTACCTTGGTGTTCATCTAAACAATAAACTGTACTGCACTCACAATCCAGATGGCTTCTACAGAAAAGGACAGAGCAGGCTGTACCTGCTGCAGAGGCTCAGGCCTTTTGGAGTGAAGGACCCACTCGGAAGACCTTGTATGACTCTGCGGTGGCCTCAGCCATCTTTTATGGTGTGGTCTGCTGGGGACAGGAAGAGACTGAACAGGCTGACCCGGAGGGCCACCTCTGTTCTAGGATGCCCTCTGGATCCAGTGGAGGTAGTAAGTGACAGGAGAAAGGTGGCTAAGCCGTCATCCTTGCTGGACAACATTTCCCACCATGCAGGAGACTCTGACAGCACTGAGCAGCTCCTTCAGTGGCAGGCCCACGGTGTGGGCCGGAGAGATTTCGCAGGTCTTTCCTTCCAACTGCTGTCAGACTCTACAACATGATATCTGCAGATCACCACACACGTGCAGACACGCACACACACACACACACACACACACACACACATCCAATAAACAATGGTAACCCACTTTCGCCCTATCTCCCTGATATGCAATATTATCTAGTGCAATTTTCCTAATATAACAAAGTATTTTATTCTATTTTGTATAGTACTTTATTCTATTGTATATAGTATTTTATTCTATTTTATCTTATCCTGTTCTATTGCTTAATTTTCTTAATTTTTTACTGCTCTTAACTTGTACTTTCTGCCATGAACAAAAACATTCCCACATGTGGGACTAATAAAGGTTTATTTTATCTTATCTTATGTTATCGTATTGGCAGGGCAAATAAACACCTCTTGCTTCCACCATACTGTGTCTCAGTCTTCCTCACTGTAAATCGAGCTGCAAAACGCTGCCTTGTCACAGTGCACATACACTAGATGGCCATTTGGTTTCACACACATATGAACTTGAGTAATAGCCCATTCTTAATCCGTAAAGTTTAACATGATGTCAAACCACCCTTTGCAACTATAACAGCTTTGACTCTTCTGTGAAGGCTTTCCACAAGGTTTAGGAATGTGTTTCTGGAAAGTTTTGATGAGAAGAACTTTTCCTGGTTTTCAAAGATATATTAAAGACATATTTACAGTGGGGCAAAAAAGTATTTAGTCAGCCACCGATTGTGCAAGTTCCCCCACCTAAAATGATGACAGAGGTCAGTAATTTGCACCAGAGGTACACTACAACTGTGAGAGACAGAATGTGAAAAAAAAAAATCCATGAATCCACATGGTAGGATTTGTAAAGAATTTATTCATAAATCAGGGTGGAAAATAAGTATTTGGTCAATAACAAAAATACAACTCAATACTTTGTAACATAACCTTTGTTGGCAATAACAGAGGTCAAACGTTCACTATAGGTCTTTACCAGGTTTGCACACACAGTAGCTGGTATTTTGGCCCATTCCTCCATGCAGATCTTCTCGAGAGCAGTGATGTTTTGGGGCTGTCGCCGAGCAACACGGACTTTCAACTCCCGCCACAGATTTTCTATGGGGTTGAGGTCTGGAGACTGGCTAGGCCACTCCAGGACTTTCAAATGCTTCTTACGGAGCCACTCCTTTGTTGCCCGGGCGGTGTGTTTTGGATCATTGTCATGTTGGAAGACCCAGCCTCGTTTCATCTTCAAAGTTCTCACTGATGGAAGGAGGTTTTGGCTCAAAATCTCACGATACATGGCCCCATTCATTCTGTCCTTAACACGGATCAGTCGTCCTGTCCCCTTGGCAGAAAAACAGCCCCATAGCATGATGTTTCCACCCCCATGCTTCAGAGTAGGTATGGTGTTCTTGGGATGCAACTCAGTATTCTTCTTCCTCCAAACACGACGAGTTGAGTTTATACCAAAAAGTTCTACTTTGGTTTCATCTGACCAAATGACATTCTCCCAATCCTCTGCTGTATCATCCATGTGCTCTCTGGCAAACTTCAGACGGGCCTGGACATGCACTGGCTTCAGCAGCGGAACACGTCTGGCACTGCGGGATTTGATTCCCTGCCGTTGTAGTGTGTTACTGATGGTGACCTTTGTTACTTTGGTCCCAGCTCTCTGCAGGTCATTCACCAGGTCCCCCCGTGTGGTTCTGGGATCTTTGCTCACCGTTCTCATGATCATTTTGACCCCACGGGATGAGATCTTGCGTGGAGCCCCAGATCGAGGGAGATTATCAGTGGTCTTGTATGTCTTCCATTTTCTGATGATTGCTCCCACAGTTGATTTTTCCACACCAAGCTGCTTGCCTATTGTAGATTCACTCTTCCCAGTCTGGTGCAGGTCTACAATACTTTTCCTGGTGTCCTTCGAAAGCTCTTTGGTCTTGGCCATGGCGGAGTTTGGAGTCTGACTGTTTGAGGCTGTGGACAGGTGTCTTTTATACAGATGATGAGTTCAAACAGGTGCCATTCATACAGGTAACGAGTGGGGGACAGAAAAGCTTCTTACAGAAGAGGTTACAGGTCTGTGAGAGCCAGAGATTTTCCTTGTTTGAGGTGACCAAATACTTATTTTCCACCCTAATTTACGAATAAATTCTTTACAAATCCTACCATGTGAATTCATGGATTTTTTTTTTCACATTCTGTCTCTCACAGTTGAAGTGTACCTCTGGTGCAAATTACTGACCTCTGTCATCATTTTAGGTGGGGGAACTTGCACAATCGGTGGCTGACTAAATACTTTTTTGCCCCACTGTACCTCTAGTTCTAAAACTGTGCTAGGAAGTACATAGATATAGACTGTACTGTAGAGAAGGAAACAGATTTTTATAGCACCCTTATTCCTGAGAATGCATCGATTGCTTTAATATTTGGTTTTTTGGTTTGAAGACATTCTCTGGAAATCGATACTATTTGGTAATCAAAAGCATGTGATTTTCTAAAAATAGCCAATTACATTTTACATCCATTATCTAACAAAAAAATATGTACAAAAACAGCAATCATGCCCTTTGCATATTGAATGTGAACATTAAACTGCACATGAATTTTCTTCTTAATATGTCTTTTTGCAATAATCTACAAAGATGACGTTAATCAATTTTCATTGTTGCAACAACAACAAAAAAAGTTTGTTTGCAGTTCAGTTAATGGGCCAAGAAACTGAATTGTATTTCCAAGAAAGGGTCACATGAAAAAAATTGTAATTTGCTAACCACAGGTCTGATTAATGACGTCAAAGTCATAAGACGTATGTTTTTGATTGCGGTGTGACATAGATGTTCCACTTCCACTTTTTCTGATGAGTGCTGTGACTATTTTCTTAGCTCGGCAGTTTCTGGTTTTTTTTTTTGGTTTTTTTTACAGCTGCAAACATGTATTTCTCAATAATAAAAATGCCCCTCAAACCTTATTGCAAATTCACTAAACACTACATGGAAAACTCTGAAGAAGCCAACATCTGTAAGATGCATCTCTGCAATGCATGCATTTGGCAGCCAAGCAGATCAGCTTTGTCAGGTGTCTCCTGCATCTCTGAGTCACTATAACTAATGAACTGATGACTGATGGCTGGATGTTTTCCTTAGATGTCCATGTCATAAACTTTGTACCTTTGTACTTATTATGTCTTTTTTATACAGGTTAGTGTTAAAGCATTTCCTTAGGAACCCTAGCCTGTAACTCCCTGAGCAATGGGAATTTAAGGTTTTGGTAGCTACTAAGTGTGTGTTTGTTGTGTTAATGCTATGTTTGATTCTAAGATTCTATGATTCACGCATTCACTTCCATTCATAGAAGCGGGGTTTTTTTTTAATGTTCTTTTTTTTGTCAAAGTGCTTTCAAACATTGACACACATTCACACTAATGGAGGCACTGGACTGATGGATCCATCTGGGGCAGCAGACAAGCCAAGACCTCCCTCTCCCCAGCCACCTCCTCCAGCTTGTCTGTGGACAAACCAAGGCCATCCTGTTAAATCCAAAATTGAATTCAAAATCCTGCTCCTCACATACAAGGTCTTAAATAATCAGGCCCCATCTTATCTTAATGACCTTGTAGTACCATATCACCCTATTAGAGCACTTCGCTCTCGCTCTGCAGGCCTACTTGTTGTTCCCTGAGTATTTAAAAGTAGAATGGGAGGGAGAGCCTTCAGTTTTCAGGCCCCTCTTCTGTGGAACCAGCTTCCAGTTTGGATTCGGGAGACAGACACTATCTCTACTTTTAAGATTAGGCTTAAAACTTTCCTTTTTGCTAAAGCATATAGTTAGGGCTGGACCAGGTGACCCTGAATCCTCCCTTAGTTATGCTGCAATAGACATAGGCTGCTGGGGATTCCCATGATGCATTGAGTTTTTCCTTTCCAGTCACCTTTCTCACTCAGTATGTATTAACAGACCTCTCTGCATTGAATCATATCTTTTATTAATCTCTGTCTCTCTTCCACAGCATGTCTTTTATCCTGTCTTCCTTCTCTCACCCCAACCGGTCGCAGCAGATGGCCACCCCTCCCTGAGCCTGGTTCTGCCGGAGGTTTCTTCCTGTTCAAAGGGAGTTTTTCTCCTCCACCCCAGAGAGAAGGGTTACATTTCCTGGGTCTAGGTGCGGCTTGCCCCTCTGGGGGCGGGGGTACCTGGACCTGGGATATAGAGTATGTTTGGGGAGTGTGACTGTCTGTGCAGTGTCTATTTGTGTCTGTCTACACATTGGGTGAGTGCCGAGTATTTGGTTGTGTATATGGGGTGGGAATGCATGTTTGTGTCCGTGTGCGCCTGTTTGTCTGTGTCTATATGTCAGGTTGGGTCTTAGACTCAACCTCTCTGGGAACATCTCAGGCCCTCCAAAGTACGGAGGCCTATCTCCCCTCACCACACTCCCTGCCGGTGGCTGATGCCCTCAGACGTTGGTGTGTTGGTGGTCCTTGTCGACTGGGGCTGGGCGCTCATGTATGTACCGGCTCACTCCTGGTGGCCAATTGGTGGGGCCTGGCGGTTGTGGTCCGGCTGGGCCCCCTCCGGGGGGTGGGGTACCCTCAGGCCTCTGGGCCTGAAGCTTGGTCCTCTCTGGCACAGCTGGCTGCCGGCAGAGCCCGCGGGCACGCCACTGCAACCCCCTCTGGCCTCTGCTCCGTAGCTGCTGGGTGACCTCTCGTTTGGGGCTCTACTCAGCTCTTCCCAGGAGGGTGGCACGGTTACCCCCCTTTTGGTGGTCCTCCTCGGGTCCTCGTACTCTGGGGCCTGGATCTCCTCCATACCTGCTTCATGCCCTGGGGGACAGGGCTATGGCTCCCCACACTCCCTAGCAGATCGTTACATGGAGAAACCTTTGGAATACAAGCATGCTGATCCACACAGGTGTGCACACAGATGTTCACAGACGCAGACTACACCTTTCTTGGCTGCTGCCTCAAAGCACATTGTGCGCTGTCTATCTTGCGTGCTGCACAATATCGTTTATTATTTAGTATCTACTGTTATCTACTGCTAGCTAGTTTATTGTGATGGTGCTGTTTTTTATTATGTTGCTGTTTTTTTGTTTGTTTTCTCTTCCGTTTTTTTTTCTCCATACAGGTGATCCAGGTGTTTTGTTTGTTTTTCTTTCTTTCTTCCCCCCTTTCTCACCGTCTCTTCTCCCCTCTGGTTTTGTTTCTCTCCCTCTCTTTCTTTCATTCTTTCTCCCTGTCCTATCCCCCAGTCATGTCTGTCCCGTTTGTAGCAACCAAAAATAAAATAAATTCATAATTATAATAAAGGTCAGTCAAATGGACCAATATGGCAAGGCCATGATGATCCACTTGGTGAAATAAATCCGCTTGGCATCTTTCTTGGCCTTAAGACAACAATTCTGATGGTTAAAGATCCAAACGGGACAACAAAAAAAAAAGGGGGGGGGGGGAGTTTTTCCTTCCCACTGTCGCCAAAGTGCTTGCTCATAGGAAGTCATATGATTGTTGGGTTTTTCTCTGTATCTATGAAGTGCCTTGAGGCGACTTTTGTTGTGATTTGGCGCTATATAAATAAAATTGAATTGAATTGAATTGAATCCGAGAGATATAATCTCTCCAACATATCCTGGGTCTGCCCCAGGGCCTCCTGCCTGGAACAACTTGCCCAGAAGGTATCCTTGTCAGATGCCCGAACCACCTCAACTGGCTCCTTTCGATGTAGAGGAGCGGTAGCTCTACTTACTGACCCTTCTGAGTGGCTGAACTTCTCACCCTATCTCTAAGGGAGAGGCCAGCCACCCTGCAGAGGAAGCTCATTTCTACCGCTTGTAGCCATGATCTCGTTCTTTGGTTACCACCCACAGCTCGTGACCATAGGTGAGGGTAGGGACTGAATTTCCATTCAAGCAAATTTCTAGTGCTTCTAGAAGTTTGATACCATCATGGGGAGGCTCGCGACTCTCCAACGGGAGATCGAGAGGCCTGAAAATTCTCCTGGGCTGCTCGCATGGAAATTAACAAAATCAACATGAACATTGCGGTCCCCCATAACGCGCCAGCTGCAGGCCCAAGGCTGGAGCCGAACAATCACTCCCTGATAACGACTGTGTTACGGCTATTCTTCCCATCCCATGCAAGGACACCTGGATTGGCTGGAGGACTGTTTACTTAGCCTGATAGGCCGAAGGACACTGTCTCAGCTGAACTATGGACACGCACACACACACACTTACACTGATAGGCACTCACTCATCCCCCCTCCCCTTCCAACGCCTTCGATGCTTGTTTCCTGCGAGGGAACGCGGCGGGCTGTGTGCCGCGCTGGAATGGTAGCGCTGTGCAGGGCGGCTGCTGTGTTCGCTTCGGATTACTCCTCACCCCCCGCGGCTTGTCATGTCTTCACAATGTTGTGCTGTGGACATTTATGTGCTTTTTGTGCAAAGGAGTTTTTTTGTTTCCTGTTCTCATGCTGTCCTACCATGGAAGCACAGCATGAGTAGGGGTCTCTTTTTTCCTCTTGCACTTTCCCCACTGTAGTGTACATTTCAATGTTTTTCTCTGATTCTACCAATCTCCGACCTGTATCCCCATGTAATGTTTGTGCTATATGTGTAAGGTCGGGGGGGGGGGGGGGGTCCCATTTCACTGCAGGGCAACCTGCATGTGACGAATAAAGCTGTGATTGATTGATTGATTGAATCAGATGTCATTATTAGTTAGTAATGTCTGTGAAGGTTCTTAAGCACCTGGACTTCTGTGTGTGTGTGTGTGTGTGTGTGTGTGTGTGTGTGTGTGTGTGTGTGACAATGAGGCCTTTTGGAGTGAAGGACCCACTTGGAAGACCTTGTATGACTCTGCGGTGGCCTCAGCCATCTTTTATGGTGTGGTCTGCTGGGGACAGGAAGAGACTGAACAGGTTGACCCGGAGGGCCACCTCTGTTCTAGGATGCCCTCTGGATCCAGTGGAGGTAGCGAGTGACAGGAGAAAGGTGGCTAAGCTGTCATCCTTGTTGGACAACATTTCCCACCATGCAGGAGACTCTGACAGCACTGAGCAGCTCCTTCAGTGGCACGAGACAATGTGATGACTTTTAAAGTTTATGATTTAGTACGGTAGGCTTCAGACAGCAGTGCCTCCTTTCCTGAGGGTTCTGAGATGGAACAGGCTACTGACTGACCTACTAATGTGTGAGAGTATGCTGGTGCATGCCATCCCTGTGTACACTGGTTGCGCAACAGCTGACAAGAAGAGGCTCCAGAGGGTCATCAGAACTGCAGAGAAGGTGATAGGCTGTTCATCCTCCCCCCCTGGACTCCATTGCCAGCTCTAGATGTCTCTCCAGAGCCAGAGGGAGCCATCTCCATCCTAACCACCACCTTTTCAACATCCTGCCCTCTGGAAAAATGTTCAGATCAATCAGGTGCAAAACCAATAGACTAAAGAACAGCTTCTACCTGTGGGCTGTCAGAATCATAAATGCAAATTAAGAGCGTGAACAGATTTCATGGTGTCGCTCACTCTGTTGCTGCCATCCCCTGTGCAATGTTTCGGTCTTTCCATTTACTGTACAATATTTTGGCCTCTGTGCAATATTCTAGCAGATGTGCAATTACCATTCCCATCCTTAACGACCAGTCATCCCTTCCACCCTTATTTATTATATTATTGCCCCTGTAACACCCCCCCCCCCCCCACAATGTTTCTGTAACTCATACACCGTCTATACAGCGTACTTATATTGTTTTCCTTTGTATGTTGTTTTCAGTACTTTTGCACCTTTTCGCTGTGCAAGCAACTGCACAATGACAATAAAAAAGTTCTAAGTTCTAAGAAGATGTATTTGGTTTAATTGTGATTATGCTAAAGTGAATGTGCTAATAAAATCTGATCTTAATGGAGACATGAAATTCAATAACCTCTGCCTTAGTTAAAAAAGGTGAAGGGTCGAGGAAGGAGAGGATAATAAGTTGGGGGTAAAGATCAGTGAATCTTATGTACACCTGATTGGTTTACTAGATATTAGAGAGTTGGGATGAGTGGGCACTTGAAGTATGAACTGGGATACCTGGAGGCATTCTGGCACCCTGCGAGTTGAGCAGTTAAAAGGATTGGATTTCAGGAGTTCACCAATTGAAATTCCAGCAGAGGTGCCAAGGGGAGATGCCCATGGTGAATTTACAGATTGGACTTGGATTGAATCTATTTCTGCTCATCGTCATTATCATCATTGCTGTGTTTAATTATAATTCTGAGAAGGATCTGGACTTTCATCATTTTCCTAGTGGATTGCAGCTTCCAAAGTTTTCCCTGTGGATTACAACTTGGAGATGATGTGGGATCTATCAAGGAATCCTTTTTTCTGGATTATTTCTATTAACACAGAGCACTGAGGTGGAACACATCGTCAGTGCTGGAAATGCCTCTCACCACCAACCTCTCTCCAGGCACGTGCAGGGGGGGGGGGGCTAGAGGGGCTTGAGCACCCGCCTCTTTCCTGATGGGTGCCCAAGGTGCCCTTTTGTTGAGGCAACTTTTAAAAAAAAAATATATATATATTATTATTTTTTAATGTGTGTGCGTGCGGAGTCTTGTCTGTGCCCCTCAACAATAATATTTAACTATTAATCACAGTTTTGCTAAATAAAAGGATCTGGCTTGCATCAGTCACATGATCACATTTAACCAATGATCGCCCTTGACGGCAGAACGCGCTGGTTACGAGCCGGGAACGAGCTCACAAAGAGCACGCGCATTTTTAGCGGTCCGGAGCTGTAGGAGAAACACAAGTTAACTCAGAGACACAGACTGATGCAACAAAACCACTAAGTAGGTGTACAGCGTACACTGTAGTGTGTAGCACACAGGAGTATTAGCTTATTACGTACACGTTGGTAAGCTGTCTTGTTGCAACTGACGAACTGAAACAAACGAGCGTGCTGTGTGTGCAACAGCGCGACAAACATTACCTGTCCTTTTATTAACTGCTCAAGTAGTGCTGGTCATAGCTGCTAGCTACCTGTGTAAAGCTGTCATGGGTCTGTAGCTCTGTCACCGTTTTAGGGAACATATTTAGTTATAAAGTATTTAGAAACATATTTAGTTTTAAAGCAAGTTTCCGGGCTTTTCCTGCCTTTCTGGAGGGATTATATTTCACTAAAAAACGATCTAATATGCATGTCCACATAATTATGCATTATTATAATTATATTAAAAACACACGCTGTATTTTAAAGAACATACATTAAGAAGCAGATTATATTAGATTTATATTTTAAATAAGACAAAATTTGGATTTTACAGCAGAAAAATTATTGTATCTCTACAGTTTAAAAATGTAATAAGCTTTGCCCCTGCACAGAGTGGATAGTGAAACAAATGGAATCATCATAAATACATTATTTCATATTTATTACTTCCCCCTCCTCATTGCTTTATTATTGTAGCTCTAGTAATAAATAATAATGTAAGGATTCTGGATCAGCACCGTGCTGCCCATAGTATATACAGTATTCTGAAGAAGGTCTAAAATGTCACTGTGTGTGCGCGTGCATGTGTGTGTTTTATTTAGATGGAATAAAAAAAAAAAAAAATTACTCATGATATAACATTGTCCAGACATGCCTGGTAAGGACATGAGGAGGAAACAGCAGGTGTCACGATCTGGTACAGGGATTCAACGCAGAGCGGTAAGGTATCTCCAAGGTGTGGTTTATTTACAGTGCAGTGCAATATATGTACAGTGAAGGGATCCAAAAACTCCGGGGGGAATCACAGGGTAACTCGCTCACGTCTTCTCCGCTCACACTCACACACTTTCCCGTAGCAGGGAGGTCGCAGGTCCGGGGGGGGGGGGGGGGGGGGGGGGGGGGGGGAGAGAGATCTGAAGCAGACGAGAAGGCAGGTCACCAACAAATCACAAGTCACGGATATGAAGCACAAGAGCTGTGAGAACACTAACGTTAGGGGTACAATCATCCAGCGACGAGAGGATCTGTGTTCCAGCCTCAAATAGTGCTCCCGGTGATGATGGGTGAGTGTTGTCAGGTGTGTGTGTGGGCCAAGGGCGGGAGCCCACAGTGAGCTCCGCCCAGGCAGAGAGGGAGAAAACAGCAACAGCAATTGTAGCCTTGTGGGGCCGACCGGGCAGGCACGGAGACCATGACAGTACCCCCCCTCAACGGGAGCCTCCCGGTGACCCACCAGGCTTACCTGGATGCCTGCGGTGGAAGTCCCGGAGCATGGCAACATCCAGGACAGCAGCTCGAGGCACCCAGGAGCGTTCCTCTATCCCGTAGCCCTCCCAGTCAACCAGGTACTGAAAACCCCGACCCCGGCGCCGGGAGTCCATGATGCGGGTGATATTGTAGACCAGCTGACCATCCACGAGCCGGGGGGGCGGCGGGGCCCTGGAGGGAGGGCACAACGGGCTGGAGAGCACCGGCTTGACCTGAGACACATGAAAGACATTGTGAATGCGCATGTTGCGCGGCAGCTTGAGGCGGACAGACACAGGGTTCACAATGGCCTCAACGGGAAAAGGGCCAATAAACTGAGGAGACAGCTTCTTCGACTCAGTCCGTAGTGGCACAAAACGGGTAGCCAGCCATACTTGTTGACCGATGGTGTACACGGGGGCCGGTGTCCGGCGACGGTCAGCGAGGGTCTTGTTCCGCTCCTTAGTACGGAGCAGGGCAGCCCGAGTCGTCCGCCAGGCACGACGGCACCCGCGGAGGTGAGCCTGTACAGAAGGAACGGAGTGCTCACCTTCGATGGCCGGGAGCAAAGGTGGTTGATAGCCCAGGGACGCTTCGAAGGGAGATTTGCCCGTGGCGGAGGATGTGTGGCTGTTGTGGGCGTATTCGATCCATGGAAGCTGTTCACTCCAGGTCGATTGGTTGTGCGAAGTGACACAGCGGAGGGCAGCTTCCAGCTCCTGGTTGGCCCGCTCCGATTGCCCGTTACTCTGTGGATGGAAACCGGAAGACAGACTGACCTTGGCCCCCAGTGCGGAGCAGAACTCCCTCCAAACACGGGACGTGAATTGCGGCCCCCTATCCGAGACGATGTCCTCGGGGATCCCGTGAAGACGGAACACATGGGAGGTGAGGAGCCGGGCCGTCTCCAAGGCCGAGGGGAGCTTCGGGAGGGCGACGAAGTGTGCAGCTTTGGAGAAACGATCGATAATGGTAAGTATGGTGGTGTTACCAGCGGAGGGCGGCAGGCCCGTGACAAAGTCCAAAGAAACATGGGACCATGGTCGAGCTGGTGTAGGGAGAGGCTGCAGAAGACCCGGTGGAGGGCGGTTCGAAAGCTTATTCCGGGCGCAGGTCGAACAGGCGGCTACATACTCCTTGGCATCCCTAGTCATAGCAGGCCACCAGAAGTAACGTCGGAGGAACGAGCAGGTGCGGAGGACCCCAGGATGGCATGAAAAGCGGGCGGTGTGAGCCCACTGGAGAACCTGAGAGCGGACGGCTGAAGGAACGAAGAGGCGACCAGGTGGACCAGTGCCAGGATCCGGTTCGGTCTCCAGCGCCTCTTGGATGAGCCCCTCGATCTCCCAGGAGATGGCTCCAATTACGCAGGCGGCCGGGAGGACAGGCTCAGGGTCCGAGTCCTCCCCAGTGATGGAGAATTGCCTGGACAGGGCGTCTGGCTTTACGTTCCGTGTTCCTGGCCTGTAGGTGATAGTGAAGTCAAAACGAGCAAAAAACAGTGCCCACCTGGCTTGCCGGGAATTGAGACGTCTAGCCGAGCGCAGGTACTCCAGATTCTTGTGATCCGTCCAGACGATGAATGGTTGTGCTGCTCCCTCCAACCAATGTCTCCACTCCTCCAGGGCCAGCTTGACGGCCAGAAGCTCCCGGTCCCCGATGTCATAGTTACACTCTGCTGGGGAGAGACGGCGAGAATAAAAGGCACACGGGTGCAGCTTACCGTCCATCTGTTGCGACAGAACTGCCCCAACCCCGGAGTCCGACGCGTCCACTTCCACAACGAACTGCCGTGTAAGGTCCGGTTGCCGGAGTATGGGAGCGGTGGTGAACCTGTCCTTGAGCAGGGCGAAGGCTCGCTGAGCGGCAGAATCCCACTGGAAGGGAACCTTGGGAGAGGTGAGTTTAGTGAGAGGGAGAGCGATTCTGCTGAAATCACGAATGAACCGTCTGTAAAAGTTGGCGAATCCCAAAAAACGTTGCACTTGGCGGCGATCAGGAGGAGTAGGCCATTCCACCACAGCTCGCACTTTCTCCGGATCTGTCCGCAAGTCCCCCTTCTCGATAATGTGGCCCAGAAAACTCACAGACGACACGTGGAAGTCGCACTTCTCCCCCTTCACAAAGAGCCGGTTCTCCAGAAGGCGTAGCAGGACCTGCCGGACATGGACCTTGTGCTCCTCGAGCGTCTTAGAAAAGACCAAGATGTCATCTAAGTACACAAACACACAACGGTTAACAAAATCACGAAGGACATCATTAACCATCGCCTGAAACACCGCGGGGGCGTTAGTCAGCCCAAACGGCATCACGAGATACTCAAAGTGGCCCCGATGCGTATTGAACGCGGTCTTCCACTCATCCCCCTCCCTGATGCGCACCAGGTGGTAAGCGTTGCGCAGATCCAGCTTGGTAAAGACGGTCATGCCCTGAAGCAGTTCAAAGGCGGAGAAAAGCAACGGCAAAGGGTATTTGTTCTTAACAGTGATCTGATTAAGGCCCCGAAAGTCAATACACGGCCGCAGCGAACCATCCTTCTTATCCACAAAAAAAACCCCAGCCGCGACAGGGGAAGAGGAGGGGCGAATCAACCCCGCCGCCAGCGACTCCGAGATGTAGCGCTCCATAGCATCCCTCTCAGGCCGGGAGAGGCTGTACAGGCGGCTAGACGGCAGCGGAGCTCCAGGAAGAAGATCGACGGCACAATCGTACGGGCGGTGCGGGGGAAGGGACCGCGCCCGATCCTTACAAAAAACATCCCGCAGATCATGATAAACCCGCGGAACCATCGAGAGGTCCGGGGCGTCCGACGGCGAGGCCGTGGGTGGGAGCGAAACGGGGGAAGCCGCAGCCCGGAGGCAGTTCATATGGCAGGCCACACTCCAACCTAGTACGGCACCCTTCTCCCAGTCGATATGCGGGTTGTGGAGGACAAGCCAGGGGTGACCCAGAACCAGCGGAGTGAGAGGAGCCTTAAACGAAAAAAAACAAATCCTTTCTGTGTGATTGCCAGAGAGAGATAATGAAAGGAATTCAGAAACATGAGTGATGTCAGGCAGGCGCTGGCCCGACAGTGCGTGAACGCGGAGGGGGCGTGACAGAGGCTCCAAGGCGATGTTCAGTTTGGCGGCGAGTGAGGTGTCAATAAAGTTCTGCTCAGCCCCAGAGTCAATGAGAACGGAGAGAGAATGAGAAACAGTCCGAACACGCAGAGTAGCCGGTAAAAGAAGTCTGGGGAGAGGGCTTTCACTCGACAGATCGCCCACCAGCACCCTCACGATCACTGGTGAGCGCGCCCTTTTGCCAGCGTTGGGCAGGAGGAGACAGAGTGGCCTTTACGGCTGCAGTAAACGCACTCACCGGAGGCAAGGCGGCGCTGGCGCTCCGCTGGCGCTCCGCGGGCGACAGCCGCGAGCGCCCAAGCTGCATGGGCTCTTCCCCATCCCCGGCGTCACACAACCCATGGGCCGCAGTAGGGGTCCCACAAAAGTCCAGCGGGGCATGCCCCGAACGCGCGCGTGCGCTCCGATGTGCGCGCACCTGATCGTCCACCCGCATACACAAAACCAAAAGCGCATCCAGGGAGGAAGGTAGTTCTCGGAGCATAAGTTCATTCCTTATTTCCTCATTAATATTAGTGAGCAATGCACTTTTAAGGGCCTCTTCCCCCCATTTCGCCTGTTCAGCCAAGGTAGAAAAGTCAATAGAAAAATCAGCCATGCTGCGTTTACCTTGTTTAAGCGCAAGCAAGCGCTGGCCGGCGGTGGCAGTTGTGGCTTTCCTGTCAAACACACCTTTAAACTTAGTCAGAAAGTCAGAAAAGGTGATGTCCGGCTCCGCCTGAAGCGCAGCTTGAGCCCAGGTTAGAGCACGGTCCTGGAGTAACTGGACGATATAAGCGATTTTAGCACCATCAGTAGAAAAGGCTTGCGGTTGCTGGCGAAACTGAAGGGTACACTGAGTGAGAAAACCAGCACATTTATCAATCTCTCCCGTGAAAGCCCTGGGAGTAGGGAGGAATCTGTCAACGTGAACAGGTGAGGGAACAGGTGGCGCGACACTTACAGCTGGAACTGGCGCCTCCAACGGAGGAGCGGCGACCAGAGGAGCGGCCGGTAGCGGTGTTAGCTGAGCCACGGCCTGTGTGAGGTTCGCGAGCTCTGCTCGAAGGTGAATGAGCATCTGCTCGTGGCGTGCCAGCATCGCGGCCAAAGTGGCGAGGGTGGGAGTCGAGACCGCTGGGTCTGCTGAATCCATTTCCGTGGCTGGATGATTCTGTCACGATCTGGTACAGGGATTCAACGCAGAGCGGTAAGGTATCTCCAAGGTGTGGTTTATTTACAGTGCAGTGCAATATATGTACAGTGAAGGGATCCAAAAACTCCGGGGGGAATCACAGGGTAACTCGCTCACGTCTTCTCCGCTCACACTCACACACTTTCCCGTAGCAGGGAGGTCGCAGGTCCGGGGGGGGGGGGGGAGAGATCTGAAGCAGACGAGAAGGCAGGTCACCAACAAATCACAAGTCACGGATATGAAGCACAAGAGCTGTGAGAACACTAACGTTAGGGGTACAATCATCCAGCGACGAGAGGATCTGTGTTCCAGCCTCAAATAGTGCTCCCGGTGATGATGGGTGAGTGTTGTCAGGTGTGTGTGTGGGCCAAGGGCGGGAGCCCACAGTGAGCTCCGCCCAGGCAGAGAGGGAGAAAACAGCAACAGCAATTGTAGCCTTGTGGGGCCGACCGGGCAGGCACGGAGACCATGACAGCAGGAGCTGTGTGAGGCTACTAAAGGCAGTGCTATAACATTTTTCTGTCATCATTTTATTATAGATTAAGTGCAAGAGTTGTTAGGTGTGGATAATTAGATTATAGTTTATTGCAATAGCAAGTTGTGCCTTGTTCTCAGATAGACAGCAAGTGGAGAGTGATATATGAAATGATGGGATGGAAGGAAGAAGAGAAGCAAAGAGTGATTCACAGGCAGAGCCTAAATTGTACAAATGTTTGTATGGGATATTGTATTTGTTTTAAATGTTATATACCTATGTGGTATGTGACTTTTGTTGCTATGATGCCAGGTCTCTCTTGGAAATGAGATTTTTAATCTCAATGAGATTTTTTACCTGGATAAATAAAGGATTAATAATAATAAAAAAAATTATTTCTCACAGTTTTTGTTGCCTTATGGTTCCAAGCGCTGTCACCAATCTTTGCATTTTGTTATTATCTCATGACACTTGTTTAATCAGCTACCATCTCTCCTGTGGACTTTTTAATGTTTACAGTCTCAGATCAACACAGCCCTGCCCTCCAGCACTATCCACAGCAACCCCTCAACAGCAACATTGTACCCATCAGGTAGAACATCGGCTATGTTTGCTTTGCCTTGTTGCCCATATTAGATTCTTGGTGAATGTGTGTTGTTGTTATTCAGCCTGGTTCAATGTGCCCCTTTTTAACTTTGAGCACCCGCCCCTTTAAACCTCTCTGCACAGCCCTGCCTCTCTCTCCCCACAGATGAGAACAAAATTAGAATTTATCTTTTTTTACTTTTGCTTTGCTTCTACCAAGATGTTTTATAAAACACTGGTCCTTGAGCTTTAATTCAAGGACCAGTCAGGGTGCCTGTGCTGAGCCCGGTCCCTCACTGAAAGGGTATAGTGGGCATGTGAGTAACATAACAGGACCTCAGAGCAATGGAAGAAGGTGACCTGGCCTGAATAACATTTTCTTTTACATCATCCATGTGGATTCTGCCACGTACCACCTACCAAGCATTGTTCCAGACTATGTAGCCCCTTTCATGCAAACATTTCCTTAATATTGAGTGCTGATGTAAATCACTTGCCAAACTGTCTGTGTGTAAAGATATTCCTGAATATCTTTAGAAAACGTTCCTGGTTGAAGGAAAGCTTTGTCTTCAGTGGAGCACAAAAACAGAAAAAGTTTCCACTTGTGATTCACTGCAATGACTAAGTGGATATGTCTTGCCAGGAATCCCCAGGAACAGTGCCTCAAGGGAGCAGTCTTACAAAAATATTCTGCTTGTAACTGGGAAAGCAAACACTATGGACAACTGCTTTAATAACATAACATTAGGTCATCTTACAGAGATGTGAGGATGCAACAAAAACACTCCCTTTTACCAAAGAAACCATCCATCAGGAGAAAGGATAAAGTGAAAACTAAAACTTTCCACCCATTGACAGATGCAGGCACAGAACCGTTATTTGTGGAGACAAATGGTTCCCACAAACTGAGCCTCTGATTTTGGACATGAAACATTTGAAATATGAGAAAATGTCTTACATATAAGGTCAGAAAGTGAAACAAATCTGTAATGATCACCAAAAAACGGGAAATCGTGTCTTGGCATAAACTTTGATTTTAGAAACTATTCCCACAACTCGCACAAAAATACAAGTTTACAAATTACGTAATTTCTTTCATTGTAGCAAATGCTGATTTATATACCACCAAGTATAGAATTCCCTGCAAGCAATGAATTAAATAATTAAATACAAACACACATTTCTAGGCTTGTTAAATAAGTGTATATGAGCACACAGCAGCAACTCGTAGGTTAAAAGTATAAAGTGAAAAGTTCCACATATATGTTTTCATCAGTTTACAATGAATCCCGTGGAAAAAACAACAAACAATAGTTACATTCTACCACATATAAATACTATGGTATACAACGTAATCCATCACTAACTCTACAACTGAGTCTTCCAGCATCCCTCAAACATTTCGAGTCACACCTGCAGGTAGTGCAGTGATTTAAGCGTTCCTCCCAAAATTGCACATGCTTCCTATTACACGTCAATAAACTGTGAGTATATGAGTCTGAGAAATTCTCTCACCGTCAGCGTTAAAACACTGGCACCAACGATGCACAGTGTTCATACCGACAAACTGCTGTGCTAAATCTTTTAAACAATCATATCAAAACACAATAAAAGTTGTCTGGCACTGAGATGCTTTTATCACCCCTTTAAAGCTTTATTACCTGATGAGAGCATCACAGGTTTAGACTACTACAAACATGTTACAATGACTACAGGACTGGACACTAAGCAACCAGTGCTGCATTTAATCAGAATACCACAGCACAACTGTATCTACAACTGTACAAAAAATTCATATTTCAGCTAATGCTTCCACTCTTTTTTTGTTTCCTGCATCATTCACCACGTGGCCAATTAACTTTCCACTGGTGTCCTTTGAGCCAATATAATCTCGTTTTTAGTTAGCTGAGATGGAGCCTTACAGCTTAAAGTATCAGCCTCCAATTTAGGCAAAGTGGCCTTCAGTGTAACTTTTAAATCTCGATACAATTTAAATGAGAGCGTTATAGAAAAATTAAGAGAGGAATTAGCTACAGAGACCAAAACTATTTCAGTAAAATGCTGTAAACATAATGTTTAAATGCTGTAGAGTGTAGGACTTTGAACTAGAGATCTATGAGAACTGACTCACTTTTAAGTCCTTAGTTGTGACCGTAAATAAATACAGTCATGATGGTAACAGTATATGTGTGGCTGGAAATTATGGGCTAATGATTCACCGTCTTCCGAAAACTTCTGAGCAGTGTCTCTATTTCAACATAAAGTTCACACTTTGTCATGTCTTTGGCTCTTTTGCTTTTATAGACCTTGAGACTGCTCGACTTTGAGAAATTTAAACCGAACTTGAGAAAATATTTCAAGACACTTTAAAAAGGGACCATCACCAACAATTATCACAATGGCAAAATATATAAAAATGGTAAATGGCCTGTATATGTATAGCGCTTTACTAGTCCCTAAGGACCCCAAAGCGCTTTACACAACCAGTCATCTACCCATTCACACACACATTCACACACTGGTGATGGCAAGCTACATTGTAGCCAGAGCCACCCTGGGGCGCACTGACAGAGGCGAGGCTGCCGGACACTGGCGCCTCCGGGCCCTCTGACCACCACCAGTAGGCAACGGGTGTCTTGCCCAAGGACACAACGACAGAGACTGTCCAAGCCAGGGCTCGAACCGGCAACCTTCCGATTACAAGGCGAACTCCCAACTCTTGAGCCATAATCGCCCATATATTTTAATTCCACACATATAAAATAAGAAGAAGGCTATAATTGATGAGTTTTGCAGTTATACGAGTCATGTGCTGTCAAGGACATATATATTTTATACCAGGAAACCAGTTTAGGAGGCAGTATGTAAAGTGAGCTGTCGTTAATGAGTAAAAAACAATGCAGCTTATAACTTGCATAGGGTGAAATTAACCCACTGTCATAGCTTGTTCAATAGCTTCTCACTGCTGTTAATCAATCGGTAGCTGCATATGTTTCATGAGCAAAAAGAGTAAAGGGGAAACCATAAAATACACTGATTTTCCTGGAGAAGAGGCTAAAAACCATCCTCAAGATCGGATTCGAACAATCTTGATATATGTGATATAGATATTAGTGAGGAAAAAGCACAGCGCCAAAGAACACTTCGTATTCTGCCTTGGTAATATAATCTGGATGTGATGACATCACACGTAGTTTGTCTTTTGCTTTCAGGAAAAAGAAGCCAGCTGTATAGAGGGATTTACTCCAGACATCTTCGCTGCAGCTCATTGTGTGGATCGATGAGAGGAGAGTCATATCATTTCTGTATTCTTCTGAACTATGCAACACCTTGTTCATCAGTTTTTTATGGACAGGACACACTAAACCACTATAAGTGATCTGCAGGTAGACACTGTACAAGCCATCTCTGGGCACCACAAGATCCCCATTGGAGTAGCTGAAGCCGCCGTGACAGTAAGCATTTCCGATGTCATGTGCCCATTGAAGGTACTGCCCATTCGTGTTATTCCCTACAGGAGCTAAAGAAGAAAAAAAAAAAAAAAAAACTAAGGTTACTCATGTTTCTACTTGTCTATAATTTATAGCTAGCTTCAAACTTAAGTAAAAGTGAATGACTTCTTGCAGAGTCATGTGTAAATAATTTAGGCACAGAACCTTTTTTTTTTATGATAAGCTCCATACAAAGTGTGGTTAATGAAAAAAAAACTTAAATAAGCATAAGATAAAGACACACACACACATCATTTTTAACTTTACCTGTTAGCATGGCAGCTGGATTAACCAAGTTTTGATGTCTTGAAGTTTCTAGTTTGTTGACTACAACACAGATTGAAAAAAGAGATTGTTTGAAATGTGGTGATGGCGTTTCTGTTTTAACTTCATGCTAACACAGTATTAACATTTACCTGACAGGTCGGGTGGCGTGGTTGGCTGTAAGGAAACAGACAAAGTCTTAGCATACTTTATTAGAATGACCAAAAATATGATGTAACTCGATGCCAATGAATCTACCCTACACTATTTTCACCAAAGTGTGATAGCAGAACACTGTTTATGTATATTAGAAACAATAACCACAGGAACACTCAAACTATAGGTGCCTGGTAAATGAGCTATGTTAGAACATTTAGGGAATATTCAATCAATTTCAAAAGTTTCGCTTCCTGGTTAAATAATGGTTTGGGACTAAAAGATAGAGAGACACTCTCCAAATCTGAGGGTTTGTTTTTAATATACATTATACAACTGTTTTACTGCAGGAAGCATGTTTCAAAAACAGCATTGACATGAATGTCTTTAAATGTTTTTGGACGCTTCACTGACTCTGTGGTTCAGAGTTACTGAAATATTATGACCTCGTTTGTTTGAGGACCACACAGTTTTTAGTATTGTGCCAAAAAGCGATCATCTGACAAAAAGTGATTTCCGATGTTTCTGTGTTCTATTTCAGCAATTATTTTTCTAAATAATAAATAATATCTTTACTTACCAAGCACTTTATTGGTAAAAAGACAGCAGTGAAAACAATCCAGGAAGGCTTTATGTAAAAAAATGACCAAGTATCTTTATCAGCATCTTTATGATGCTGCATTATTGTACCTGTAAACAATCTAGTCCTTTTCAGTCACATAAAATATTCTTTTAGAACTGTGATGTTATATTTGTTTCAAGTTCTGTTCGCCTCTTGGCCAGATCTCTCTTGAAATTACTTTTTTGTTCATTTTAAATAAATAAAAGATATGCAAAATCCTCTTTGCCAAAAACTGATTGTGGCTTCCACTTTGTGATAAGAATGTTCTTTCTGGCTGAAAAGGACTTGATATAATTCACGAGAAATGCGTTTGACATGTTTTTGACAGAGTATATATGTCTGTGAAGGTCCAGACGTTTTTCTTTCCAAGCTCTTTAGACAGAGTATATACCAATAGGTCACTTATAACAGTTTAAATACCCACAATCAGTTTTTTTTTATAGCAAATACCGGAAATCACTTTGTGGCATAACACCGGTCACTGTGGTCATAAAATGAACTCGCCGGCCATAATTTCCTGAATCACAGATCCCTTATTTTGGAGTTCATCCCTCTAAGGCTACGTTCACACTGCAGGTCTTAAAGCTCAATTCCGATTTTTTTATCAAATCAGATTTTTTTTGTCTGCTTGTTCACACTACAAATAAAATGTGACAGCAAACGCGCTCTAGTGTGAACCCTCAAAGCGCCACGCATGCGCAAAAGAAGTCGTCACACACAACGCGCTCTGTTTAGACCCAGTAGTGTTTGACTGATGGCCTTGATATAAAGATTTGTTTCTGACTTTACGTTTCCCAATTTTGCTTTAAGTTATAAAGTTATTTTGTTATTTTCATATGGCCTAATAATTATCCTTGTTGCCGTTTTAGAGAGGAGCGGCGCTTCAAAGGATAGTTGCAGATTTCTGTCAGAATCTGCAGATTATACAGTACAAATAAAATGTTCACGTTTCTCCAACGTTGTCTTCCCAACAGTTTCACTGGATGGCCAGGAAGCGTTCACCATGTTTTCTCGGGCGCTTCTCCGACGCTGATAATTGGTGTCTGTCTTGTGTCAGTGACGTAAAAAGCTGGTTTAATGCGACATAACCATTCAAACAGCAGTCGCTTTCTAAAACATCAGATGTGTGTCGGATTCAGTACCACATACGAAAGCGACCCAGGTCGGATTTGAAAATATCGGATTTGTGCTGTTCACACTGTCATACCATGATCGGATATGGGTCGCATAGTCAAAAAAGTCGGATTTGATGCGCTTTCGCCTGCAGTTTGAACGTAGCCTAAAAAGCGGTTAGTGCAGTGTCCTGTGGGACCTTTTCCTAGGCAACGAAACTAACACAGATGATAGGTTGGGTTCTTCCTCGGTGTCTTTTACAGAGGCCGTTTTTAAGGTTTCAGCATTTTTAAGCAAGTACGTTTCTGCAGTGTTGCCAACTCCTCAGTAAGGAAAATCGCTATTGGCTGTCCTAGAAGTCGCTAAATGACGCCATCGCCTAATTTTGCATAATTGGTCATGCTAATCCAATTGTAACCTATGTTGTTGGAGAGAGAAATAACATCGTGGAAGAGACATAAAGTGAGTAAAAACGTCCTAAATGCATTTAGAGTTTATTTAGAACTACAAATTAAATTTCTTTTAGCAATTATTGTTTTTTTTTTGTTTTTTTTAAATGTCACAATTCCAACCCTACTCCTTTACCCGGGCTTGGACCGGTGAAAGTGACCCGAAATAGGCACTCTGGTGGAGTTACTTTGTGTGTGTGTTTATAAGTAGCTTTAAACCTTGTGATCCACAAAACAGCAGAAGAGTAAAAGAAGAACTGACTGCGTTACAGCACCCGCTGCTTGTTGAGAGTAAAAGCGATACGCGCTTTCACGTCTTTTTTTTTTTAGCGAACTTCCCAACAGTCGCTAAGGGGTCTGAAAACTCGCTAAATATAGCGACAAAGTCGTTAAGTTGGCAACACTGCGTTTCTGTAACTAAGCACTCCAAACTACAGCTGCGCGGTAACAACATTTGGGCACGTGCGCTCTGTTTTGCTGGCCGTGTGCGTGTGTGTCGAGCTACCGCGCGTGCTTGGATTCAGTGTGCCCACGACTCACAAGTGCGAATAATTTCGTGGAAAGTACGCCGCCAACGCGCTTTGGCTAATGCTGTAGCCAAGTTTATCAAAACATTGCATGAGGGAATAAACTTTGACCCGGCTGGCTTGGAAACATAAAGAGTAGAACATATCTTGAACGCATCAGCCGAGGATTTAAAGGCGTATGAGTTAGCTGCGTTTATAATAGATTACATTGTTTAATATGCGCTAAACTATTCTCCTCTCTTTTTGATTTTTTTAAAGCAGTGTTAAAATAATATTTCAGCAGCAGCAGCTCTAAACGGAAAATCTTAAGAGTGTGTCGGGTATATGTTACCTGGCTGCCCGGCGGTGCATGCCTTTGACTTCGGAGTAAAATCGTGATTAGTAAAGGCAGAACTCCTGCAAGCACCAGAACCAGCACCAAGGCTAAAAGCTTAGCCATTCGCCTGTTTCGTGTCTCGTTCGGCGACAGTAACTGAAGAGAGGTGTTCGGGCTTTGAAGTACTGCCTCCTCCCCTACTTCAAAACCCCATTTGTCTTCCTCCATGCCTCTGCTTTGCTATTCCCGGATTAGCCGCTGGCTCCCATACTCCATCTCCATTTATTAGCGTGGTGTCGCCCACGTTGTTGCAAGTCTCGCTTTAAATGAGTTTCACCGGGTATCGAGTATCAAGCACGAACTTCCTCTTTTTGGGGGCTGGCTTTTCTCTAACACCGTGAAATACGTTGGCTAGTTTGGTTTTTAGTGGAACCAAAGCACGAATGCTAGGAGAGGGATTGATTATAATATAAAACCACGACCATAAAAACTCACCTCCTGTTGAACACGCTGTGAATGACAGTCCCATTAATGACCATTGGCTAGACTTTGTTTTTCAGCTGCTTGTGAGGACACTGACAGTGTTTTCGAATGAACGTCAGCACTCTGCTAGCTGTTATCTGCCCCTTTGTCCAGATGTAATTTGCAGACTAGCTGTAATCACGTCCGTGTAGTCTAGACATAATAAATAAATAATTAGTGGTATGCTGTAGTAGGTTTACACATTTTCCAAAGAACTAGAGGATGGTGTAGCTTGTGAGTGGAAAAACAACATCTAGTATAAAACACATAGTTATGAATGCATTGAATCAGTTTCTGCAAAAAAAGAAAAGAAAAAAACCTTTACAGTAAAACAAGCTGAACGATAACTACAGATAAATGGACTGATTCTTATATAGCACTTTTCTACTCTCCCGGAGTACTCAAAGCGCTGTATACAACATGCCACATTCTCCCAAACTCACAAGCACTGACACTAAACTGAGTGCTTTTCTAACAACATCCACACTCCGATGGATGCATCAGAGAGCAACTTGGGGTTAGTATCTTGCCCAAAGATACTTGGCATGCAGACTGGAGGAGCCAGGGATCGAACCACCAACCTTCCGATCAGTAGGTCACATCTGATAAGGTTGATTTAACCTCTGCTGGGGGTTTAAAGGCAGTCGCCTGCTGGGTTATACAACCAAAAGGAAACCGGAGCTGCTTTGCAAGCGACATTAATTTTTTCCCACTTATGCAGGGCTGGTTCATGGGGGCAGCTGCCTCAGCAGAGAAGCCTAGACCCTCTTCTCCTTGGCCATCTCCTCCAGCTTGTGCAGGGGAACACCAAGGCATGCCCAGGCCAGCTGAGAGATATAATCTTTCCAGCATGTCCTGAGTCTGCCTTAGGACCTGCTCCTATTGGGACATGCTAGTAACACCTTGCCCAGGAGGCATCCTTGTCAGATGCCCGAAACACCTCAACTCTCTCCTTTTGATGTGGAGGAGTTAAGGCTCTACCCTGAGCCCTTTATGAATGGCTGAGCTCTGTACCCTATCTATAAGGGAGACACCAGCCACTCCTGGGAGAAAGATAATTTCTTGTATTTTGCTTGTATCTGCGATCTCGTTCTTTCGGTCACTACCGAAAGCTTGTGACCATAGTTGAGGGTAGGGACCACGGCCTAAGACTTGGTGCTGATTCCCATTCCTGCAACATCATCTGTGAAAAGCGGAGATGAGATTCTAAGAGCACCCAAGTGACACACAGTCTATTACACTGCACCTCCTATCGTTCTCATTTATTTGCAGTTTGTAGTCATACTGGCATTTAATCTGTCCTCCATTATTCATGTGCCCTATGTCATGTGACATTATTCAATGTCACATGACATTACGACAAATTTCTCATAATGTTATATAAAATAAATGCTGCTGCAGCATTAGTTGCTTACATAGACAAAAAATTCAGAGTGCTATGAAAACAGAAGCTGATAATATATCAATCAATGAAGTGTTGTAGATTACTGATCTGAGTAAGTTGGCAATGTTAAGCAATTTTAAGTAGCCTGCAGTTGAAAAAGACTTTGAAAAAGAATTTAAGAGAGTATGTCAACTGGTTAGCAGCAGTCAGCCTGCAGTAATTAGGGCATTAGTTACCTAGAAACAATCTGTGAGTAAATCAAGTTCCTCTTCACTCATCTTTGTAATTGTGACTTCCTTTGATTGTTTCGGTGAACAGTAAATGTTTTGCATTCTTCGAAAGGAATGATTCCTTGCAATCACCTTCAACTTAACAAACAGGATTTTGCATCATCAGAGCCAATATGAAATCTCAGCTGTCCAGTAGAACTTGGAATATTTTCTTGGAATTTCCCACGTACTTTGGTTTATGCAATGTAGCAGTTTAAATAACTGAAATTAACTGAACAGAAACTGACTTTTTTTTAATCAAGGGAAAGGAATAATGTTACATTTTTCAGAATGTCACCGGATACCTTTTGATAACAATTCCCTTTTATCATATATAAACTTTTGTGTGTTGCGTACAGGATGTAAACTGAATGTTTTAATTTTTTTAATTTGCACAGTGGAAAATAAAAGGCTTAAAAAACCCTGCTTGCAGTGTAAATTTTAAACAGCTAACATGTGAGTATATTTCTGTACTTTTTAAATGAATTGAGACAAGTCTTTTTTATGTCTCAGGAGGGAATTGTTAAAATGTGATAAAGAGATGTGCAACAGACATAAACAACAGTTAAACCCGTTTTTATTTGAGAGTTGGGCTCTGACTGTGAGGTATTATTTACACTGCTCTTTTTTTAAAATTCTTTGTTATGAGTTGTGGGTGCATTTGAGTTCTGTAGCTGCGTGTATGGCAAAGTCAACTGAGAATAAGAAATCAAAATACAAAAAGCCGCAGGTCGACCGCCACATCACGCTCTGGGAAGTGAAAGGTTGGGAGCTTGTTGAGTGACAGTGTCCACACGGTATTCTACCTGTACAATAATAGTGCTACTATTCACATTCATCTGTACAATAATAATATTTACAGAGATCACATTAGGGAAAGAGCCAGTACCTGAGGAGTTGGTTTCATAATTAGCTTTACTCATTCACCATGGTAAAAAGAAGCACACCCACCCAATGGTAGCTATATTCACACAGAAAACGTGGGGTCCTGTCTGGGATCAGGTGGAAATTGCATCAATATTACAGCAACTCACTGCTTGAGATGATGCAATTTGATTGTAGGTGAGAACAGGATGTGTGTGGGTTTTTTTAAACATCTGCAGGTTGGTTTCACTACACAACAGTATCAACAAGACAATACTGTTTATGTTTTTAAACTCTCTATCATCTGAGTCACAGTACTCACCCTATCTAAGAATGAGAAGCACTTATTGAAATGGTTTGTTCAACTTTTGCTGAGGAAGGCAGCAAAGAGCAGATTAGATTATAAGATTATGGCCTTTTACACAATCCGAGTATGTGTCACTGTCTCACCATACTGCCAGAAGAAAGCAGTCTGTAAATACCAGTTGCAGTTTCTTTAAACAAAACACTCCTCTTAGATGTTTTAGGTGAGCTGGCACACTTTAACAAAAGTGAGAAAGCTATGAACAAAAGATGAGGTCACTAAGACGCGTGTGCTAACAGACTTTGTTTCCTTCTACAACTCTCTCTCCCTCTCTCTCCAAAACACACCAACTATACATGAAAACATATCAGCCAGTTCAAAGTACCATTTGACAGCACATAAGATAAAACACCATGAATAAACACAGCATACATGTGCAGCATTTCTCCCAACCAATAAATAAGAACAGAATACAAATTCATTAAATAACAATCATCGTCTCAGATTGAAATCACCATACCAAGTGATTCAGTTATAACTTAAACAGTCACAAATTCATTTTAAAAATATCTGAAATGTTAAGCTCCTGGAAGTCCTCTGACTGGTTCCAGAACCATTGTTTCAGCCAACAGGTGCATACTTTCACCAGCCTCTCACCGGCCCTCATTAATCTCCCCAGCAGTGCCCTCTGCAGGCAAGACTTAAACTGGTTTCTTTGGACCCCGTTTCACTGATCACCCATTCCACCCGAAATCGCACGAAAAAGTGGAAACTCTTTACTTTGAACTCTCTATCAGGTTGCCAGGTGCTGTAAATGCTGCAGATGAGCAGTATAATGACAAACTGTCAAACATGAAGGAGCTTTGGATTTGGTGTTTTCCAGCAGCTTTATGTCATCTGTAAATCTAGGTGACTGCTTTGGAAATGGATGGAGAGCTAAGCTTTGTAGCAGTTTCCCTGCGTGGTGAGTGCCAGCTGGCCATTGGGCGCTACTTCATTAGCCTCATCCTCCAGCAGGCCTGACACGTCAGCGTTGGGGATGCTGTCGTGGTAGCTGCTGAAGCTGATGTTGTCCTCTTTCAGTTCAATGGTCCAGAAGGGGGCGTTGAGCTTGCGGTTCTGGTACTCCCTGTAGGTGTACACGCCTCCGACAAAGCCCAGCAGTAGCAGCACCACCAGGATGATGACAGCCAGAACGATGACGTTGAACTGAGTCCAGGTGACCTCTGTCAGGGCAGCTGTGGTGTTGTCAGTGGGGCTGCTTAGACTGGTCAGCAGAGCCTGGGTGGTGGAGGAGGTGCTTAGTGTGGTACTGGTGTTGCTGCTTGATGTGAAGGCTGGGATCCCTCTTGCTCTGGGAGACATCAAAGTAGTGCTGGTGGTTATTGTGGTGGAGGAGGATGTGGGGTGCTTTGCTGTAGCTTCTGGTGTGGGAATAATTCGGGGAGCTGAGGAGAAAAAGCATTTCAAGTATTTAATCATTTCAGATTTTATTTTTAAACATTTGAGACTACAGCAGACCTTTTCTTCCAAATTTTAACCCATTATTTTTATTCCTTCACTTAAGTAGCTTTGCATGGTTTGTAGTTCTATATAATGCTCGTTTGTAATCATCTTCAACCCAGCAGTGTGTTTTGGACTTACTCGGATGGGTGCAGTTAAGTTTGCGGTTGTCCCCTATGAAGCCGGGAGCACAAAGCTGGCACTGCGTCCCAGTAGTGCCGTTGATGCAGCGGAGGCAGTGGCCAGTGTCAGGGTGACAGAGCTGGGGCGGGCCCAGAGGGTCTGCATTTCCATTGCAGTCACATGGAACACAAATCCTAGCTGATTTGTAGAAACCAGCACTGCACTCAACACAGTGTGGTTTGCTGTACTGGGGAAGGCACTGGTCACATACTGGAGAGCCACTTTGATCTGTACAGGAACAGAGGAAGTTGCACATCAGCTGCTGATCACTGCTATTTATGACTTTCAAGTACACAAGCATGATCTGAGCTTTGTTTGAGATTTAAGTTTACTCATGTTAAATATGAGCATTTGCTAGATTACACTTACTGCAGGGACAAAAAGAATGTTAAACACATATAAAAAAAAAAAACCCACATCAAAACACATTCTTTAGTCTCAACTTTGATCGCTATATCATTAACATACATCCATCTTATTTCTTCTGCTTTACCAGGAGTTTATCCCAGCTGCCACAGGGTGAGAAGCAGTTTGCACCCTGCCATCAGTCTGTCACATATATTACAAGCAGAGGTTCTAAAATCTAGCTGTAATGATGACTAGCAATATTATGTTGTGTTTTCTGAAGAACCCTCTGAACATGTATGATCTTGTGTTATATTATACAGCCCGAAATGAAACAGCTATTGTCGGGCCACTAGGTGGCTCAAGCTGACAGTATATGGATGTGAGAGAACCATGTTGTGTCATATCTCCAGAGGAGGGTGTGATTTTCCCTGTTTGTCCTGTGCAACTCAGTGAAAACACAGAGTGCTTATGCCTCAGCCAGGCCCACTATGAAGTACTCTGAAAAGGTTTTACATTTTTTTAGTGTTTTTTTTTTTTTTTAATTCTGGGTTAAAAAACAACAACAGTGATTTGTTTAAAGCTCAGTAATAGCTTGTATTCAACCAGAATTTACATGAACACTGTTCATCTGCAACAAGTGCATGTCAAATGTCAGCTTTCTCCTAGCCTTGAGCCACTGGTCACATGACATCTTCTGGCACGTCAAACAGAGACTGCAGTACTGAAGTGCACTCCCTTCAACAGCGTTGTGTCACCAAGACACCACCGTCATTGGCCTCATTCAGGATGGTGATGAGTCTGCATACCGGCAGGAAGTTGAGGTACTCTGGTGCAGTCAGCACAACCTGGAGCTGAACGCTCTTAAGACTGTAGAGATGACAGTGGACTTCAGGAGACATCCCTCAACTCTGCTCCCCCTCACCATATCAGACAGCCCTGTGTCGACAGTGAAGATCTTCAAGTTCCTGGGTACCACCATCTCCCAGGACATGAAGTGGGAGACCAACATCAACTCCATCCTCAAAAAGACCCAGCAGAGGATGTACTTCCTGAGACAACTGGGGAAGTACAGTCTTCCATAGGAGCTGCTAATCCAGTTCTACACTGCAGTCACAGTCTGGTATGGTGCAGCCACTAAACAGGACAGGAGCAGACTGCAGCGGACTGTACGGGCAGCAGAAAGGATCATCGGCGTCTCCCTGCCCTCCATCCAGGACCTGTACCTCTCAAGAACCAGAAAATGGTCAGGGAAAATCATCACAGACCCCTCACACCCTGGACACATACTTTTTGACCTGCTGCCCTCTGGCAGACGGCACAGAAGCCTGCAGACCAGGACCATCTGACATAGGAGCAGTTTCTTTCCCCTTGCCATCTCCCTTCTAAACGGTTGACCTGTCGCACTGCTCCCACTGCCAGACTGCAACTGCACTTTATGTGCATTCTGTAGTATTCATTCCACCTCATTTAATTTCTGTCATCCTGTATACTATGTATATAAGTTTAGATTGGTTATTTATAGTTGGTTTACACAGCTTTGTGTATGTATGTGTATGCATGTATAATGTATATATATCGACACGTGTGTGTGTGTGTGTGTGTGTGTGTGTGTGTGTGTGTGTGTGTGTGTGTGTGTGTGTGTGTGTGTGTGATTTACATTGCTGTGCTTGAGAGTCACCATCTACCGGAACCAAATTCCTTGATTGTGTCTGCACATATACATGGCCAATAAACACGATTCTGATTCTGAAGTAAACATGGTGGCAGCCTTGATGATTAATCAAACCAAATGATCAACGCCTTATTTGAACAAGTAAATCAAGTCTGAATTGGATAAATTTCTTATCTGCCAAATGATTAGAATTCTTATTTTGTAATAAGTATTCAGTTTTAGATTTTAATTACAAGTAATATTATTTTAAGCTAAGTATGTGTTACACTGCCCAAAGGGCTCCAGTGTTTGGCTAACCAGCCTTTGCTTTTAAAGGGTTAATCTGTCTGCAGTAGGAGGATTTTTGCCATATGACTTAGAGGTGGGAATCATCCCCATGACACAAAATTATCACAATAATTCATTCAAAATGTGGTATTGTGATTTTGAACATTTAGTGATATGCTTAGTATTGCAATTTATTACCTTTTGTCAACTACAAATTGTCAAAGTCAAACCTTTCCAGTATCTTTTTTAATTAATAAAAGTTATCTCATGTCAGTTATCTTTTTGGCTGCAAAATGACATCAAGCATATAATATGGGCAGAAATCTGTGACATTTTCAAACCATAAATTCAATTTCAAATTAGACTAATTCAAATTCAGTTTCTGATGGCACAGATTTCTGCCCATAATACAACGCTGCCAGTAAAAACCGCCATAATTGCCATAAGACAAAAATCAGTCAAGTCTGCAATCAGTCTGAAATTGAACTTGAATCCCCTCGAGTTGTGCTTATTGAGAGACTCATACAGACTGATGACAACATGTTGGCAATCTGTTTGCATTTATAAATTAAACAGCAAGTATTTGCAAACTTTCAACAATCTGTCAGAGAGTTATTTCAGTCAGTCCAAGAGAATATGAGAACAACATAGGTAACTATCACTGAAGAATTCATAGTAAGACCAGTGGTCATCCTGAGGCATCTTAATTGGCGCCATTAAAAACTAAGGAGCAGCGTTGCTCCTTCTCAGCCACTGCTTGTCCAACTCTGGAACAACTCTGGTCTAAGTTATAATTAAACTAATTTAAGTGACTGAATTGCATCACAATACATTATGCTGCTAACAAAGCTTTGTCTCTTTGAGAGCATATGCACAAGCTAATGTGTGCTAATGTAAAGCTAGCCAAGAACGGAGACTGATGCTCAAGCCCAGTGCACGCTGACCCCAGCCCTGAACTTCAACAGACAACAGGGATGTGCAGTCTTCCAGAATAGTAGTGTTTCTATTTCTATTTCTACATGTTTCTACAGTAGAACATTGAGGTGATTACCTTGGAGTCTTTTTTGGCCCATTTTCAACTTCTCTTTGTGTATCTGATGTAACTGACCAAGCCTGCAAAATTACTTTTACACACATGCGTGTGCAACAGACAAAACACAACATCAAGATGGTGGGGATTGGAGGATTGTGTTATTTACCTGGTAGAGGGGAGTTTTTAACACATCATATAGCAAACATTTACTTCAATCTAAAGGGGTTAGACAGGTTAGTAGTGAATATTCCACCAATATAGGTAAAAAGTTTTTGCAACATGAACAATATGGCAAACGGTCCCATTGTTTTCCCCTTTTCAACACAAGCTGACAAGCCTGCAGTTCCATTTTACTGGTTCCCAGATTGCTCTTCTCATCAAAACACTGTTGCTGTCCAAAGAATAACAGGTTCCAACTTTCTTATAACAAAGACTGGTTTCTGGCACAGAACCACAGAATGTGTGCTCCAAAACTAGGAGCCACTGATTTTCTTCTGACAGAACTTAGTTCTGCACTGCTCAAAGTTCTGCTCTGAAACTTGTTGAAAAGTGTGTGTGTCAACATGTTGGTGGTGGAAAATAAGTAAAGAAAAGAACCATCAGTTTGGTTCTTAAATGTTCTTTTTATTTCTTTGACGCAATCTGATTCTGCAGTGGGATAAATCTCACTGATACCTGAGCTACTAAACCTTACTGTTCGAGCTTTGATTTGATGTGTAAAACTGAACAGCAAAAACTGGGTCATTGAGCAGGGGGTGAAGGCACACAATTTGGCTATGAGAAGTTGAGAACTCGTATAAATAATGTGTGTGACACTGCAGCATAGTAGACCATTCCCTCTCCAGTCGTCAGCACAGGAGAGCTGTTGGCATTGAATGATTTAAGCACAGATAGCTGCCTTCCAGTGGCCTAGATGTTGGTCTCCATCTACTGTAGTTACACGGCTGTGTTGATTTCCAGCAAAACTAAGGAAGGCACATCTGATAAGGTTGATTTAACCTCTGCTGGGGGTTTAAAGGCAGTCACCTGCTGGGTTATACAACCAAAAGGAAACAGGAGCTGCTTTGCAAGCGAAAAGTGCAAAGCACTCCTCTTTCCAACAGCACACACATACACACATTTGAGTGGTACTGTTAGGCAGGCAGGTCCCACATACACAATTATATAACACAAGACGATTTAAACAAATGAGTCAAAATATCTGATGAAGCTTAGAATAAACTGAAATACCCTGACTGTTCTATACCACTGGGTAAAGACACAATCATACATGGATGATTTAATATGTGTGACCCACATTCTGAACTGGTGCAATGCTCCATTTCACCTCTCCGAGTGTCAGTACAGAGGATATTCATTTACTGCAACAGGCCACATCAGCACATTTAGGAAGCATCTGCCCCTCACAGTGGAGCCATGATACTGCATTGTGGCATCTTCTCACTTGTCACTGTTGCCGGGGCAACCTATACAGGGAGGCTGATCTCTTTCCAGTTCTAGTCTTGAGTCTGTGAGATCCTCGACAGCTGTGCACCACTAACATGAGAGCACCTCACCCTGTGAACCATCCCAAGCATATTTCAAGCTGTCTAAATAGAGGACACGATGATGCCCATCCCCCTGCTCCAGTCTGCTGCTGCCTGGGTGGCGCTGAAATGGCCCAGCTGTGAACATGCCGTCCCAGCTACGCTCTGCCTGGTTCATGTCCCATCCCCTCCCTCCCACATTTTGTAACCTCTGCTATGGCCCCTGGCAGTGGCAACCCTGATCCGCCAGTCTAAGTGCATCTATACATGGCTGTTGCCATGCAGGCCACCACCAATAGTGGTGGAGGGCATATCAAGATGTAGCAAAGCTGTGTGCCCCAAAAGGGGGAAGGGCAAGGTGATAGAAGACAATAAGCAGTAGAAAGCGAGGCCAGTGATGCAATGCTGAACGCAAACCTCCAAAGGCAGTTTGCAGAAAGGGTTATGGTGCAGTTCAACAAGGATGAGCTGTGATGTCTGAAGCACACAAACTCACACCATGAGAGACTCATCACTTGCACAGCACATGTAGCAAGGTTCCTGGTCATATTTTATTTAACGCCTGGAATGAAGTTCAGGCAATTTGAAGGTAACTGCCAAATTCCCTTGTTTGGTGGACAGCACAGTATCTTATTTGAAATTAAATAACTGCATTTCAAAACTGCAGTATTCTGCAGGTTCATCACATGCAAACTGGTCTGCCTTGCATTTGCTTTAGTTTCAGCTGATTCTTAACTTAAGTATATCTAAGGAAGTATATCTATGCATGTTCTTTCATAGGATGGAGCCTATCCCAGCTGTCTTAGGGCGAGAGGCAGGCTACACCCTGTACAGGTCGCCAGTTGCAGGGCTAACACATAGACACCAACAACACTTTGCCCTCACATTCGCACCTATGGGCAATTTAGAGTTTCCAGTTAACCTATTCCCACTAACTGCATGTCTTTGGACTGTGGAAGGAAGCCAGAGTACCCGGAGAGAACCCACGCAATTAAACCTATTTACAACAATTTGAAAAGGTGTGTTTTTTAAACTTCAAAACAATAGCAATTGAAAGGCTTTCTTTACTGACATATTGATGCCAAGCTCATCTTTGGTCCATGATTTTTTCTCTATTACATATATATGTTATTTATGTTATGTGTTTCTCACTCACCAAATGTTAAATTTTGATTTTTTTTACTCAAGAAAATTGAAGGTGATTGCACATTGATATGGGACATGTGATACACCATTTTATCATTTCAAACATTGTTGTTGACCAGATGCTGATCTTCATTTTTTTTTTTTAACTACTTCCTTGCGATGAAATTAAAGGAAGAATTGAGGTAGTCTGAGAATGTTATAGAGACTGTAGTTCAACTCAGATGTCAGCTCCACAGAGACCTCCAGGAGGTTGTGGAAGTAGGGCAGCAGCAGCCTGAGGTGAAAGAAGTGGGAACTAGAGTGCTGATCTTTGTCTGGAAACGTCGAAAAGACTGTGGTTTACAGTTGAAAAGTTATCAGAAAAGCGCAAAGGAAATAATTGATACTCAATTTCCAAAAAAGTTGTTTTTGCAAGTCAGTTAAATCCCACATATAAATAAAAATAATACAAAAAGAACATATCTAATGTTGTGACTTGCAACCATGTTGGCATTTAAAAAAATACTGCATTTTAACACACATATCAGTAAAATTCAAGAAATGTTGCAATACACTTGGTGAAATATACACAAATAATAAGATCAGTTAATTACACGACTGGATATAGAAAAAAGCAGCAGATAACAATAGGGAGAGAATTATCACTTTTCATAGATGGTATGTTTCCAAACTGTTCAGCAATTTTTGAAATCATTATAATTTCAGAAAAATAAGCCATGCTAATGTAATATCTTAAAGGACTGAAAGAATCCTAAAATGACAATGTGAGTGACTCATCTTTGAGCAGTGAAGCAGCACTGTATTTAATGGTACAGTTACAGGGTGCAAAGCAGTGGCTGCACAGTGAGAAACATGCTGCTGTTATCATATTCAAAATGAGTTTATATCTGGAATAAACTTTCTCAGTTTCAATATGTTGCCTTTGAAATAATAGTTTTCTTTCAAATGTACAGTGGATTGCAAATCACTGGATTCTCTTTATACTTTACATTTTATGCGGTGTTGTGAATAGGCAGATCCAGGAACAGGACCAGACCTTGAAAGGCTCATTTTAATTTCACTCCATTCAAAATCTGCCAACAAACACAAGGTATGTATGCAGTATATGTGGTATTATATGTAGTTTGCTTTTTAGGTTATCTAACATTTGGCTGCTGGTTGCTTATCTACATAATTTCTCTGATGTCACCTTCTTTCCTTTTCATTACATCTCCCTTTGACTGCATTTCACTTTTTAGTTTGTATAACCAGCCAACAGTAGACACCATGATGTCATTCCGAGTTATTTTCAGCAATAACAGCTTGAAGGTGGAAAATGCTTTCCAAGACATCATCACTGTCAGGTTTTTATGTCATAAATCCCAGGATTAATGGAGTATAAAGCCAGGAGGCCAGATCTGCTTAATCACTGCAACAAGCCATTGGATGAGCGCTAAATGCCTGACATGTGAACAAGTGCTCACCAGTGTGACAGGTGCCATTGGAGGTGGAGTTAGAGCAGGGGCATGGCACACAGGCTTCGGTCAGGGCAGCTCCAGGACTGCGGTAAAAACCAGGCTTGCAGTTCTCACAGTTCAATCCGTGGGTGTTGCCCTCGCAGTTCAGACACACTCCTGAAAGGTAGAACAAAGGTCACAAGATTAGCTGTTATTCTTTCTTGATCTGCTTATGACAGAAAACGAAAGTAGTTGGTTATATAACAATGTAATCTGACGACATTTTAAAAATCTAAAGCAAAGTTTTTTAAGACCTTTTTAAGACACTCAACAAATGTGAGTTACACTCTCAGTCGGAGGAACTCTCATTTATACAGTTTTAAATATAAAGCAATACTCAGATTGGTGCCTTCCTATATATGTTCCCTGTTTGCAATGCAACATGCTGGTAATTTCTCCGTCCACAAGGTTACTTGTTGCTTTCTGTTGTACTTGCATGAACTGAACTTGGCAAAAAGAGCTTTTGTGCAGAATGACTGGAAAATGACAGAATTCATTTCATCAAGTGCTTTAAAGCAAAACTAAGAATCCTTCAGGCCAATTCCAAAACATGAAATGGTTTCAATTTTAATTGAATATTAAATTAATTAATTAATTTGTTTGTGTGTGTTTGGCGTGTGTTTTATTGTATAATTTTTGTAATTGTGAGATAGTTGCTGGTGGCATCTTGGCCAGGTATCCCTTAAAAAGAGTTCTTTAATCTCAATAAATGTTAATTACAAAAAATTAACACAGAACCATACTAAAATCTTTTATTATATTTGGGTTTTCATAAACAAGCAACTACTAGTGCAAAACAACGCAAAAAGTCTTGAAGCAGAGTGTATTTGATGTTTTTGTTAATACATAGCAGTAAAATGTCTTTGGATTCTGGACTGGTGGTCAGACAAAAAAATACATATTTTTTAATAGTTTTCACTGTTTACCATCAGGGTGAGGAGTAAGAGTCATGATTCCTATTTTTTTAAACATACCATCAAACCATTATTCGCTCTTACAGGAACCTCATTTAATGTCTATCAGGAAATAGCCAAATAATCTATTAGAGCTTCCTTGGGTTGACATACTTAACCACATTCTAAAACATATCAAATGGCTGTGAGGACAAAGCAACAACTATGCTGAGACCGCTTAAGGTAACAGTTGCAATTTCACCAAATGTGCAGCTAATATTGCTGAACGCCAACTAGCATGCTAATATCGCTGAACTGTGAGCTACCAAACAGACAGACAGTGGATGTGATCTGGCTATTGGAACTCACTGGCTAGCCTATTGCCATTTAGAGTTTTAAGTAATATAATGTAATAGCGAAATGGTGAATTTGGTTTAAGGTTTAAGATAATCTGGCACATTGCAAAGCAATCACCTTGCACTACATGCAGGCAGCCAGGTGGGCCAAAGAGAAATACTTTTAGAATGCTTTGAGCATGTTAACAGGAATGGATTTTTAACTTTCATGTTACTATATATACTTAATCATTCAATAAAAACCACAGCTCACTTCAGGATGAAGTATGTCGAGGTTATATTGAACTCCAAGGTAACATCCTGGCCTGTTACAACATACCAATCCTGGATTGACCAATTGCTTTAATGTAATCGCATTATATTTATTAGGCTTGCAATATATCCAAATCAGTCTAATAGATGCCAGGGTTAACAGGACACCGGTAGAAAATACAGGTACTGGGGAACTTGTTTTAGTCTTTCTTTTAGGATGCCTGGGTCGTTGACCCAGGGTTTTGAATTTATTATATTATTTATCATTTCTAATCTTGGGTTTCTTTGTTAGAGTTCTCTTTTATGGTTTATGTCTCTGTGCATCCTTAGTTGCTGTCTCCCCTGTCTGTGATATCCCCATGTCCAGTCAGTGTCTGTGTCTGTCCTGGTCCCACGTCTCTGTTCCCTCTGTTGTAGTGCCTGCGTGTGAGTCTGGGTCTTTAGTTCAGTCTGTGTTATGTTTCCTGTTTTATTTTGAAGGTCCATGTCTGATGTTAATGTATCTGGTTTCGCTTCCCCTTGTCTCGTTAGGCCTGATTTGCCCCAGCTGTGTTTCCCTCCTGTTACCCATTCCCTGATTGCTCCCTCTGTGTATTTAAGCCCTGTGTTTCTCTGTGTCCGTGTTGTGATCTACCCTCATTTATGCTGTGTGTTCTGGCTGCCTGCTTATGTAAGTTCATTTGGATTTTTGTTACGTTTTGCCATCCAGCATTAAAAGCTGAGTTTTGAAATACACTTTTGCCTGCCGTGAGTCTGCACTTTGGGTCCACTACTCCTGCCTGCACACAGCGACACCTGACACTTTCCAGCCTTGTAATACCTGCAAGTCTCTTTTAGGCAGCTAAATAAAATCTAGGATGCTATGCCTGAAAAGGTGGGTACAGCTTTATTGCTCACCTATAGAACTTTCTTTCCCAAATAGGAAGCATTTCAGAAGTAGATGATTTAAAAAACAAAAAATATTTTTGCACTCTGCAAAAATGTTAATGTTACAAAGGCTGTGCAACTGCACCTTTAACACACCAACCAAGAAACAAGTTTTATTTATTTATATATAAATAGATCAGTCATGTCGACAGATATGATTAGGACAGATATGACTGATAGGTGTGGATGTGGGATTAATACAGTTTTTAGACTACATAAAGAAAGTGCAGTTGTTTTGAATGTTCAGTGAGACCAGGGAAGGACTGCATAAATACCAGTTCATTTGCATGTTGTATTTACCTCTTCACTACAACATGCTCTGTCTTTCAACTTTACTCTCCTTCGTACCTTTATTTTCATTTAATGTTTATCTACAGATAACATTTAAATTTTACTGAAAACATATAAAGCAGGCTTTAAAACACTTGTTGGAAATACTTAATGTGGGTTGTTGCATTCAAGGAGATGTCCATGCTAATTCTCACTTTAGCATAACTGCATATTTTTCACCTTTTTTAAATTTAAAGAATTTTCAAAACATACTCTTTGCTTCAGTGCTTTATTTAAGAAAAAGAATCCCAGATTAAAGGCATTGTTATTCTTGTAAATATCTGTGACGGCAATCACCACTATTGTGCTGTTTGGAGTTGAGCTTCGATGTTTGTTTGAACTGTTTTGCCTCTATGAGCTCTGACAAAGGTTATGTAGATGTGACTCAGTCTGCCTACAGGCTTATGCCATATCGTTGTGTAACCAGGATTTCAGCCATCACCACACAGAGATTAAATTACTGTTTAAAGAAGAAGACAGAAAAGTGAATATCTAAATGCAACGACAGCTTGTTTTCAGTTCAGAGACACCAATTTATAAGCAGAATTTAATATGTTAAAGTATTATGAAATTTGAATGTATGTTTTAAGGTTCAGAGAGAGAGATTCTAGTGAAACATCATCTTGTTTACTTATCCCTGCATTAGATACTTTTAAGGTTGAAAATAATGTGTTTATGAGACAGTGTTTGGGATACTGCCTAATTTGCATTTGTGCAAGGAGTTCCTGTGTGAGCAGCCTTAGGGAGAAGCCACAATCGCTCTTTAAAGGGAGCTGTCAAACCTGAACTATGGCAATCCATAGCACTATGAACACTGAGCCCAAGTGAAGGCTAAAGAGCTCCATCTGCGCCTGCATTATAATGCAAAGACATATGCCGTCTAAAACTGCTACACACATGCCCCACCCACACACACTGCCCCCTGCGCAGTTCCTCCTTTTCGGGGTTGTCACTAGCCAGTGATTTCTAAGTCTCAAGGCCTGACTGCTGGGAAGCGAGCAGCAATCCTCCTTTACATTTGAAGAAGGTGCAAACTCTCAAGAACACAAACCGAACTGGAATTGCACCCTAGTGTTTAACTTGCTTCTCGGGTTGCTGAGACCACAGACTACAGCAAATATTTACTTCAAGGAAGTAAAGTGGGGGAGTTTTGTGCTGCCAAAGATTAATTAAACTCGGCATTAGACTGTTCTCTGGGTATGCGATCAAGGTGTTACTGTAACCTGGACAAATCCAACATTTGAATTTAAAGAGTTTTGAGTATTTAATCAGCAAAGACTGGACAATTTGCACTGCCTTTCTTATGCAATGCCAATGAACAAAACAGTGCATGTTGAAAACGCTGCTTCTTTCATTCCAAGCTCTAACAGATTGGTGTTGTCCATGTCAGGGTTCTCAAGAAAAAGCCCAATGCAAAAGCATCCAACTGAAATTGCCTGACAGTCAACTTTGGGATTTGCTTGTCTTCGCCTTGCTCAAGGACACTTTGACCCTACAACTAGTAGGTGTAGCTGATCAGTGTTTAAGCTTCAACTCTATTACCTGGAGTCTCTGAGCTGGACTTGTTTGCTGCCTTTTGGAGCGTTTCAATTGAATCATCTGACAAATAACACAAGCTGGTGTATGCTACAGACCGCCAAAGAAGTCTGCGCCTTTATTGAGTGAAATTGTAGTTGCTAGCAATAACATTGCTCCAACACAGTTTACTACTGGCTCTGAAAATCCACTCTGACAGCCAAAAACCAACGAGTGATGTCATGAATTTGGGGTTAAACCATCACAAGATTTATATACATAAATATCAGTTCCATTTACAAATACAGGTTATCTGTTGTCATTATTAGTAGTAGTCAGTACTGGTATCATAAAAAAAATTTTGTTTTTATGATGATTATAATTTTAAGTGAAGTTTCCATGTAAAATGAAGTAGGATAAAAAGCAGAGAGTAAAAGTTGTCCTCTAAAATGAAGCTGATTGTTTTCTTGGACTTTATTTATTGAGAAAAATGATTAAAAAAAAAAAAATCAGTCTCTGATAACAAATTACTTCAAAAAGGAAAGTGCTTCCAAATAATATTTATTGGAGTCAGTTTGTCTAAACAAAAGCTCTTATTTTGGAATCAGATTGTGCGGATTTGCAGGATTTTCTGTTTACAAGGCAGATGCTTTCACTAACTAAGCTACTGTGGCTCTTCACAGCTGACTCAGACAATCCTGAATAATGAAAAATTACAAAACAAAATAGGTTAGGTTTTAGTGACAATGAAAATGAGATCATTGAACTGCAGCGTTTGTCCTCAGCTGACTCACCGGACTGCGGATGGCAGTAGTTGGTGTGGTTGTTACACTGGCAAGGCCGACAGCCAGTGCTACTGAAGTCGAAGAAACCCGGGTAGCAGTCATCACACTTCGGTCCATACACTCCTGATTTGCACACACATGTCCCTGAACTGTGGGGGCAGAACAGAAGACAAAAATCAATACCCAGTGGATCAAATACAGTCGCAGAAAGCATTTCAGTGGACCATAACACCATGGCAGCATGTCAATGAGGTACTCTGTGTGTGTGTCTGTGTGTTTGGTTTTAACAAAAGGTTTCCCTCCACGCCTTGATTAATTACATGAGGTGATTTATTAGTGGCAAATGTGGTAAGAAATCATGTAAAGTAATTATATACTGGACAAAGCTATGTGGTGCTGCTGAGTAGCATATAAAGCCGGATTACAAACAAAGGTAGCTTATTAGTGGACCTCCCAGCATGCACTTTTTTGAGAGTGGTTACCTTTGATGAAAAATACACATTGTGCAAATGTATATTTATTACATACAAAGGTAGCATAAATCAAGGTTCACGGTTCTATTTCTTGAATGCTGAAAACAAGCAACTCTTAAGCAGCTCTTATGTTTAAAAAATATTAACAGCAGACATTTGAGATGTTTTAAAGAATACTGTGATCTTTGTCTGTCAGGTTATGAAACGTCAGAGCATCGAGAATCAAGGCTTTTATTGGCCACATTTTCTTTACATAACTGAGAATGATTGCTTTCAGCTGAGAAAATCTCATTGTATAAAACATCTCCAAGAATCCTCCAGCAAACTTAAATCCAATTACATCTGAGTTCTTCAGCCATAACACACTCGCAACTGAGTTATTTCACATGATAATGTGTCTTTCATAGATCAGACCTTTGCTCTCATTATGCTGTGTTAAAAATAGCAAATGCTCATTAATACAGTGTGAGTGTCAAGAAGAGATTTTGTTTTTCTCTCTCATCCACCGCTCACTGGAGGTAAATTCCTTGGAAGAGAACAATGCTAAATCGAGCCCGATCAGCTCTTAAACCCAGACAATGGACTCAAAATTGTAATCTTGGGACAATGACTTCAAAACAATTGAAGCAAATCACAAGTGACTCGAAGCACTTTCCATGAATGTGTGCGTGGGTCTTCATACAAACAAGGCTTTGTTAAAACAACTGCACTTAATGCAAATGAAGAGGCCCATAGCGATGCTTAGTGAGGCGTGGGCACTGTTGAAGACGAGGCTGGGAGATCAACAGTCCTCGATCCTCTGGCTACAACACACACACAAACATCAGGCACTAACAAAAAGTATCAGCGTGATACATCATGACCCTAATACAAGCAAGTGAAAGATATAATGTCCAGCTGCCAAAGGAAAAAATAAAAACACGATACAAAAAAACAGATTTATTTAAAATTGCCATTTATTACTAAACAGAAAGATACTTTGCTCATCAAAAAATGACAGAAAATGTAAAGGGATTTGTTTTTACAATAGCCAAATTATTTGTGTTAGATTAGATTACGTTCATTGCCATTCTAAACAAAAAAAAGTTCTTTTTTTTTTTTTCTTTAAGTGATTATAAACGAGTGTGTGGGGCTTATAGAAACTAGACTTTTGAAAACTGATTCAACATGAATTTTGTGAACCTGGAAAACTAACTAAACTAAAACACAAATTATTGGGGCAATATTATTTGTCTGTCTTTATCTGTTAGTTTGGTCAAACTTTTAGCTTGCAACTTTCCTGATGAGTGTGTTTGTAATCGAGATTCTACTTTGGCAAAATCAGCATGTGGTCAGAGAGCGAGGATACGCCTAATATGGTCATCTTAAGAATACCCCGTGTTTACACCTTCTGTTTGTGAGAAGCAGGTAATATGAAAACTGCTTGTAAAGTTAGGGGGGTAGGAGCTAGAGTTTTGTTTTTAAATGTGCTGAAACTTCCATATTTTATTGAGAAGAAAACAACTTGTAATGTTCTATCATTCAACTCTAACATTCACTCTGCATCAGGATCTGCGGTTGAGTGTACTTGAAAGCTGACTTTTGATCAAATGTGCAGCATCCCAGTAAGGCCAGATGGTCCACTGGCTTTGATTCCTTACTTTTCCTTGTATAAAATACAACCTTTCACCTTTGGCTAATTATACATGTGTATTTCTCTAAGAGGAAAAAATAAAAGAAAGATGTCAAACAAAAAACACTATACAGCATGCAGCTGCCTGAAATGAACACTAAAACATTTTTTAAGTATGCTATAATAAATAGCCATCTGTACAGTAATAAATACTACAAGGGACATCAGCTGGAAAATCAGCTAAACTAACATGATGCATTTTTCCTTTAAAGCACCGACATGTTTCTGCTCCAGCTGCCTGGCAGTCAGTCACACACTGACCTGTGGCAATGCAATGCAATCTGTCATCAGTTTCTAGTGATCCTTCCTCTGTGTGGAGCTCTAAATAAAGACTCATTTACTAAGAGCTGTGCTGTCTTAGGTGCAGCCTGCAAATCCAACAGGCCCTGTGTTGCTTTGTCTCTCCTTTTAAAATACCTCTAATTCGGCGTTTTTCCTTTGGGGATCTTTTGTGGAATAACTACAACAGGTCTGAAAACCTCCAGGCCTTTATAAAGAGTTTTAACTTGGCTGGAAATTTAAATAAAGCTTTCAACAGACAAACTGTAATGCCAAAATATAATACTTCAATTGAAAGGTAATAGCCTATAGTCCCTGAAAATCGGTTTATAAAACATGTGGATAAAATAAAACCCAGCCTTCCCCCTAGATGGGCTCTACCAGAGGTTGATTCGTTCTGCTGTTATTTCTGCCCATTTAAAAGAAATAATTAAATTTAAATACATTCCTGGAGGGTTCTCTTGGGTGCTAAAAACTTTGATTGTGCCCACATTTTAGTATATAGGAAATGCTCTGCCCAAAAGAGTTCTGCTGGATTCAAATCATTACTTTTGGATCATGATCACACCAAAATAATCCTCTGCTACAAACTGGGAGTCTTGCCATCAGCCAGTGTTTTGGCAGACTCTCAGTGCTGCTGTTCATAAATGTCATATCCCTGCTACCTTCACATATTCAGCTCATTTCAACACACTTCCTCCTCCTTGCTTTAGTGCTGGGACTTCTCAGTTAATATGGTAGTCCTGGCCTGACTGATGTTAAACATCCTGGATCCTGTCAGAGGCAAATAAATATGTCACCAGTGACTGATTTATAATCAGAAAGCTTCTTCTTGCAAAGTTTATTCTTGTATTTCCCTCTTTTGACTGATAAAGGCCACCATTATGCAATGCCCCTTACACTGTCAGAACTGTCACATAAATTCTGATTTAACCTCAAACACTTTGCATGGTGTAACATACAGAGGACAGCAGATTTGATCTGATCTGTATTACTGTGGCTCATTCTATACTCCTACTGTTGCAACTATGTTTCCAATGATTCCTAGCAAGAGCTTTCTAATTCATATAACAATCGTCTGGTGATTAATGGTGAAAATGTGTTAGGATAACAGGATAAAACAAGTGTCAACATTTTGGTTACAGTTAACACAGAATTCTACACTGTGGTCTATATTTTGATCACAATCTTTCTGAAGTGGTTATTCTGAAGAGTTATCTTATCTTAATGCAGCTTTACTAATGACTTTACATTGACGTGGTATTGCACAGCGATGCAGCCCGTCTGTTTGTCTACTGTAGCTTCATCTAATCTATAGGAACTCATAGGTTTGAACTAGGCTTTAAATGTTTACGTTGCGTCTCAGTGGTCCTGCTTGTGAGATTATGAAGACCCTCTCTTTGTCTTCTGTGGCCAGAAGGAGGGGGTTTGTTATTGTTTTGATGTAGTTTCATGGCCCCGTGCTGGCCAAGCTGCTCTGCGTCAGATCTGTGTGTTAAGTAGGTCAGTATAACATAAGCGACAAAGCTTAACCCCATTCTGCTGCTGCTGCCACGCCAGCGCTGCCCCATTGGCTGCTCCTGTGTTGGATCAGGCCAAATGTCCTCTCTGTAACGGGGACGTTGACAGTTCAGTTAGCCACAAGGTTCAGTAAAAATAAACAAGGAAGTACACTAAGCAGGTTTAGTTGCTTTTCTGGTTGAGCAGTGAAATGCTCAAAGGGTGTGTTAACCAAAAGCAGAGCCAGATCTCCCTTTGCCGTCTTAGCCTTTCATCTGTATGAACGTGTCCAAATATTCCATGTTATAGCAGGGCTTAGCGCGTCTGGTTTTACGTTCACTTCCCACGATCATGAAAACAAAACAAAAACAAGGGGGAAGAAAAGGTTCTCTTTTTTTAATGTAACATGCTCACATTTTTCTAGCACTTGGCAAAGTCATCTAGACTACAAGTCATATTTAACCATCGTTTATTTAGCACTTAATTCAATTTTAGCACTCTATCTACCTCAAACCAAAGCCAATTTACATTCTCCAATTAACTTAAGATGACCATGTCTTTAAACGCTTGGAGGAAGCAGGAATGCCTGAGGTACTAAAACCACAAAACAAAGATCACTAACAGGCTCTTGTTTTGTCTTGTAAATTTGGGGCACCCCATCACTTGCCTGTATAGCAGCTCCTCTCCTTACAAGCCCAAACTCACTCAGTATTTAGTTTAGTCTGTGCTAAGATCATTGAATCAGCAGGATCTACACAGGGGGAGCAGAACAGCTTTAATGATTGCAGGGTTCCTTTTTTGGGAATCTCTAATGGTTTCTCACCCCAGTCATCTTCTGCAGTGCCCTGAGGTCTCGATTGGAAGTCAGCACTCCTAAGCTTTCTGTCTAGCTAACAGACAGGTCAACACAGGCACGCAAACCTGCTGTTGCATGTGTTTTCTTATTGGCACTCAAACAACCTGCAGTAGAGCTGCCGGGTAGCAGGGACTAGCAGCTGCCCTTATGAGGGGGGATTACACTCAGAAACTATCCTGTGCCTAACTACTGACTTTACAGACGCAATATTCTGCTTTTCAGGGTTTTCCTTAAATATTTTATACACCTTTTTGTGCATTCAACAGGTCAGCAAAGTGCAAAGGGAGTTCTTCTCTCCTCCAGTAAAGCCTGCTGCTGAACTCTCTCAAATTTCATGCTGACAACCTAGGCTTTTCCCCTGCTACTTATCAAGGTCACCATGTAAAGTTAGGCATGCTCTCAAACACAGAAAAAGCAGCTGCCTCAAAGGCCACCATTTTTAATTTACTAGCTACAGTCACTTTTGCTAAGTTTAAATCTAAAAATGTGTAAAGAAAATTGAATACCCATTGGACTGAGCCAGCTTAAAACTGCAATATGTGAAGAATACTATGGTTGCAATGAAATTCATCTCTCAAATGGTAATACCATTATAGGAAAACATTATTTGTGTACCTAATTAAATTAGCTAAAGGATTCTTTAAAGACATTTTAACCAAAACTTTCAATGTGCATTACCTTTAAGCCTTTAAGCTACCTGATATAAAACACTGAATAAATGTAGTCCGGAAAAAGACTTTTGCATTTTCTGCGTCATTTCTAATAATACTGTTCGCCACTGAAATATCACAATCGGTGCAGAGTAATGCTAGATGAACAGCAAAAATGCCTCCAGTGACCTGACATAGACACAGAAACATCTGTAGCCAAAATCAATATTTCATTACAGACTGTGGTGCTTTTTGACACAGTAATGGTAAAAAAAAAAAAAAAAAAAAATCCTTATAGACATTGCCCACAGGATCTGACCCACATACACTACTGACTCTTGTGTTCTGACAGATGCAAGATGATATTAAAGCTCTTTTGTCAAAGACTGGCCTGACCTAACCCAACAAACTGGGTAACAGTGTGTGTCCACTTTACATCACATGATTTGCAGACAGACAGAATGCAAGATCATGAGAGAGCAAAAGAGGGGAATCTCATTAAGGTTGTTAAGAAGACTGAGCAAGGACAGAGTTACAAATGTCACTCGGCTTTAAACAGTCGCCAGCCCTGAGAGAATTCTATTAGAGTGGGTAATAGAGAAGCTTAGTGTCCTAGGACAGGGTCAGTAATGATCACATATTTATATGTCCGCATACAACAGCTGCTGGTGAGTTATTTAGTTAATATTAACATAAACAGGTTTGACAAGTTCCTCATTCTCACACAGCAAAGCACAGACTGCTATCCAGTACCGTACAGTGCTTAAAACAGTTATTTCCTTTATTTCTTTGTGTTCAAAAGGGGAAGGAAATCTAGCTAAACAGTTATTATTTAAACTAGTATAAGTCCAAAATTTCACTATTGGTGAATAGTGAAATGCATACCGAAATACCTGTGAAACACATTTGTATTTGCTAGACTACCTAGCTAATAACTGATAAGGTAATAATATCAGCTGAAAATATTGTTTAACTGATCAGTCAGGCTCAAACTGAAATTAACATGGTCCTATTAACACTAAAGAGGACCTATTCTGCTCCATATTTAGGTTTGGTTTATTCATGGGTCAAAATAACTGCCACTGCCATAAGAGAGCAGAGAGCAGGAGGGTGGAGTATTCAGTGTGCAATGGTATTTAGGGAAGTGATAAATCAATTCACATGAACGTCACAAAGGTTTAAAAAGCAGAACACTTCCCTGAAACAAGATCCACATCATCCTCATTACTTCTTCACAGCTGTAGATTTCCAGTAAAAATAAAAATAAGGAAATACTTTCTTAAGTAAGCACTATTCTACTAAACTACTGAAGGCAACCACCTATGTTACTATAGAATAATCCCATCTTGTAGTGGGTCTTAGTTAGGGATGGGTATTGTTTAGGTTTTATCCGATACCGGTGCCAAACCGGTACTTTTGAAATGGTGCCGGTGCTTAAACGGTGCTCGAACCGGTGCTTAAAGAATGGAGAACAAACTTTGTCCAAAAACCTCTTATGTTTTTATTTTTAGCAGTCTCTTTTTTCTACAGAATGTTAATCATTAGCTTTTTCTGTTGATACAATATACCTCCTTTGGTTGGAACTGGTGCTACACTGGCAGGGCTAGGGCCAGGACTCTCCTCTTCGGGTTAATGGGGGATGTTGCTAACTCCGGGTCCGATAACAGGCATCACACCCGCAGTAGATGTGCTCGGTGTGAGATCTTGCAGCAAGCTATCAAATACGGTGCATTTCTCGGCTTTTAAAAAAACGCTATGCGTCGCCAGGTGTTTCATCAGATTCGAGGTGTTACCTACTTTGCGCAGTATCACCTTAAAGCACTTGTTGCAGGCTGCTGAGTTTGCATCTTTTGCTGTGAAGTACAGCCAGACTTTTGACCGCTTCGCCTTGGGCATTTTTAATCTGTAGCTCTGCTCTAAAAGAACGTACGTGCCTGGGCCCGCTTACTATTCTTGGAAAGTTAAAATGATTGGCTAGAATCCAAAGTGTATGACATCTCAGGGGAAAGAAAAGCACCGAAATAAAGCACCGAAATGTGCGCTGCTTTTCGGTCTGGTTACCACCGTTTATGTCAGAACCGGTGCCATAATGGCGCTGGATATCGGTACCCATCCCTAGTCTTAGTGCAGGACAACAGGTTCCTGTCATTTTAGCTCCTCTGCCTATCAAGCTATCCTGTCTTTAATAAGAAAACTTTGATTGGTTACCCAATCAAACAGGTATTTGTAGCTGTCCTTGAGGTCTACAATGTTACTTTCTGGTAGTTCGATCCCCTCAGTTCTGACTACCTTCCCTCTCTTTGTTGCCATCTGACTACACTTCTCCAATCCAAATGACATTCCAATGTCATAGCTGTATATCCTGGTGGTGTGGATCAGTGAACGGATGTCTTGTTCACTCTTGGCATACAACTTGATGTCATCCATGTACAGGAGGTGTCTGACAATTGCTCCGTTCCGTAGTTGGTATCCGTAGCCAGTTTTGTCGATGATCTCACTGAGGGGGTTCAGGCATAGGCCTGGGGGGCAGTGGGGACAGAGCATCTCCTTGATAGATCCCGCAATTAATGGTGACTTGTGCTATGGGCTTGAAATTGGCCTCTAGTGTGGTATGCCACATCCCTGCTAAGTGCCTGATAAAGGTTCTAAGGGTCCTGTTGATCTTGTACAATTCTAGGCATTCCAGGATCCAGGTGAGGGGCATCTAGTCATAAGCATTCTTGTAATCAATCCAAGCAGTACAGACTGGTCAGTCTGCTCTTGCAGTCGTGGGACGACTGCTCTGTCTACCAGTAGCTGGTGTTTTGCTCCTCTTGTATTCCTGCCTATTCCTTTCTGTGACCCACTCATGTATTGAGCCATGTTCCTATTCATTTTAGCTGCTATGCTATGATGCCTGACAGGAGCGTCCATGTGGTACTGAGGCTGTGACTGAGTCTCATTGGAGTAACCATCTGTGTGATTATGCAAATCTTTAAATGGCATTTCTAAAGGTTTAGACTTCTGCAGGAAATCCACCTTCTAACTTACATAGTAACCAGAAACTCCTTTACTCCCTACACCAGAACCTTCAATGCCATTCAACTGGCTGGCATTCCTCCTGGCGTGGAATTGCATTTCTAGGGAGGTGCACGTCCAGTGGCGTAACTCGTGACATAATTTACGGCATAGATTTGATGTAGAAGTACAATTCACGTGTAACAGAAACTACTTTCCATAGTTTTGTTCTCCAGTGAGGCAAAGTTTGGGGGTTTTTTCGTTGTTGTTTTTTTTTTTTTTGCTTTGTTTGTTTGTTTGTTTTTACAATCTTACCCAGCCCTTAGTTTTGTTATATAGTTTTCATTCATTTGTCATCTTTTATTTTCCCAAACTGTGGCTTAATGTCTTTATATTGAGCATTCACCACACTTAACACTCCTCCTGTGAGCAGAGGTCACATCATTATCAGCAGTTCTGTTAAATGGTGAGTTAATCTACAACCCAAGGCACTAAAAAGTTTGCTTGTGCTGAAAGATTTCCGTTTCCCCATTTTGTGTGCCCACTGCAACTTAGTTAAAGAACACAGATGATCATTTCACACTGAGAACAACTAATGTCATCTCAGGGTAAAGAACAGTCCAAATGCAAAGTACTGGAAGGCACTTTGGCCTCTTTTTATCCAACCCGACTTCCTCTTCCTGACATAAGCTACTGCTGTCAATTTATAAATTCATTAGTTTGATCACATGTGACTCTGAGTTTGAGGATAGTGGCAGATATTCATTGAGCAGGGCTTGGGCATGCTTTATTTTCTCTTAGAGGCTATACAAGAAAAAACTGACCTTCCATAAAGTGGTTTCTGCCTCTGTGCAGAAAAACGAAATGAAGTAGATATTCTAGAAAGAAGGTCTTGCTTTTCAATTCTAAGGAACAAATGTGGAATTCTGGCATTTAAATTGAAGTTTTAGAGAACTGAAAATAGGCGCTTTTAAGCATCTGCCTGAGATGTCGTGTCATCTATATTTGGCTAGCCAAACAGATAAATGCACCAGCAAACAAAAACAGTGACTCAGAAATGCAGGGGACATTCTTAAAAACACTCAGCATGTGTATGCAGCATGACAGCACAACCAACAAAAATCTTCTACTTCCACCCCGGCAAATGCCCCAACAGAGGCTCACAGAAGAGCACAGCGTTGAGCACTTGCTGTGGGCTACAGGCTGTCCGGCAGTTACATAATGCTGCTTCACACAGCAAAGCTCAGACTTAGTTGCTCGCTTGGATTTAGGAAACTACAACTGTGTTATAACTAAATGCTGCCATTAAAGCCTATCAGGCTCTCGACAACCGTGCCAAACTTTCTAGACCTTTTAAAAAGTGCTCTAGAGCAATAGTTCTACAGGATTTCTGTGGGTCTTTCAAGGTCGTTTGCAGTTTCTTTTTTTTCCACATGTTTTTGGGTCCAGTATATTTTCAGAGGAATATTTTGTGTTAGTTAAGACACAACACTGACCTATAAATCATTCAATCATAAAAAAGGCAGCTAACCTAGGGGATGAAACAGTGCTGTATCTGCACTTGAAAAATAACTGAGCAAAGACCCAATTAAAGGGAACTTAATTACTAGCAACTTGTCACAAAAACACAATATGTTATCACTTCACAAGCTGAATCTATGAAAAATGCCAAAAATAACAGTTTGACAGACAGTTTTGCACCAACAATGCAATTCCCAAAAAAGCTATTAGCTAAAAACTGTACACAGACATTTTAGGAAGCAGCATTGTTAGTTTCCAACCTTCTAAATATCACATTATGCCAACAACACAGGAACAATATGTTGATGCATAATCACATGCCATGTTTTTGAAATCTTTATGTAGAGAAACAGACATACATAATCTACATAATCTATACATTTTATTCATTGTTAAGTTATGTAGAAGAAACATTAACAATTTACATCTTCCTTAGCAAGGTTTCACCATTTCCCATTTCATATTTAAAAAGAAATAGATTCCAACTCAACAAGTACAGTAAAGGTTTTGGTTTGGTTATACTGACCAATTTTTTTTTCCAAACAGCCAAACTCTCTTATTCCTAAGGGTGTAACTTGCTCTGTCACTCTAGTAGAGTTGGCTTGTGAGCTTTCTGCCATTGTCATAGTTGCAAATTATTCCTGCCTGGCCTTAATTAACCCACTGTCAGTCCAAAAGTTTCAGGAAATTTGTATTTTTAACTTTTTTAGGCACAACCATTTAAGAGTTGTAGTTGAATAGCTTCATTAGCACAGAAAAATGTTCTAATACTATTTTTTTCTTCAGCAGTTCTGGGGCTAAGAGCTTAATTCTTGTGGAAATGCGGCTGTGCATTCTGTTCAGCTCCGAAGAGCAAGCAGACAGTCCTACTTGTGTAAGAAAATTCATCCAACAATATTTTAAGCAACACTTAAAATATCAAACACTTGTTTGATATAAACAAAGTCATATAATCCGCAGTCTTAAGATGTGAAATGTTTAACTGTTTTCAGCCCATTTCCAGTCTTTATGTCAGACTATGTGAAAGAGGGCTCTTAGTGAATCTTCTGACAGAATTAAGTAAATTCTCTAAAATGTTCCAGTTTATATTCTTGCTTTGGTTGAATATGCAACGTTAATGACAGAGAGTAGGAGGAACTTTACAGGTGTGATGAGATGACTGTCAGGAGTGAAACTCATCATGTTCCATGCCTAAAGGTAACTACTCCTCCCCAGCTTCTTGACCAGGTCAGTAATTCCTGAACTAATTCTTTGAAATCTTGGTATAATTTCTGCTGTTATCACTGTGATTTCAGTGAACATGACCACAGCACAGACTGCCTTTACTTCAGCTCATTACTTAATGGGAAAGAAACCTAAAGCAGCAGGCCAGGGGGTCTGAAAGCTGGTTAATCTGGATAAGTTACAATGCTAAGCTCCTGAATGAGGCTAGGCTAGGCCGGGATGGTTATCAGAGGCCAGGCGCTGTGTGAAAGCCCAGAGCCCCAAAATAACCTTCTTGCCTCCACCTTTACCATCATTTGAAAGTGCTGTGCACGCAAAATCTCAATCAGCATGAAAAACACATCCTGTAGTTGCATCACAGGACTCCACCCAGTAGGATTTAGTTCAGGTGAGTAACATGTTTCTCGGGGCATGACAAAACAAATCCTCCACACGCTGCGGACACTGACTCAAGCTTCTAAACAGCAGCTTTCCTTTTCATGGCTAGAGGCAGAAAGTACAGCCGCTATTTTTACCGCATTCCTAACCCACACACGCAGCTTCTTTTCCCAGTCTGTTCTTGTGACTGTAGAAAGGCTGTGTACAAGAGCTGTTATGTGTTCTTTGACTGGATTTGAGAAGTAACCGGGGTGGGTAACATTTTGACATCTTCCAGGAGGCCTGCAGCAAGACAACCTGGATCAATGAGCAGAATAATGATTGCGAATGAACACCGTGTCTGAGCACAGCTGATCCCTTGAACATCTCGGCCCCATCTTTAGAGATAACAAACACTAATTCACAGCAGGCAGTCTGTTCAAGCTTGGTGTGTCACAGCAGTTTTGGAGCTAAAGTTAAGACTCCTTTAAAATGCTGTAGCCAATTTGCAGGTACATTACAAATCAGAGCCTTTGTCCTGATAACCCACTCTATACAAAATGTGTACAGCTGGTCTACATGATAAAAATACCTGAAAGGGTTCATGGAGGCTCAAAGTAAATCTCAGTAGCCTCATAAAGAGGATTTGTTTCAGAGTTTAGATCACAGTGACACAATTAGAATCTTAGATAGTGCTTCTCTACTCAACCTCAGCAATCAAAACGCTTCATACAACATGTCTTATTCACCCATTTACACCAGTTCATACAAGCACTTTTTTCTGTCCAACATTCAGTCTGATGGATGTGTCAGAGGGCAATTTGCAATATCTTGGCCAAGGATATTTGGTATGCAGGCAGGGATCAAACCAGCAACAATTCTGATTACCTTCTGATTAGTAGATATCCTGGTCTACCTCCTGAGCTACAGTCACCCTGTGTTCGACAAACTGGTGGTTAAATGCAGTCACTCTGTCGTTAACTCACGTGCAAATCAGTGCTGTCGCTAAGCCCTTTATGCAAAACATGTTCAAATTCAAGTTAAGCCAGTGACTGAGCCAGTGTTAAAGGAAAGCCCGAATGATGTCTTCGTTTTATTGATTTTACTGTTAAGTACTGACCAGTCGTAATATTTCTCTTATTCAAAATGGGTGAAACCTTTTTTTTCCCTCCAGAATTCAAACAAAAGCTTGAGGTCATTTTCAGGTGTAATCATGTCCTAAAATTTATTAGCATTAGTCCCAAATTGGCTTCCATGGTGTCAGAATTCATTTTTTGAGCAATAGTTCTCCAGTCTTTCTGAAGGTTGTTCTCAGGTTTTTCTTTGAACACTGAACATCAGTGGGAACAGGTCTTCTGGAATAATGAATCCAAATTTTACATTTTTGAAGTAGGACAGAGGTACAGCAGTGAGTGTTTGCAGCCATTTTAAAAACATGCGGAGGCTCTGCCGTGGCTTGTGGCTGCATTTCAGGCTGTAGCATTGGGAGTGGGAGAAAAACCCATTCGATTTTGATGCACCATGGAACACAATCTAGGAAAAATCTGAACAGTAACAGATTAATTTTTCATCATGACAATGATCCCACACACACCACCAATGCAGTAAAGGGATACCTGGATAGAAAAAACACACAATGAAACACTATCAGTCATCGACTGGCCTCGCCAGAGTCTAAATCTAAACATTAGAAACATTAGTAGGGGCAATCATGGCTCAAGAGTTGGGCATTCGTCTTGTAATCGGAAGGTTGCCGGTTTGAGCCCTGGCTCCGACAGTCTCGGTCGTTGTGTCCTTGGGCAAGACATTTCACCCGTTGCCTACTGGTGGTGGTGAGAGGGCCCGGTGGTGCCAGTGTCCGGCAGCCTTGCCTCTGTCAGTGCGCCCCAGGGCAGCTGTCATCACCAGTGTGTGAATGTGTGTGTGGAGAGAAGAGCTGCCCCAGCTGTGTTTCCCTCCTGTTACCCATTCCCTGATTGCTCCCTCTGTGTATTTAAGCCCTGTGTTTCTCTGTGTCAGTGTTGTGATCTACCCTCATATATGCTGTGTGGTCTGGCTGCCTGCTTGCTTATGTAAGTTTATTTGGATTTTTGTTACGTTTTGCCATCCAGCATTAAAAGCTGAGTTTTGAAATACACTTTTGCCTACCGTGAGTCTGCACTTTGGGTCCACTACTCCTGCCTGCACACAGCTGTTCATGACAATTTGTATTTTCTGTTGTACAGTTCATTTGCTGTTATGGATAAAAAGTGTCTTTTTTTTTTTTGTTTCAAAATAGCTGATAACTATTCGCTGATAGCTGCCAGCATCTGCAAACAAATATAATTCTATAAAGTGGTTCTATATAGTGTGTAACTGTTAATATAGAGCGTTATTAAATTTATTGCTAATGCAATCATATGGCACACTGGCTTCTGAGGAAATTTTAGATGGCACTCATCAGAAAGGTTGCCTACCCCTGGTCTAGACTTTCACGCTTTACCTTATACACTGTATTTCCATTTATGTTTGCACGTTTTAACTGATCACTGCACCCATTTCCCAATTTTCCAGGACAATACAACGAAAAAGAAAAAAAGGCTCACCCTACTTATCAAAATACAAAGTCATGCCATTGGCTAATGATCAAGTGGACTGGCCCATACAATCTGAGCGCTTAAAGAGCTTTCTACTACAATCTTCCTGCCATCCACATTCATACAATGCTTTCATTCTATGTCTTATAAGCACTTCATCCAAGAAGGACACACTTGCACTCTGATGGACACATAGGGGCAACTTCACTTTGAAACACGCTGGAAGATCCAGACACTGACCGTGGGTTAACAGTAGGTCAACCAACCACTGTACCTTCTGATCAACAGCCACTTCTGCCCTTACCTGAAAGTCTAGGCTGTGATTATGTATACAGGGAAAAAATAATAATTAACTTGCTTATCTGGCTCTGCATTTTTATGCCAAATCCACCAGAGTTGTTGCCTGTTTATACACACAACAGTCAAGAAACCATGTTTAACACCAAAACAGCTTCAGAATTGACTCTCTCTGTTTTGTCCTTCACCAGTTAACAAAATACTCAACTTTACCTGATAAATACTAGCAATGTGGTTCTGGGCAATGTAAACATCTATTTCTGCTGGTCACTGTTGGAGCAAGCAGTAAGGCTGAACCAAAACAAGCTGAAAAAATGCTAAAATACAGCCCCCCTTACATTCTATACAGAGATACAGTTGACATGTGCGTTTTATACCACAGTTAGTCAGAAAAGCAGTAAATATGTAAACAAAGCTTATCTGATTTACTAGTGAGACACAGCACAGAAATGAGTTGGGTAGGTGGATGATTGTGTATAGTGTAAAGCGCTTTGGGGTCCTTAGGACCAAGTAAAGCGTTATACAAATACAGACCATTTACCATTATTGAAGTAGTGTGGGAATATCTTGACAGAGAATGGAACAAAAGGAAGCCAACATCCAAAACAGGCTCTGGAATGACCTCCAAGAACCCAGAAAAAATATTTTACTTAACTACTAAGAGATTAAAAGACAGCTTGCCTACAACAGTCTAGACTAAGCACCCTAAGAAGGGCTAACTGATGGCACGACCATAGCTGGACTGGCCATCGGGCATACTCGGGCATGCTCGGTGGGCCGATGATTTTTTTTTCTTTTGTAAGGGTATAAAAAATGAAAGGTGGTGGATTGGCCAGATACTGGCCGGTGTGTAAAAATAACTCAGTTGTTTGGTGGTGGCTATGGCGGAGCTTCCACAGGGAAAAGGGAGGCAGGAGGAGCAGAGACCCAAGGCAGCACCGGTCCGAGTGTCAGGTGAACTGAACTTCAGGTAAGAAGTTATGACCTGCAGTCTATCTGGGTCAGATATAAATCAAGTTTAGGTGTAGTTTATTTTCGTTGTGCTGACTTTTTACAGTCAGTTACAATAACTCGTACTGCGTACTAGCTAGCATGACAGAGTTTTCATCAGCATTGTTGTAGCGAACTTTATTTTATTCATAAGGTTAGTTAGTAGAGTCGCCAACCCGCATTCGTCCCGCATTCAGAGAAAAATATTACGAGTTTCGTATTGAGCTGAAAAGGAACAGTTTGTCCCGTACTTCAGCTAGAATGGAAAAAGACACAAAGCTGGAGTTATTCTGTCGTTACGCTGCACAGCTGCCTCTTCTCTCCCCTCTCTCTCCTGTTGCTACTTCAATCATGAAACTGATCAATGATCAGCTGATTGGCTTTTCTCTCTTCTTTGTTTATCGCCCACTTTGCGCCAGAAAGAGGAAACCGCCGAATGTTGCGCTAAACAACAGCAGCACGTTTAAGCTTGATCAGCTGTTGTTAGAATTTATTTAATATTAATTTCTAGTATCAGCTGATGTTTGCTGGAGCCACAGCTGTAAAAGCTGCTGGTCATGATATCGGTTTGGTTATCTGGTGAGAGGGAAACATGAAGATGAAACCCGGAGATGTCCTTACTGAATCATCAGAGCTGAACAGGTGATGGAGAAACAGGTTTACCTTTTAGGTGACATGAATGAGTTGAATGGAAGTTATGAACTGTTTCTGAGAGACAAATAACACCAAGTAGCTGACAGCTGGTAACTGTGCAGGGGTCTAGCAAAGTGTTGCCAGGGGGCCAGGTAGGGCATTAACAGGGAAAGGGGGGCACAAAGAAATACTTTCTTATTTTCATTTAAAATGTCTGGCTGTTATTAAATAATTATCTGAAGCTTACAACCAAAGTTTTTATCTGACGTAAAATGAATAGAAATCATACATATACCAACAAGACTGTACATCACTGTCACAATCGCGTTTGTTTTCATCCAAAGGCTTTATGGCTTTAATACCTGGTGGGCCGGTCTGTAGTCAAAATGCCCGGGCCAATTTTTTGTCCCAGTCCAGCCCTGGGCACGACACGCAGTGAATTAATCTGAGAAGGCGCATTAAAAAATAAATGGCCAGGCCAGCGGTGCACATCGCAAAATAGCTCGCATAGACACATTAGTTGTGCCGCTTCTTAATGACGGTATCTTAACCAACAACCCCAACTACCAGATTCAACTTGTAATTGGCTAAAAATAACTTAGCCTACTGGTGAGAGGGATGTTGTTAGCTTTCCATATTCCGACACTTCAAAAGCTTCAGGAGCTGTCCGCTCAGCGCAGCATCAGCACCACGGAAATACACGGATACATCCGTAGACTCGAGACAGAATTCACACTGCGTTTTTGGGGCTTTCAGGTGTATGGACCAATGTTTTATTTTCTGATCAAACCAGAAATCTTTAATGAGCAGCTGGATTTGTCTCGCATTAACTGGCTGAGTTAATGCCAGTTAATGCAACATCGAAGCAGCTGGAATCCATAGCTGTGCGTGTTCATGCAGCTTGCATTTTCACCTGCTGTACATCACTACCTGACAAGTTTAACTGTCTTCAGAACATTGCAGAGGCCTTATTGACAGTATTTGGCTCTACATATCTGTGTGAGCAGATTTTCTCTCACATGACTGTCCTCAGGTAGCTGTCTGAATGCTGGACACTCGGAGACCTGTGTATCTGAGTGGGAGACCAGAGATCACATTAACATGTGTATCCCTGTATTAACAAACATGCCATATTGGCCCAGTTTATTTTACTTATCATTGTTGTGAGGAGACCATAAATAGCATTTGTGTTAGGATGCCTGGGTCGTTGACCCAGAGGTTTGAGTTTATTATATTATTTATCTTTTCTAGTCTTTGGTTTCTTTGTTAGAGTTCTTTCTTATGGTTTATGTCTCTGTGTAATCCTTAGTTGCTGTCTCCCCTGTCTGTGATATCCCCATGTCCAGTCAGTGTCTGTCTGCCCTGGTCCCACGTCTCTGTTCCCTCTGTTGTAGTGCCTGCCTGTGAGTCTGTGTCTCTAAGTTCAGTCTGTGTTATGTTTCCTGTTTTACTTTGAAGGTCCATGTCTTATGTTAATATATCTGGTTTCGCTTCCCCTTGTCTCGTTAGGCCTGATTTGCCCCAGCTGTGTTTCCCTCCTGTTACCCATTCCCTGATTGCTCCCTCTGTGTATTTAAGCCCTGTGTTTCTCTGTGTCAGTGTTGTGATCTACCCTCATATATGCTGTGTGGTCTGGCTGCCTGCTTGCTTATGTAAGTTCATTTGGACTTTTGTTACGTTTTGCCATCCAGCATTAAAAGCTGAGTTTTGAAATACACTTTTGCCTGCCGTGAGTCTGCACTTTGGGTCCACTACTCCTGCCTGCACACAGCGACACCTGACACTTTCCAGCCTTGTAATACCTGCAAGTCTCTTTTAGGCAGCTAAATAAAATCCAGGATGCTATGCCTGAAAAGGTGGGTACAGCTTTATTGCTCACCTATAGAACTTTCTTTCCCAATTTTCCAGGACAATACAAAGAAAAAGAAAAAAGGCTCACCCTACTTATCAAAATACAAAGTCATGCCATTGGCTAATGATCAAGTGGACTGGTCCATACAATCTGAGCGCTTAAAGAGCTTTCTACTACAATCTTCCTGCCATCCACATTCATACAATGCTTTCATTCTATGTCTTATAAGCACTTCATCCAAGAAGGACACACTCGCACTCTGATGGACACATAGGGGCAACTTCACTTTGAAACACGCTGGAAGATCCAGACACTGACCGTGGGTTAACAGTAGGTCAACCAACCACTGTACCTTCTGATCAACAGCCGCTTCTGCCCTTACCTGAAAGTCTAGGCTGTGATTATGTATACAGGGAAAAAATAATAATTAACTTGCTTATCTGGCTCTGCATTTTTATGCCAAATCCACCAGAGTTGTTGCCTGTTTATACACACAACAGTCAAGAAACCATGTTTAACACCAAAACAGCTTCAGAATCGACTCTCTCTGTTTTGTCCTTCACCAGTTAACAAAATACCCAACTTTACCTGATAAATACTAGCAATGTGGTTCTGGGCAATGTAAACATCTATTTCTGCTGGTCACTGTTGGAGCAAGCAGTAAGGCTGAACCAAAACAAGCTGAAAAAATGCTAAAATACAGCCCCCCTTACATTCTATACAGAGATACAGTTGACATGTGCGTTTTATACCACAGTTAGTCAGAAAAGCAGTAAATATGTAAACAAAGCTTATCTGATTTACTAGTGAGACACAGCACAGAAATGAGTTGTCTCTCTTCAGTTGTGTTGACAAAACAAACTGACTTTTTTGCCAGAGGCTGCCCTCGCGGGGAAACTGAAAAAGCAGCCTTACCTGTCACAGAGGTGGTTCACTGCACCGTATGAGTCGCAGGAACAGGGCTGGCAGCCACTGGTGCCATTTGTGAAGTAATCCTCCTCGCAGTCCTCACACTGCAGACCAGTGTAGCCCTTCACACACGAACACTGACCGGTGCTCTTGTCACAGTCGTCGGGATGTGAAATCCCCTCAAAGTCACTGCTGCAGTTACAAAGGATCTCTGAGTGAGTGGTGGCTGGGGTGTGACAAAAAAACAGGAAAGACAAAAAAAATGTAAATAACGCATGAAGGACAACAGTAGTGAAAGCAGGTCAGTACTGACCACACTACACAATGATGAACATTATTTATTTCACAAATATTATTTCACAACAAAACATTTCAAATGCAACAAGCAGTGACTTGTGTAATGTGCAAAACAGGGATTTTAAAACCTTTTTGTTGTGACCCTTAAAGATGAAAATGCATATGTTTCCTTCAAAGTCATAAACCATTCAACTTTTCATCTATAATTTTATTTTTTTTTACCCTGGTTTCACCCTGCTTGTTCAACACTTTCTCCTTTTCACTCCCTGTTTGTTTAGGTCTAGCAACAAACTACTTTGTTGGGATTAGGTAAAAAAAACAAAAAACATTGCGGTTTGGGTTAAAATACATCCTTTCACAATGTTAACCATATCTTAGACAGCAAACCTCTCCCATCGGCAACAAGTGTCTTTGCCATTTCCTTGGATACCACAGTTATGTGTCCCACAACTGTGACAACCGCTAGCAGATCTATACAGTCCCGATCAAAAGGTTAAAGCGCTTGAAAAATGGCAACAACAAAAAAAATATCATATTTTGTACGGTTGGATCTTAACGAGGTTCTAACAAGCTTGGAACCAAGCTTTAACATGGAACAAGGAGAAATGGGAGTGAGACAAAACATTTGTTTGAGCATGCAATTTATTAAAAATAACACTTAAAGTGAAACTTTTTGCATTTGGAGGTCTCTAAAGTTACACCACACCCTCTCCATGACCCTAGATAGGTCACCAGTGACTTGAGCCCTACCCCACGAAGAACCTTCAACAAACTCTGAGTGTAAAAGTAAACTCTGAGTTGATTAACTCTAATCTGTAACTGAGTTCCCTGTTCCAGACCAGCTGATCAGAGCAAGTTCAGTCATTTCAGAGCATGTTCATGCGCACATTCAGCTGCACATGCATGAATGTGGAAAGGACAATCTGCATTTGTAATCCGGTGGCCTGAGAGAAATGAACACATGTCAGTACTGACTATGATATTTACCTGAAATCACAGCAAGGAAGAGGAGTAATTATAATCATCTTGAGATACTATGTCATCTTCATAATAAGTATGAATGTTTAATTAAAAAAAAAAAAAAAATAGATACAAAAAAATAAATGTCTGCTGGCATCTTTTACCCAACTTGAAGTGTCATTAGATGAAGCTGGAACCCTAATTTAGGTTTGATTTGTGAATCTAATTATTCAAACTGTAGGAGTCAGAAACGGAGGATTAAAATATGAAGAAACAGATCACAGTTTACTGATAGACCTGCTGTTAATTACCCAGATAGCAAAAGATCATTTTGTTTTTTCAATATTTATTCAGTAAAAATTGAATCTACTGGAGTACTATAACAACCTCACTTTTTTTAAAAATACAATTTTTTTTATTTTTTATTTTCCCCACTACTGAATAAAAACCCCTTAATGAGATTTACAGAAAAACTCAGCTTTTATGTTCCCTTGTTAACCTGATCTAACAGCAGCTTCCCTTACAAATGATGGCTCTCTTACAGTCATAACAGAGATGCTGTACGTTACTTTCCGTGGAGCTTGCATTGAATAAAGACTTGGAAAAGTACTATTAGTAAAGCTAAACATGATTTTACTTCAATACTTCAATACAGTCTTGGGGGATCAGCCATTTTAAATAAGGAGCACAGATTGTGCCAGGGAGTAAGCCATTATGAATGGATCTAATCAGAGGAGCTAAGAAATGATGAGAACCAAAGATCCGGGCCTGACTCAGTCAGAATCCGTGATCCATATCCATTTTGGATGTCAATGTGAGGACGCCACTTGCACTTGGCCTAACCCATGCAAGTGTTTGTAAAAACCCACTGAGACATGTTCAGACTGAATTTCAGACCATGTACCTTTCAAAATGTTGTTTTATAGAGCCTTATCTCAAAGATCCCAGCTGTGACAGGCATTTTTTATGACTATTACCATTTACTATATGACAAGTTATTCATCATTGATCAGTCTTCTCTGTCTAAAGACCCTTTTCTTTAAATAGTGATTGCTACAGTAAGGCTCAATAGATGTTTGCAGTGGACAAAAACAGGCTGTCACTCTGATAGCTCCATTACTGCCTACAGAGTCAGAGTTAGCAGGATGGAGACTAAAATTTATTTAATATTCCGAGTAGATAATAACTCTGTCCTTATATACTGACAACTGAGTGAATGCCATAGCACTCATGTTAATTAAAAAAGCACACTAACATCTAAGTGTTTGTAAAATGAATTATGCTTTTACAGCAACTTTATGAATGAGGAAATGTGGCATCACACAGGTGGATCAGGTGCAGCAAGAGGGGAAGAGTGAGGAAGAAATTGAGACTTTGAAGTTTACAGAGTCTGTTACCATGGTGACTGATTCAGTTTTTCCTGGAACAGAAAACCCAGAATTTCACTCATCTCAGTTCAAACATTTGACCTAATGTTTTAAGCCTTTTTATAGCTGATCATGCTGTCACTGTCATTGCAGCATTCCACAGCTAATGGAATCGGCGTGATGCACTGTGTTTGTAAAGAGCGAAGTCTTTATGCTAGCATTTGTCATAAACCAGTTTAGCCCAACATTACACAGACACCTGCCTTACACATTTACTGAATCTGGAAACTTTGGAACTGGTAGTGGAAGAGAAATTTAATTTGAAAATGGACCAAATGTGAGCATGCCCAGAAATGAAGACACTAGGTGCTGCCCTGGCTTCCACCATCGTTCACTTTAAGCTGCACAATCGAACCACAGTCCACTAATATCATCTGTGTCTAGGAGCTGCCCACTGTGTTGTGCTAAAGAAGTGCACAAAGTTACACTTTGCTCATCCAGATTTTTCAAATGAAACCTTGTCTTTCTTTGGCTGGTTTCTGTTTTGTTGAAAGCACAATTCACTTATGCTTCAAAAAAACAAAAAACAAGATTCCCATCTCATGGAGACTCTAGACAGTCTAGAGATAAGTGTGCAACTGTGCTGCATATGGAGGATGTAATGACAGACATGTGGATGAATCCACAGAGTGCCAATCTATTATTCATCTGATCTCAGGCTAGGTGTGGCAACTGAAGGCTCGACTGTGTGTCTCCATTCTGTGCTCAGCAGTGAGACAAAGAAAACAGACAAATAAGAGAGCAGAACAGCATGTTTTTATATGTGGTGTGCACACAATATCTCAACTAACATTAAGAGAGGAAAGGACAGCTAAATTTTAATGCATTCCCGCTCAGGCGTCCTACTCAGATTATACTCGTCTGCCACTGCTGCTTGGAGTTTTATGTAACTAATAAAGGCCTGTGGTTACGCAAGCTTGTTGAATATACAGTCTGGGCCTTTGCTACAGCAATGTCCGCATAGGAACTGTCAGTTCTGATCACGCCTGAAAATGTGTGCGATCCAGTGAATGCATCACCCCTAACACACGCACAAAGTTCATTCTTAAAACCCAGCTTCCGCTAGGTGTGAGATGATTCTGTGAGGCCGCGGCAGCAAGTTTGATTTAGATTGCACTGGAACTGCGTGCAGCGAGGAAGAGAAGGTGAGGAGGAACCGAAGCAAGAGTTCATCTTTCTCCTATTTAACTTGCTGTAAAGGGTTGTGACAGCATGGCTGCTGGTATTCAGGAACAGACAGTGGCAGACTGCTCGCCATGAAAAAAGAAAAAGAAAAACAAAACAACTGCCTCCTGTCCTGCCTAATTTAGAGCTTGCTATGGTGAAAACAATCATTGTGCTTTGAGATTTGTTTGGAGAGTCAAAACGCATTATCTTCCATGAAGCACTGGGAGACTTTGCAAAGTAAAGCTGTGGAAAAACACCACATGGTATTGGTCTATGGGGCCTCTGCCCTGGAAGAGAATCTACTGAGGTAGCCGAGCGAGGCGTTATCCCGAATGATGTGATGATGTCGTGTGAGTGGCCTTCACGCTACAAGAATAGAGAGTTTGGGGGGTTTTGAAGTTACAAATCTAAACAAGGCCAGCTGAAGTTTCCATTTATGACCTGACACGTGGCCATGTGTTTCATTTTGACCTCACGGTTCACGTAACAAAGTGGATCAAATGACTTAAAAGGAGAAATGACTAAATGCCTCACTAACATGAAAAAGGATCCAGGAAGCAGTTTGGTAAATATGCTGCATTTTGACTGAACACTTCCTGCACTCTGGTAGAGTATATTTGCATGAATCGCAGTTCAAAAATCTTTATTTATCTGCTCGCGTGCAGAACCTGTTTTTCCTCTTTGGGCTAACTTTTTTTTCTTATTGGCTGTCAATTATGAACAGAAGGTCTGAACAGCAGGTGGGTGGGGCTTCTGTGATCCCAGCCAAAGTTCAACATTTTAACTTTGTTGCTCACTCATTTATTTCTAGCTCCATACTTCAATCCTTGAACTCTACTAGAGCAAGAAAACCATTCTTAGTTAACATATACTAGGCCCTGGCTCACCTCCTCAGTTCGCCTTTTGACAGAGACAAAGCTGTTTGTTTCATTCTGCTTTACTAGCGACTGTCTGTTCACTTTTGTGCTCATAGCGAGAGCTGACCATATTAGGGATATTACCTCTATATAACCAAGAGCACAAAAAACAGCCTGAAACTCAGTGTTTAGAGCTGTAGCCTGAGCTTTTAGCTGATAGGGATTACTTGTAGGTACATTAACCTCATTATTTGAACAATCATTCCTTTTTAATGTGAGCATCCACCATTGTGACAGTGTGCATATGACAGAAAATAAGGTAAACCAATTCAAAAGCTTATTTTGTCCAACCAGAATGCTTATGGCCCAAACAGACTTACATATTTATTACTTACATATTATGAAAAGAAAAATAAACTCGAAAACTGTTTTTTTGATAACGTTTAATCAGTATCAATAGAATTTTTTCTTGTTTATGTGCCATGTTATAGACTTATAGATACTCACAGCTAACTATAACAGTAAAACTACTTACATGTGAAATGGATAATGCTGATGTGGATGTTACTTTGTAAAGGGCCACTCGCGTAAACACTGTTGCAGACCAAGCAGACCCCCATGCCTCCACCCCCTGTTGAAAAAGCACTTCCTGATGGTGGCAGCCTCTTGGCTTGACGAACAAGACAAAGACTCCAGGGTGTTTATGTGGCCTCTAAGCTCCCACAGGATCCCCTGCTAACATGCAGGTACCTGACAACACAGATGAACACCTTGAGGGATTCCATTTCCATAACATAACAGGTCAGAGCTGGGGAATATTGTGCTTGTGTTCATTTCTGGAATACAGTTGTGATCCAGCACCAAGAAATAACCTCTGAGCATCCACCAGGTCAACGGTGATCCACTTGGCAGCAGAGTTAGTTTGTATTTTAGATATATGCCACTTTCAGAAACTAAAACATGTTGCCTCTCAAATTAGGCCTCTTATGTATATTTTAGCATAACGCTACTTCTGTTATAAGGTTAAGCCAAAATCAAACTCGAAACAGTCAAAATGGAAGATGTTCTTTAACAATGTTCCACTGAACATTTGTGCATCTTTAATGGCCCATCTACCAGGAGTTCAACCAGAACCCAAGCTTTACTTCTTTCCTCCCAAACCAGTCAAATCTGGAGATTTCTCAATAGCCATTTATGGCTGCAGTACACCACAACCAGCTTTCTTAATCCGCCACCATCACTAGGATTAATGCTGACAGTCAGGTAGGACACAGTGAGGAGAACAAAGGGGTCACTGTAAAAAAAACATGACTAGATTGGACCCCCTGGTGTGGGGAAGCCAATATCATTCAAATACAGTAGCCTGAATTTTACACTTAGGTTCAGGAGGTGTGCAACTGTGTGTGTACGTGTTGGTGTGTGTAGTGCTCTATAAAGCTACAAGCAGAACACAGTGTGGCCCGGGGAGATAGGGGATGAAGCTTTTACAGACAAAAAGGGAATAGACAGTGTTGAACAAGAACACATAAAAACCATTTTTATGTGGTTACAACAGGATAAGGGCAAAAGAAAGCCAAAGCACGAAGACACACCATCTGCTGAAGGTGAATTTTGGACATTTGTGCGGTATTTGTGGCAGACTGGAGAACAACACCATGGATGCTGAGATGTGTGTGAGGTGTGAGAGGAGGAGGAGGAGGGGGCAGACTCCCCCACTGTCATTGCTCATTCATGGCTTGGCCTGCCTAGCCATTTTGCTTGGATGGCCTTGTTCTGAATATGCCAAGCAAACAACAATGGAGAAGATGAAGCAGCTATATGAGCAGCGTATTCCCTGTCAGCTGCAAACATGGCTGCTCTGACTATACAGAATCAAGGCTTGGATGAATTCTCTGTGAATTGGAGAAACTGAGTGAACAACAACAGGATTACACACCCCCTCAAGCCCCCCACACCCAACCCCAACAACGTAATATATGTCACACTCGTCCTAAAATAATAATAATTAAAAAATGAAACCCTATGTTAGAACGGAGCTGTGCAGGGGAAGCATCTAGGCTCTTGCTTATTTTCAAAGGGGCACACTATGCACTCTGAGGCGTCTGCCCATTGTTGCAATCTGGTTAATTCGGTGGATGCGTCAAACCCACGGAGCCACCATCCGAGCCTACTGATGTGACTGCGCAACACAAACGTTAAATCTGCAAAGGTTCCTGCTTCACAGGACTCACCCTGGCTGCTCTCCACTGAGGTAACAGATGTGTCGATATTATCCGCAGCCCAGGCATCGTTGGCCGTGCGCTGGGAAACCATGGACACCAAGGTCTGCAGCATTTTCTCCGGAGTGAAGAGGGATGTTCGCGCGTCGGCGGACCGCTTGCGCACGCCGGTTAGCCTGGAAAACGGTGTTGTTTGTTCTTTAGTGTATGGGATTATTCCAACATCAGGGGCGTGAATTGTGCTGGTGGGGGTGGGTGTCGGGTCCGTGGTTGGCGTTTTGGAGATGGCCGTGGTGGTGGTGGAAGGATCGGCTGAAACAATAGTCGGCAACGGTGCGAGTCCGGCTGAAGGCGAGAGAGTGAACCAGCTCTCTGGTAAACTGCGAAGCATGTCGTTGCGGAAGGTATCCCAGGCATCGGAGGCTGAGCCGCTTTTCCCGGAGATAGACGACGCATCGTAGGTACTGATGCGGGGCGCAGCTTCAGAAAACCCACTATATACATACAAAATAAATAGTAAAAGCAGAGATATGTACATCATTAAGGACGTTAACGTCATGTTCAGCCTCAGCTCTCCATGTAAGCCCCAGTAATGGTCTTCCTCAGACCGTTCCCTGAATGGACGTGTACTCCAGCATTGATGTCTCCCGGCGGCGTACACTGCTGTTTGTTGCCCTATGAACCACCGTCAACACTTCACCTGCGCTGCAACCTAGCGCGAGCCGTTCCTCAGATCGACGTACCAGTGAGCCAATGGGAGCCCAGGAAAAATGCCCACGGGGCATTCGATCGCTCGTTGATTGGATAGTCCCTTTTTCACGCCGCAGACAATAAGTTGTAAATTATCAAGTGTCTCAGCCTCCCCGAAAATTATAACCGGTTTCCATTCATGAATTTTTTGTATTGATAGGGTACTTTGTAAAAATAATGTGGCAAATATAAGTTTATTATTTTTTGTCCCATTTTACACCTCAGTATGCGCCCGCTTAGGTATGGAAATTTCCAATAATTGCTGGCCTAAAGGTCCAATTATTGCCTTGCTCTTAATAACACCACACGCATTAACTGTCATAAAATTTACTAGCATCATTAAAAAATTTCCTGGAGCTACTCTTCCTGAAACGCAATCTACAGCTTAATAAAAAGCTCTGTGTGAAATAAAGGTGACTTGGGCATAAGTTTGAGTGGATCATGGGTATTTTCTCTCCTGACGTATGTGAAAACGAACACGTTTTTGCTAAACCCTGGTTGTGAAACCGCATAATCCATATTCCATGTCCTCACCAGTGACATGGTGGCATATTTGGGCCAAGCATCAAACAGGAAGCTGACCATGGAAAGCGCAGGCTGCAAAAGATCACGGGTTAAACAGCGGGCAAGCTTAATGTACTACATGTACAACAACTAAAGCAGTAATACCATTTTTCCGTTTTTAGTTTTCTCATTTACCCAAAATGGGACAGCAAGGCTATGAGCGAATGGGACCGTGCTAAGGCTTTGCTAATAAAAACGTGTGAGTCCATCAAACATTTAAACGCAGCGTAACCATCACCTAGTCATGGTTAAAAAAAAAACCCACAATGAAAACTGTACAAGCCTTCTACCAAGAAGATGGTTTGTCAGGTCTTCAGTGTTGTTATCCAGCAGATGTGATGTGGGGAGAGCTATAGTCAGAGCATGCTGCTCCTTTAAATGTGTTTTTATATTGCATAATAATCAAAATGAGTCCGGTTTTAATATTGTATTGTTTTAAAAAATTTATAAAAACAAATAATTATCTTTACATACCTGTTTTTCTTCATCGTGTTTTCAGCAATACCTATCTTGCATGTGGTGAAATTGTCTAGAACACACTGACAGGTTTAATTAAAATACTCACCCGTAAGAATTATAGGACACTTGTTATTATAAAACAACAACAAATATGTAAATTAATTATATTCAAGCAACACATTTCCATTTTTGTTCCACTAACAAAGACCAGACCACTTAGAAGATGTTTGGTTTATTAAAAATATAAAAGAGTAAAGCTGGAAAAACTCAGGGTGCAGAGTGTCCTCCTGTGAATCCTATGGTTCCTGTGCTGAGAGAGAGTTACAAGAAAGAAAAAGAAACACAGTTCTGGGATGGAGGTAAATGCATTAGGAAATGAGGTGCCGTTTTCCTTTGAGCTGAGGGTGGCCCCCGCAAACCTCTCTGCAGGATACCCAGCTACTTTAGTTCAATTTTATATAAATAAAATAGAAATGAATTCCACCAGGAATGGAATTATTGTGACACTACAAAAAAGCAAAGCTTTATATTTTATAGATTGTTATTTATGAGTCAATTTATTCATTTTACAATCAGTTTTCATTCCTAATTTTTCTAAGGAAACAACAAAAATGTGCCTTCAAAAGTAGAATGAAAAAAATTCTGCAGCATAATTGATTACTAATTGATTTAGTAATTGATTATTAAATCAGTAATAACATGCACTGCCTTAACCACCCAAATATTCCCTAAAAATATGGACATCGTGCCACTTCAAACATACAGTTAATATCTGCAGTATTACACATATGCGTCACATGTTGATTTTATAGCAAGCAAGTTTTTAAAATAAAAAAAGTTAAGAAAACCCTTTATTCGTGATGTTTTCTCATATTTGTTAGCTGTTCACAGTGCCCGTACTGGTTAGAAGAATTCTCCAAAAGTTGATTCTGTTCATTTGAACGTAACGTTTTCAGTGGGAGAAACGTTTCGTCACTTATCCAAGTGACTTCTTCAGTCACAGCCGACTACATGTTTCCCCAATCTTAAAAACAGTACATTTGCATAATGACTGAAACCAGCCCACTGAAGGAACAATGGACTGGTTTCCTTCAGTGAGGAAACCTGCAGTCAGCTGAGACTGAAGAAGTTACTTGGATGAGTGACGAAACGTTTCTCCCACTGAAAACGCTACGTCCAAATGAACAGAATCAACTTTTGGAGATTTACTTACCTGGATGATTGAGAATGCATCAAGACATTAGAAGAATTCAAATGTTCAATTACTGTATATGCTGTAGATCTGTTTGCAAAAGTAGTTTTTCCACACTTGACACTTGTTAAGTAATTTGTTGATGATACTAACGCTCTCCTTTGCAGCGCTCCTCTCCTCGCTGCTCCAGATTTCATGTGCCATCTTAAACTCGAGGTGGATGCCAGTGCTGTGTGGGCTGGAGCAGTGCTCCTGCAGGAGGATTCACTCTGTTACTTCTCAAAAAGCAACCATCAACTGCACAATAGTACAGCTGAAAAAGATATCACCCAATATGTATTTATTTATATTTACTCCTGAAATGTTTGTTGAGAGGATTTTGTAAATAATCTTTGTTAAGTAGTGAACTGTGAATATTTCACCACAGCACATTTCAGCAGAAGTGAGTCGTTTTTTGTTTGTTTTTTTTGTTTACCTTTGGTTCCTCTTGTTCATTGATAGGGAGCCTAGATTAGAGAACTGTCTTTTTTAAAATTTCTGTTGTGGAAGCTCAACAGAAGTTTTTTTTTTTTTATGTTTTGGCATTGCCTACTTCCAGAGCAAAGAAACTGATTCTAGCATCTTAAATGGTATTGTGCTGTTGCTCTTTTCTTGGGGCTGGTGAGGAGTAAGGATTGGGGAGTCACGTTATGTTTAGGTTGTGCCTACGCAAAAGTTTAGACGTTTATTTTAAGGTCACCACAGGAAGTAAGGGTATGGTCCCTTGATTTCTTGTAGTCAGTTTATGATTGGCAAGTGTTTGTTGCCCCCTAGTGGCCTCATGGGGCGATAACAAGTCAGTTTGTTAGAAAAGCTCGGAATCATATGGCCATATTCAGAAACGGTAGTGTAGCACACGTGTATACTGTGAGCAACACACATGATCCGTTACACCAAGGAAAAATACTGAAAGCACGCGCACGCGCGCACACACACACACACACACACACACACACACACACACACACACACACAAAGAAATGAAAAAAAGAACCATATTTAATAATTCATGTAATTTGACAATATTTTGAAGGTGTTCACCAGAAATATTTTTTTATGTTACTGTGTCCAAGCCAAACTGCTTATCCTGCAAAAGATACAGAGAATTGTCATGCAACACTTGAATAACACAAAACTACTACACTCAGTTTGTTTTGCAAGATGTTTCACAAAATAAAAACACACATTTGATCAAAACACATCATATACAGATCCAATATGTGATTAAAAATAATGACGTCACATATAATCTTTAAATGTGCAGTTTATCAAGTTTCACCTAGCAGTCTATACCTGCCTTCTCCTTTCTTTTCTTACATCTTTCTCCATCTCTGCAGTGAAGTTAGCTCTAATTTTTTCTCTCCCTGTGAGTTCCTGTGATTTATTTTTAATTTTATGTCCCAGGTGTGTGTTACTGGGGCTACAGTTGCCGATACACTGTGCATTGTTTTTGTACTATATCTTCTATTATGTCTTCCCTAGTTCAGCTTTCACAAGAGTATCCTCAGGGCAAATTGTGTAATAAATGATGCAAAGAAATTCAGTGTGCTTCAGGGTACTATTTAATATTAATATGTTATTTAGTATTAGTGTTGTTTCAAAACATTACTGATGGAAATGACCATTTAGCAGTGCTTAAGAAAAGGTGTATGACTTAAACTGAGATTTATTTTACATTATTCCCAGTATTAAGATGAATTGACAGGTTTGAGTTGGATAAAAGGAACCAGCTCCAGAACAATTCACCTCAATTGGAAAATAAAGATTAAGTAAATTCTAATTTCAACAATTTCCCTTCATTTCACGAAGAAATAGTCTGAAAACAGAAAAGGGGATAGTTAGAAAGACTTATGTGTGTGAAGGGTTCAGATTTACATATGGGCCCCAGTTTTATACTCCATTAGACTCCACCAAAAACCTGCCAAAAAAGTTATTTTTACGGTAAGTATCGCTGAAGAATCCTTAATAGCTGCACAAATAATGACATGAAGAGTTTTGTCCCATGCAGAATTCACTTCCTGCTCCTTTTGACAATGCCATAAAGGTCTGTGGTCCAGCTGGGCATGGCAAAGGTTAGCTGCTATCATCATATTTGCTCAGTATGTAACTGTTAACAGCATCAAAATGCTAAAACTATAATAAAGGCAAAGTCAAAAGATGCACCTCATCAATGTTTATAGTTCATGATTAAGAAAAAATTCAAGATTCAAAGATTCAAAGCATTGTCATGTGTACAAAGAAAATAATTTCTCTGTGCAATGAAATTCTTTCTCTGCTGTCCACACACAGATGCCGGTTAATATGTACAAATAGGACTAGAACAGATAAAATACAAATAGTATAAATAAATAGAGACAAAAATTGAAGTATTAAATAGATTTGTGTGCAAAAGAGCTATGAGCTTAATATGCTGGTTTGATATGTAAGATGACCTGATGTGAAAAAATTATTATTACTGTTAAAATAGGTCAGCTGTTCAAGAGTCTGATAGCAGTGGGGAAGAAGGAGTTGTGGAGTCGGGATGTTCTGGATTTCACACTTCTAAACCTTCGTCCCGAGGGCAGAAGTGTGAACAGTCTGTGTTGGGGGTGTGTGGGGGTCTTTGAGGATGGAGGCAGCTCTCCTCTGTTGCTGTGGCAGGGCATGGTTTGTCGCTCTGCTGCTGCGGCCCAGAGGAGAGAGCTGTGGTGTGCAGCAGGAGGTCGTTGAAAAGGTGCTGCAAAGAAGAAATAATTGTGCAAATATACAGTCATTCATCACGTGCTGAGTATCAGTAAGGTGAACAAGGTCTCACAGTTTGACGCTTATCCCATGGCCCAGGTCAGCAAGCTCCTGGACCGAGTAGGCACAGCTCATGTTTATTTATTCATCCAGGGGCTACTGGCAAATTTTCTTGGATTGGATGGATGGAGGTACAGTAACTGGTAAGTACATTCCTAAAACAAAAAAAAAAAGAGGTGAGGCTGGTCTTGGGGCTTGCCAGTTACTACCACTGGTTTGTGGTCAGACCTGACCAAAAGGTGCCAAGGATCTTGTCCAGTGAATGGAGCAGTACCAGCTGGCATTTGTACAGGTAAAGAAGGCCCTCTATGGGGAACCCTTACTCTACACTACTCAATTTTCTCTCCCTTTTATTCATGAAATGCCTTGAATAGAGGGGTGGGGGCAGTTTTGTCCCAGCAGGTACTGGAGGTCGATTGCCTGGTCGTTTGTATCAGCTGAAAGCTGTCAGAGTGGGAAACCTTGTAGACTTTACTTTGCAGCCATTTAACACTCTAATAAAAGTTTACCAAGTTAACAATCCTTGAACCAACATTCTTTTAATAGCCAGCAGAGGGTGACTCCTGTGATTTCAGAGACACTTTTGATTGTATGTAAATCTATGAGAAAAGGGGCAAAAGTACTCTAGGTCTCCAAAACATGCATCTCAAAGCTTCTCTAACTAATTTTCTATGGTAGCTATCAACATCTTTTTTCCAACGACAGCTTTATCCTACCCTTATTAGTGAACATATAGTGCTTAAGAAGCAAACTTAGCTGTTGTAGCCATCCATTTTGTAGCTTTTGTCAAAAAGGTAATATAAAATAAAACTGATGATGTAGATCAGTGAATCAATTTGTTGTTCACGCTTGGCATTCAGCTTGGTGAAAGGGATAAAAAAAAAAATCTAGAACATCTTATACAAGATTTCAAATGTATTTCATTTGAATAACTATAGAATTAGCAACAGTAAATTCCTTGAATATCAGCAACTGAAATCCATCGTACAGGAAAAATTTAATCCCAGTCAACACAATCTATAAAAAGCTACTTGGGTAACAAAATCTCTGCATCCCCCAAATGGTAATCAAAAATGTATAAGGTGTTGTTTAAAATTGACAATTGTTCTTGCAAAAGCAAAATGTGTTCGTCACCACTGTGCATTCAGATCAAAATTCTGATTGCAAAAGGAAAGAGGACAAAATAATAAATAAATTAAACAAGTGACTTTCCAGAAGCCACAGTTGCACTTTATTTTGTTTACTTTGCTGTGACACATTTATATGAGAAAAGAGATCAGAGACTACACCTTTACATACCTCTTCCTTTTCTAAGATCATTCATTACTTGAAGAAAACAAAACTGAACAAACTCAAATCAAACTAGATCTAGTCCCAGCATCACTTCCATCACACCTGTGAAGTGTGGTGGGTCAATTCCAGTACTACTTAACACAGGTTTGTTTTTGTTTTCCGCCGTCTGTTCCAAACAATAAGTCCAGCATTTACATAATGGTGATCATTTACAAATCACATCAACTTTTTTGATTTCTGCGTTGCCTCATCATTCCTGGATGCTCTCATAGACTTCAAATCGGTACTGAATCCCATTCTCCTCCTGCAGCTCATGTGGTACATCTGGAAACCTGTAGGAGAAATGATCTTTAACCTTTAATGCATCTTGATTCATCTACAAATAAAGTTTAGAGGCAAGTGCATTATTTCACATTCAAATACCCAATTTCAACATCATTCACATAACACTTTATTATATAATCAACCTTCAACATTTTCCTTACTTTGTTATGTGTGTACCAAGGAGTATTAGAGCTATTGATCATTTTGAGAAGGAGGTACAAATTTTGAGATAATTCTTGAAATAGTATTTTGAATATAAAGTTGAAATGTGTTGATTAGTTGTTTTTCCATGATGAACTGCCACGGCTGATGTGACCCTATACAAAATGCCCGGTGTAGAGGATCAAACAAATTATTTTCCATATAAAAAAAATTGTACTGCGATGATGCACTGCACTGCATTATTATTTTTTGTGTAGTGTCAGATACTCCCTCTCGACACTTGCATGGACAAAAATAGTCACACGGCTCCATTATAGAACTTGCAAAGATACAAGAATTTCATGCACTGGCCCACAATGGGACAAATGGGATTCTGGTGGATTACAGTAAAACTTCCAAATATCAGTGGCTCATGGTAGTGCCAACTCCAAGCAACAGTTACCTCAAGCTTTATATTATAAGGTAAAGACCCTACAATAATACAAAGAAAATAGAGAAAACAATCAGATGACCCCATTTGAGCAAACACTTTAGCAAGAGTGGGAAGGAAAAACTCCTTTTTAACAGGAAGAAACCTCTGGCAGAACCAGGCTCAGGGAGGGGCAGCCATCTGTTGCGACCTGTTGGGGGTGAGGGGAGGAAGACAGGACAACGACACACTGTGGAAGAGAGCCAGAGATTAATAATAACTAATCATTAAATGCAGAGTGGTGTATAAACACATAGTGAGTGAAAGGGAAACACTCTGTCCATCATGGGAATCCCCCAGCAGCCTAGACCTATTGCAGCGTAACTAAAGGAGGATTCAGGGTCACCTGATCCAATCTATATGCAAAAATATTCAAAATGAGACCTGGTTCCACAGAAGAGGGGCCTGGAAGCTGAAGTCTCTACTTCCCATTCAGTACTATATTTCAAAGATTTTCAGGGCCGAGTTCAATAACCTTAGTTTTATCTGATTTTAGAAGGAGTAAATTAGAGATCATCCATGTCTTTATTTCTTTAAGACATCACTGAAGTTTAATTAATTGGTGTGTGTTATCTGGCTTTATGGATTGAAAAAGTTGGATATCATCTGCATAGAAGTGAAAACGTTTGCTATGCCTTTTAATGATAGTGCATAAGCATAGTGTAAACAGAATTGGTCCTAGCACAGAATCCAGTAGAACTCCCAAAATTATCCTCTTTACACACAAGTAATTAAGTGTGTGAAGAGGACTCTCAATACAAACAAACAAACTGGAGACTGTTAGATAGATATGTTTCAAACAACTGCAGTGCATCACCTTACCTATCAGCATGCTCTAACCCAGGGGTGGGCAACTCCAGGCCTCGAGGGCCAGTGTCCCTGCAGGTTTTAGATGTGTCCTTGATCCAACACAGCTGATTTAAATGGCTACATTAGCTCCTCAACATGTCCTGAAGTTCTCCAGAGGGCTGGTAACGAACGAATCGGTTGATTCAGGTGTGTTGACCCAAGGTGAGATTTAAAACCTGCAGGACACCGGCCCTCGAGGCCTTGAATTGCCCACCCCTGCTCTAACCACTGTAATAAAATATAAGGATAAGCACAGAGACAAGTAAACTGACAGAGGCCATAAGAAGATCATTTTCCCTTCACTAAAGCTGTTTCTGTGCTGTGATGAGCTCTGAAACCTGACTGACTGTTTGACAACTACTCTTTCAAGAACCTTTGAGAAAAAACAAAGGTTGGAAAATGGCCTATAATTAGCTGACAGATGGGTCAGGTGATTGCTACTGCCAGCTCGACAGCCTGTGGTACGTAGCCAATTAATAGAGATAAGTTGATCATATTAATATTAATTGAAGCATTAATTAATGGTACGACTTCTTCGAGTAAGGGCCTGGTGGACGATAAATAAGAAATAAAACAGTTTTCTGGATTTTCCAGCTAGGGTGGACAAAGCTAAGCATCAGGGAAACTCCTCGGCCTGTTCTTCGAGGATTCCCGACAATTAGTGTGACTCAGGGGTATTTTAGTTCTGTTTAATGATTTGAAATGTGTGACAAATATGCATAAACTAGTGCCAAGCATGTGTGATGGTCTTACTCTGGCAGCAGACGATATTTGTCCAGACTGATCTCAGGTAAGAATGTGTCGCACTGAAACTGCTTCAGAATTTGAGTGACAAACAGTCTTCTCATTCCCGTGCTCCCCATCATCTCCTGGATGATCAAAACATAATTAAAGAGAAAGGTGTGTAGTTGCAGCTTCTCTTGAAGTGCTTCACTATATAACCATCAATAGTAGCAGTCACCAGTGTGACAGTAAAAACCACTTTGGAGTAACTATTTAGAGTCCAGCTGACTATTAATATGTAATCAGTTAGCCTGGCCTACTCTTTTTTGGTTAATTCAAAATGACCAATTTCTGACTCTAAAAAAAAGTGGAAGTGAATACAAACATACCTTGTAGAGAGAACTGCCCCCTATAACCCAGACCTGATCGGCCTGATCAGCCAGTTCTGTTTCGATTAGCCTGAGGGCTGAGCTGAAGTCTGACGCCAAGTAGTGTGCTCCTGCAGGGGGCACTCTGGACCAGAATGACCAGTTACAGCATGTCAGTTAGAACAGGGCAATACTTTGTGTAGCAAAACTCTGCACTGAGTAATAAAATATCCCCCCCCACACACACACACACACACACTCACACAGACACGCAGGAAGTCAATGCACTGCACACTGGGCATTATGATAAAACGTGACACCGTGAAATGGCACTGTGTGTGACAAATACTTGCACTTCCTGCTGAGGACAATGTTGACTCTGTTGCTCAGAGGTCTGTTCTTCTCTGGGATGGAGTACCACGTCTTCTTGCCCATGATCACCACATTCTGCTTGCCTGCACAAAGACAGGTTTTGAATTCATTTAATCAGTTATTATTATCACATGTTTTAGCGTGCAATCTCCAGTGCATGGAGTGTCAAACTCCTTTTATGTCACAGGCCACATACCGCCCATTTTGATCTTAAGTGGGACGAACAAGTGAAACTCCACTTTGTGTCTGTGTAATTAAGTTAAATATGTAACTGAAATTTGTCAGAACTCTTCAGACTTAAATTGTAAGAAATAAATGTGTAAAATTACAGAAAAAGTCCTGGTAGCTGACCACCCAGTCTTTTGTTTTGTCTTTTTTCTCCGGTCCTCTCCTCAATCAGGAGTGACATGTTTAGCTGCATGTTCTCCTTAAATTGCTGGCTGTCTGAGTGGTGTCCAAAAAAATGATGTGGGCTTTATAGTAGGGGTGCAATGATACTCGTATCGATATTGAACCGTTCGATACAGTGCTTTCGGTTCGGTACGCATATGTATCGAACAATACAAAATTTGTAATTTATTTTGAGCGCTCAGTGAATCTGCGTTCGACTACTCTGCCTAGGCTGCACTGTCGAGCGCAGATCCACTGAGCGTTCAACACAGACAGCATTGTCAGAAGGAAGAGCGCAGGGCAAGCTAGCGAGGCAGAAGTTAAGCGCTCCTTGCAACATGGCAAATTGAACCTCCCCCACCCTCATTCAGATCTGGCGTTTGGAATTATTTTGGTTTTCATGTGACGTATGACCCTGAAGGTAAGCGCGTCATGGACAAAAGTAAAACAGTATGTTGGATGTGCCACGCAATGCTCAATTACATGGGTGGGAACTAGTGTGTTAGCGCAGTTAGCTCGTTAACATGTTGGCCGTCTAGCCCCACGCACGGGGCGATCCGCGGTAGCTCATTAACGGAGATTTGCCGTGTTGTGGCGTTAACGTCATTTCAACGAGATTAACGCTGACAGCACTAGTGGGAACACAACGAATATGACTGCACATTTACGCCGACATCATCCTAGTGCAAAATCAAGTGGAAGCAGACAAAAACAACAAGCATGCATGCTACAAACTTTACCAGAGTCATTTAGACAGCCGTTAGCACATGATTCTCCTTATGGGGACCTGATATGTTTAATATTGTGGCGAGCTCAGACAAGGAGGAGACGGAGGTGTCGTTTGGTCTTGCTTCCCGTGAGCTAGCCAGGGAGCACAGCCATTTATTGACATCTGCAGAAGAACACTGCCGCTAGCTAACTGCTCAGCGCGGCAACCGCACAGCAACAACAACAACACACAGGGCACCCTCTGACCCCGGAAGGACACACCGTTGCAGCGAGAGGGCGTCACCCGTCACTATGGCAACATAAACAAAACATAACTGTACAAACAGAACCCCGAACAGCCCTGACCCGCTACAATATGCTGCTGAGAATATAGCCCAGAAGAAGCGGATAGTATTGCTTTTATTTTGGAAAGAGCCATTTCTCTGTAATAAACCCTTTTCCAAAGATGAGTGATTCCTCAATCAGATACAGGGCTTGCAAAATCGCTAGCCCGACGTCCTGGGGCTAGCGATTTTTCCAGTCGGGCTACCAAAATCTATCTCTGCCCTGCCCGTCGGGCTATTGAAGGAAAAATATATGTCAATGCTTTTGCATTCTTTCGGAAATGTAGCTGGGTAATTATGTCATTGGCATCGGTGAGCCACTGTCAATATGTGACATATTGGGGGGCAGGGATAGCTCAGTAGGTAAAGTGGTCGCCCCATGATCGGAAGGTCGGCGGTTCGAATCCACTTAACGGCTACCCTGTACCGTCCCTACACACTGCTCCCCGGGCGCCTGCTTAGTGGGCTGCCCACTGCTTCACTGAGTGAATGGGTCAAATGCAGAGAAAAACAAGTAATTTCCCCATGGGGATCAATAAAGTATCCATTATTATTATTATTATTATTATTATATTGAAATCGCGTTTGAATTTGCGCTTGTTTTTTGCTTTCACTTTGCAATCGCGCAAACTGTGTATAGAGAGCGACAGTACTGATTGGTGAGTGATGATAATTTGCGCACCAATTCCTCTGACATCGTCTTATCAATCATTCGCTTACTATGCAAACATGACAAGTGAAATCTCCCGCAGCTTAAACATGTGAGAGGTTGATCGCGCAGAGAATCGCTGAGCGTTATGTGAGTGCGTGTGTAAAAGCAGCAGGATATATATTTTAGTTCTGCTGAGCCAAATAAGACAGGTCAGGGTAAAGAAGTGACAGCCAAAGAAAAGCTTACCACAAAACGGAAAAGTTATGACAAATCAGACTATAAGGCAAAAAGAAAGTGCAGTTTTATGGTTTCATGGACAAAAGAATTTCTGTGGCTGCAATACGACAAGCTAAATAACCGGGGCTGCACATAAGTGGTCCGCAGGTGCGCATTCGCTGTCCAAAAAAAACCAAAAAAAAAAACCAAAACGCGTGTTTGCATACATAAGATTTTCTGGAGGAGGACAGACATTTGTTTAGAACTCTTAAAGATGTCGAAGAAACAAAATCCTTTAAGCAATTACTTTGGTGTTCCTCCACCTCCAAAATGTCAGAAGGAGTCCGAACCATAAAAACAGCACGTATTCTCGGAAAAGTGGTTGCAGGAGGTGAGCTGGCTTCAAACAAATGATGAACGCACAGAGATGTGGTGCAGAATGTGCCGTGAAAATCCCACTCTAGCGGACAAAAACAGTGCCTTTTATATGGACACAAACGCGCGTTGCAACTTCTTATCTGGTGCGCGTCTTTTATTTTGACAGCGAATGCGCACATGCGGACCACTTATGTGCACCCGTGTAAATAACATAATGTTCTGCCGAGTGTGTTGTTGGTTTTCTCTCGATTCCTGAGTCGACAAGCGCCTTTGTTACTGGGACCAGTCATTTTAAGAAAGGCCCCCATTAGAACCCATGAGAAATGCAAGAAATGCATTATTGCTCAGTCTGCAATATCTTTCCCAGAACAAACACCAATTGCAAATAACATACTAAAAATAAACCTGAAAAATCTGTTTAGAACAGCGTACTATGTTGCAAAGAGTGAACTACCACTGGCAAAATTTAGCAGTCTTTGCAAACTTCAAAAAGCAAATGGCCTAGATCTTGGTTCCACTTGCCTCTTACCCGTGACTTCAGTGGAAATTTCAAATTCAGGATCTGACACAGACTGATTCCATGTCCTACACAGTTCTTACAAGTTCATAGAAATTTCTGTTCAATTAGAACCAAGTATTTGAGTTGATGATTGTAATTTTTATACAATGTTGTAATTTGTTTTTCAACAATTTTTTGACTGATGTTTTGTTTCCTTTACAATATTATACTTTAATGTATAATATTGTAAAGGAAACAAAACATCAATCACAAAATTGCTCTCTCTTTTTATTCGGGCTACTTACATTTATTTTGGGCTACCAAAAAATGCCCGAAGGGCTACCAGAGATTTTGAAATTTTGAGAGCCCTGAGATATATTTATTTTTTTAATTACTTTTGTTTCAGCAACATTAAATTTAAAAACTGTACTTTTGAGTTAAAATATATATTTATAAGTTTAATAAATGACAAATTAAAAAGGCATGAACATTTTTTTTGTATCGAAAAAATATCGAACCGTGACACCAAAGTATCGAACCGAACCGAACCGTGAATTTTGTGTATTGTTGCACCCCTACTTTATAGATAATTGGGAAACTTTCTGGAGCCAACCTGGACTTGTTAAGAGAGATGGCATCCATCCCACTTTGGATGGAGCAGCTCTCATTTCTAGAAATCTGGCCAAATTTATTAAACCACCCCAAAATGTGATTATCCGGAGTTGGGAGGAGGAAGCAGAGATGTCTTACATGCCTCTCTGCAGCTTCTCTCCTCCCATTATCCACCCAAAACCCTGACCATAATATCCTATTAAAGCATGCAGTACACGTATTACAGGTACTGTCCAACAGTGGTTTGTATCATATCTATCTAAAAGAGTTCAATTTGTTCATGTAAATGGAGAGTCCTCTTCACACACAGGTTAACTATGGAGTTCCATAGGGTTCCGTGCTAGGACCAATTCTATTTACATTATACATGCTTCTCTTTGGCAGTATCTTCAGAAGGGATTGGATACATTTTCACTGCTATGCAGATGACACCCAACTTTATCTATCCATGAAGCAACACCAATTAGTTAAACTACAGGAATGTCTTAAAGACAAAGACCTGGATGCTTTCTAATTTTCTACTTCTAAATTCAGATATAACTGAGGTCATTGTACTCGGCCCTGAAAATCTTCAAAATATGGTATCTCACCAGATTCTTACTCTGGATGTCATTATCTCAGCATCCAGTAACACTGTGAGGAACCATTTTTTTGACCAGTATATGTCCTTCAAACACACATACTAAACATATATACGACTGCTTTTTTCCATTTGCACAAAATCCCTAAAATTAGAAATATCCTGTCTCGGAGTGATGCTGAAAAACTAGTTCATGCATTTATTACTTCTAGGCTGGACTACTGTATTTTATTATTATCAGGATGTCTTAAAAACTCCTGGAGAAGTCTTCAGTTAATCCAAAATGCTACAGCAAGAGTAAATGGTAAATGGACTGGTTCATATATAGCACTTTTCTACTCTTCTGAGCACTCAAAGCACTTTATTGACAGGGACTAAAAAAGAGAGAACATATTTCTCCTATATTGGCTTCCCTTCATATGCTCCCTGTTAAATCAAGAATTGGTATGATGGTATGGTCCCAGTCTGTCTTTTCATGTGACTGGCCACATAGTGTGCCCCATCAAAATAAAGTCCCACCCCTACCTGCATAGATTCTCAGCAGGGCTGAAGATTCAGCTCCCACATACAAGCGGGCCATTAATAATTAATAATAATAACAACCAACTTCTGACAAGCTTCTGTTTTTTCACAAAACCCAAAGTATGGGTTTGACATAATGACATAATTATGATGGGTCTGGACAGAGGTAAATCTGTGCTAAAATCCTGAGCTACATCTGTTGAATTGGAGTGTGTTATGATACACAGTGAATTACTTTTCGATATATACTACTCTCCAAAATATGTAGTTTCACAATGATAGTGTAAAACATATTACATTATTTACCATGTTGTTTAGTTTATGTGGATGTTGCAAAAAAAAAAAAAAAAAAAAAAAAGGAATGTTATTCTCAATAAAAAAATTTTGACAACAAAAACAGAGTAGCATTCAGGTAGCTGTAGGGCTGCAGCTATCAGCTATTTTAGTAATCAAGTAATTATCGATTATCCCATAGATTATTTTACTCTGATGTGCTGTGTAATCCATTAATTTAAATGTTATTAGGAAAGGATTAGACAAAAGTAGGAAAACAGTCAGGAAATACTCTTAAGTGTTCAGTTTCTATGCCATATGTGCCAGATACAAGATCCAGAACAGGAGTGTCAAATGTATGGCTCGCGGGTCACATCTGGCCCATTTTTGTTTGACACAATTATATCTGTCCCACGATTAATTTCATAAGTCAGTTATTAATTGTCCATCGGTATGTGGGAGCCGAAATCTCAGCCCTGCTCATAATTCATGCAGACAGCCGTGGGACTTTTGATGGGCACACCATGTATGTCTCCCCACACACCAAAGAAAAAGTTAAATAAATGAGCTGCAATATCTGTAACTTGGTCAATCGTTTTTATAGTCACTATCTAGATGGGTTTTTTTCTGTAATTTGAGGTTATCACGTTTATTATTTTTACGTTTCAAAACAGTATTGCCAACAACCAGAGTTTGCTCCTCAACACATGAGGGTGGCTTCGGTCGCACTGACTACAGGTACAAGTATCATTATTACTAAAGGAGGCAGAGGAGTAACTAAACTTCTGACACACTGAGCAGGAAAGTGCAGGAGGGACGGGTGGAGAGGCCATGTTGCTAGAGATCTGGCTACGAGCTAAACTAAGCTAGCAAATCCAGAAAGACACACTGAATGAATACTGCGAATATAATTAGTGGGTGAATCGAATTATGTGCTTTGGCGTGTGTGAGCTTTTTATTAAAATTATAGGCCATTGTAACAGATAAGTTATACAAAAACACCATCATTCATAGTAACAGGAGCAGGGAGTGATACTCTACCATAGCACCAACACCAAGTCGTGTTCTTTCACCAACATGTAGGTAAAATAACAGGTAACTAGTAGGTGTTGGATTAGTATGATCGGAGTCTGCGCTGCGGGACTGTTTTGATCACGCGGACTGGGAAATGTTTCACGTGGCTGCTAGGGACATTGATGAATACACAGACTCAGTCTGCGGATTTATCAGGAAATGCGTGGAAGATGTCGTCCCATCCAGAACAGTTAAATCCTTCCCAAATCAAAAACCCTGGATTAACGGAGATGTTCGCGCGGCACGGAGCACCGCCTTTGCCTCCGCGAACACATCGGACTACAAACACGCACATTACCAACTCCGGAAGACGATCAAAGCAGCCAAACGTGAGTACAGGGACAGGGTGGAGCAACAGTTTGACAACCCTCGGAGTATGTGGCAGGGACTAAACACGATCACAGACTTTAGAGGGAAAACCAGCACACCGCAGACCACGGCCTCTCTGTGTGAGGATCTAAACGTATTCTATGCTAGATTCGACACAGCGAAAACACCATGAGACCGGACAGTGTGCGCACTGACGTCATCCGCGGTGCGCACACTGTGTCTGAGGAGGATGTGCGGAGGTGCTTCAGGAAGGTGAACGCACGCAAAGCTACTGGTCCGGACGGGATTCCCGGCCGCGTCCTCAAGTCATGCGCGGCTCAGCTGGCTGGAGTGTTCACGCACATCTTCAACCTTTCCCTCTCTCTGTCTGTAGTCCCAGCCTGCTTCAAAATGGCCACCATCGTCCCTGTACCCAAATCCTCCACCATCTCCTCATTGAACGACTGGCGACCTGTAGCCCTGACCCCCATCGTAAGCAAATGCTTCGAGAAGCTGGTCAGGGACTTCATCTGCTCTGCACTACCCGACTCACTGGACCCTCTACAGTTCGCATACCGCCACAACAGGTCCACTGATGATGCCATAGCCCTGACACTACACACTGCCCTGTCACACCTGGAGAAGAGAGACACGTATGTGAGAATGCTGTTTGTAGATTACAGCTCAGCATTCAACACCATCGTTCCCTCGAAGCTGGACAGGAAACTGCAGGATCTAGGACTGAGCAGCTCCCTCTGCAGCTGGATCCTTAGCTTCCTGTCTGACATACGCCAAGTGGTCAGACTGGGCAGCATCACCTCATCCCCCATCACACTGAACACTGGTGCTCCACAGGGGTGTGTACTGAGCCCTCTCCTGTACTCACTCTACACCTACGACTGCACAGCCACTAACAACTCCAACATCATTGTGAAGTTTGCGGACGACACTACAGTGGTGGGTCTTATCACCAACAGTGATGAGACAGCTTACAGGGAGGAGGTCAGCGCCCTGACCCACTGGTGTCAAGACAACCATCTCACCCTCAACGTCGCAAAGACAAAGGAGTTGATAGTGGACTTCCGGAGGTGCAGAGAAGTACACACCCCCATCACCATCAGCGGCGCTGCTGTGGAGAGAGTGAGCAGCTTCCGGTTCCTTGGTGTACATCTGGCTGAGGATCTTACGTGGTCAGTACACACAAACAAAACAGTGAAGAAGGTGCAGCAGCGCCTCTTCTTTCTCAGGAGACTGAAAAGATTCGGCATGAGCCCCCGCATCCTCAGGACCTTCTATCACTGTGCCATTGAGAGCATCCTCACTGGATGCATCACCACCTGGTATGGCAACAGCACCGCCTACAACTGCAAAGCTCTCCAGCGAGTAGTGCGGTGCTCTGAACGGATAATTGGAGGTGAGCTTCCCTCCCTCCAAGACATCTACAGGAAGCGCTGCCTGAAGAAAGCGGGGAGGATCATCAAGGACTCCAGTCACCCCAGCCATAAACTGTTCAGACTACTTCCATCAGGAAGGAGGTTCTGCAGCATCCGGTCCCGTACCAGCAGACTGAGAGACAGCTTTTTCCATCAGGCCATCAGACTGCTGAACACTTCATAGACACCTCAGCTTCACTACTGGAACTTTAACATTATGCACTCCATACTGTACAGTAATGCCACTGTTTTGCACATGTCTCACTCTGTATATTTTATTTTATTTATTTTATATATTCTATTCATTGTTTACTCTATTTAATTTGTAAAATATGTGTACACACACACACACACACACACAGAAAAATATTTAGTATACACATCCAGAAATGCATATACTATTATATATTGTACATATATTTATTAGTTTCAGATGTAGCCATTCTTGTATTTTGCTTGTTTACATTATTGTATTTTGAACAACTCTGTTGCTTGTGAAGCTCGCACACAAGAATTTCACTCACATGTGCTGTACCAATGTACCTGCACATGTGATGTGACAATAAAAGTGATTTGATTTGATGTTAAGCAGAGAAATCCAGAAGGACGAATCTTGGTGAATTTTGCAAAGAAAAAAGAAGAAGATTGAAATAGCTGTGGTAGACATGTAGGCCTACCTCAAGAAGAGGGAGGGACAGGGTAAGGGTGGAGTAAGGTGCAGTCTTAAAGAGATAGGACACTGTAAGTTGGTATCAGGAAAGTTTGTAGCCAAGCAGCATTGTTTGTATATGTGTTTTTCTTGCTGCTGTTACAACCAAGGTTACGTCCACACGTACCCGGGTATTTTTGAAAACGGAGATTTTCCGTTTTCAAAAATACCCGGGTACGTGTGGACGTAGCCCAAATTTCCCCTTGTGGGACAATTAAAGAATTATTCTATTCTATTCAACCCTGGCCCTTCGATACAAGCAGCACACTTGTTGCTTTATGTTCATGTTTAAGTTAGGTCACTCAGAGAACTTTGACCTGTGACTAAGCAAAGACAAGGTGGAGATGAGTTACCTTTCACTGACGGAGTTGCTGTCATCTTTCGGAAATGTGCGAATTCCTTACTGTAAAAGAACATGTATGTTTACAGATGTACATTTTAACGTCGCTACATCAGCTCGCTTGACCTTAGGTTAGACTTAGCTTGTACCAACAAATGTCCCATATTTAAACTGTTGTGAATGAATTGTTGGCCTATAATCCGCCAAACACATCTCAGACTTATTTCTCATGAATGATATTAAGTCACTTTGAGCCAGAAACAACATTTCTGTCACAGTGTAGAAGCTGCTGTCAGGTTTTGCCAAAGTCACTTGTACACGTCCATTACCCAGATAAGATATTAAAAATGTTTTCTTCACCAGAGATCTAGCCAAAGCATATTGATTGTCTGAAGATATGTACAGTGATTAAAAATGTAGCACAGCCGATGTACAGTGCCATACAAAACGGTTCATTTCAGAAATCCTGTCGATTAATCAATATAAACACAGATACTCGACATAAGAGATACAAAAACATCGGCCGGCGGGACTGACCTGAGCCTAATGGGGTGCCATGGCAGGTTTCCCTTGTTGCCGATTCCCCGGTCAGGGCACACGGCCACAATGGCGTTCAAAACGCGGGCCATCGTTACCGTGGACTGACACTGTACACTCCCGCCACAGAAACGCCGGAAATGACGACGATTGCTTCTCTTTTTTTTCTCCAACTTTATTTCAACAGAAACCTTTTTTAACAACAGCAAGCATAATACATGGAGAACACAATGTATTATTGTAGTGCAAAATTATAATACAGTGGAACAGTATGTATAATTAAACAAATAGGATAGAAATACAGGTTAAAAGGGGGACAAAAGCGAGAGATGCTTTGACGCCGAATAATTAAAGAGATTAAAAATATTACAAATATTTTTGGTTTTTAAAGCTTTCTTGTTGTGAGAGGAACAAATTGTAGTCAGAGATCTAATTCTTTCCTGAAAGGGGAGAAGTACGGTTTCTTGTTTGAGAACTTACATTTAATGGTGAAATACATCTTTCACTTTATTATTAGAATAGAATAGAATTTTATTTCGAACATGCAAATATAACTGAAATAACAAGAGAAAAAAGAAAAACAAAACAAAACTTAAAAATCATCAAATTTTCATGTATATATTTATGTCTATAGAATGTGTGTGCTCGAAAAGGAGTAGTTTACACTTCTACGGTTCCTACCCCCTTTACCCCCTTACTGATCAAATAAGTGATGATGATGATGATATATAGCGACAACGGTGTAAACTCTGTGCAGGAAAATACTATTGTACGCAAATTCAGCTTTTCTTCACTTCCAGTTAAAGTGGGTTTAAAGCGCACCGCCATATACTGCCCGCTTGTGGTCATCTTACAAACAATGTAGCATGCAGAAGCTGCATGTTGCATATAATGATGCAAGGAGAATCCTTCTTAGGATACCTAGAGGGTCTAGTGCCAGTCAGATGTTTGTAGCTGTGGGTATTTGGACTTTTACGGAATTTAAAGTTCACTTTTAGAGAACGACTGGACGGCTCTAGAAACAGTATAATTTTAGCACACACAGATCCGACAGTGAGCCATCCTTTTAACTATGGAAATAAAGTCTGTCAATAAAGACTGAATTGAAATTGAATTGAATTTATGGATGCGGTATTTGGCGAGGAGTAAAATCAGATTCATGAGGTAAAAAGCTCACTAGAGTCAGTATAACCAAATAAAAACGTGTTTTGATTACAATAAAAACATGGTACAAATTTTGATAAGATGCTGTAAGAGATGCAACTAGTGATATCTCTCCATAAAATCTGAGTAAAGGTACACAACCAAAAGTAAATGCGAGCAGGTCTCTGGGACAATCTTACAAAAGGCGCAAAATGTGTCTATGTCACTTATATTTTTAAAGGAAGCTTTTAACAGGGTAAAATCTATGAATTAGCTTAAATTAAATCTCATTTTGTTAGTAAGGAGGATTTTTTGTTACAAAGACCAAACCTTTTTCCAGTCAGTGTCCTGACAAAATGAGTCCAGAATTAAATGGATGGAGGAACAGAGATAAGTGACTCTTGAAAAAGAGACCCAATCTTGGCATTCACACCTTTACAAGAGGAGAATCAAATCTGACCTAAAGGAGACTCTTTCAGAACAGGGTAAGACATGAACAGATGTGGGGAGACAGTGGTATTTCTAAACAACATGGATAGCTGAGATGGTATGGCATCAAAAACAATACAGAACTCCTTTGGGTGTATACCCAAAGGAGTTCTGTATTGTTTTTGAGTAATTATATAATAATCCTGCATTACTGAATACTTGACTTACAAGAAGAATCCCTTTATTAAACTCGTTTTCAAAGAATAGTGACTTATTCTTGTATAGAATGTTACAGTTGTTCCAAATATAATATCTTTGTGGAGAAAAGTTATGTTTATAGATCAAAGACCATGCCAAAAGAGCCTGTTGATGAAGGTTTGAGAGTTTAATTGGGATTTTCTGAATACTGTTAGTTGCAAAGGATAATAAAGTCCAAGCCACCCGAACATGAAAAGATACTGACGAGAGATGAAAGATGACTGCTTCTTCTTTCGGAGAGCTATACGGCTTGTCTTCTTTGTGAAATAACACAATTCTGCTGAAAACATTTGCATTTTTTTATTTAGTCAAAAAGCTGCCGTCTTAAAGTACATCAAAGTCAAAGTCAGTCCTAAGTATAAGGGTAAAATGTAAAACGCTTACAACTGACGAGTGGGTGGAACCCCCAAAATCCAAACTCAACGAAACCTGCTGAAATTTAGCTTGAAGTACAAGTGTTCAGCTATCATGCTACAGCCAGAGCTAGAGTACAAAAACATATTTTTACAATGCTTACCAAAGATATCTGACATATTTGATGACAGAAATCTTTATGTATGTGGTAATCTGATGACAGAAACCAATGCAGCAGCTCAGCAGCTGTATTTACAGGAGTCTCTCCACCTCAAATTATGGACTAAAAGCATCTCATACTCCCAGTCATCAGATCTCAAGTGTTCAGTGAGAAGCTCCATAAGAATCATCCTTGTTGGAAAAAAAAAAAATCACGTGACCTCATTTTCATCCTATCAGATGTGAATAAAGCTTGTGTAGAGATTCAAGGAACAGTCTGACAGTAAATACAGCAGGGACAGCAGTGCAGAGACTCGTGGATGAAGAGATCACACTCCACACAGAACACACTGTGACACGATGGACAGCTGAACATCTGGAATGTCACAGGTATGCAGACAGAGCAAATAAATAAAAGGCAGATAAAGACATTATACAGTTTTTACAAGAAAAAATCTAAATGAATCCAGCAGGGCACAAAGTGTCACAGCAACTGAAGGCGGGCCCCTGATTTCACCAAAACTTAAGCTCTGCCAGCCAGCACATGTGGGTGGAAATGTGTGCTGCTTAAATCTGTAAATAATCAAGTAGTCTGCTGACTTATCCTATCTGCATTCATTCTTAGATGGGTATAAATTTATATTTACATATACTTTAAATAATTATTTAATCTTTAAAAAAAAACCTAAATAATATACATATAATAACAACAATAATATTGATACAAAAGGGGCAGCATGGAGACACTTATATAATTATTATTATGAACTGAAGATGATGGCACAAGTCACAGTTTTGACAATTTCACAATGAGGTACATTAAAATTGTTCAAATTTTCAAAGATGCAGTTTTGTGCAGGTTGGTGAAACTATCCATCTTCACTCCTGAGAAAGTCTGTCTCTCGCCTTATTAGCAAATACCTTTTGTGAAACAATTTGCCTCTGTTTAAACATCTTGTGTTTTTCTGAATGAAATGTGTTTGTGATTGTTGCAATGTTTTTTTTCTTTTTTTAAATCTGACAGCATCCCAGCTTTGTGGAATTGGGCTTATATCCTCCTGAGAACCGAGGAAAAAAGGAATCTTCCTGTTGAACTTGTTGTGTGATTTCCTTGCTCTTTGGAGTGAAAAGATTCCACCCAAACACATGAGATATCTATGGAAAGCCCAGCATATCCTCTATTTAGCACATCAGGACTTAGTAGGGTAGCTCAAATAAGTCAAAAGATATAGACTAAAAACACTCTACATGTCCTCCTGGTTCTTAGGAGGACATGTAGAGTGGTCATGGTTTGGGATGCAGACAAATTTCAGCAAGAGTGAGATGATGGCTATCCACTGTATAAGGAAAAAGCAAAAATCTTGCAGATTCTGCATATTCATATGCAGATGCCTGCTGTATGAGATTGTAGGTGTGTTAATATATAAAACTGGTGAACCTCATGGCAAATTTAAAAGAACGGGTAACTATACTGGCTTGTCACAGACCACATTTCCCCCAGTCTTCGACAGAGATGCTGATCTTTAGAGCAAGCCAAACAGAAGCTGGATGTTATGTTTCTGAAACATTTTGTGAATTAAAGCCAATATTAAAGTGTGTCTTGTTATTCGCATACCCGTGAGCAGAAATCACTTGTAAACCTCGACAAATGACTCAATTTACACAGCAAAGACTGAGGGCAGTTGACTGTGACAGGCAAACTGGCTTTTATGAGTAAAACTGGAAGTTCATTTCACAACAAGAATAACACTGTGCTGTGCTGCACAGATATTCAGCCACTTACACTTTTATCCTTCAGCTCTGCTTGACATGCCTGACAGAACCTGAAACCAAACCACAACAGTATAAGACATGCAGTGAAACACCATCTGCATCTCAATGTGAGAGTAGATCACAGCTACCTGTCTCCTTGGAGGTTCTCCACTGGACTCTCTACAAAAGCTTGGAGGGGGAAGAGGTGGTGAAAGGATCTGGCAAGATGGGGGGCCGACACCAGAGTCAAACCTTGGAGATAAAACAGCACATAGGCCAGTCAACACACAACAACAAAAATAAAAAAAAATTTTCCCATCTAATCCTTTAACTGAACAGTACATACCACACACTTTACACTCCACGGGAAGCTCAGTGTAAGTGGCGTGGCACTGTGGACACAAATATCCTCCCAGAGACAGACCTGGACCACTGCTGCTGTCCAGATGACTGGACAAACACAAAGACGAGCGTCAAAACAAATATTCATTTTAACCTGCAGTCTTAGCCATGCGGTTAATCGCACTGCTTTCTACTCACGACATGCTGAACGACGGCTTGGCATCCTGGTCAGTCACAGAGGCAATGGTATGCTGAGGAAAACCTGAGCAAACACAAGGTTCACATCAAGTGGATTCAGTGAGAATGACTTACTTTTTTTCTCCAAATCTTGGTTCTGTTTCAAAGGAATCATTTCAAAACGTCACCACAAGAAATAGCTATCAGAAACTCTGAAGGATTTCAACACTAATCTAACCATGAACAGCAACTTTCACAAGAGCTTAGAAGAAGCATTATACAGACACACAAAGCCACAAAAGCATACAAACACAATTCTAAAGACCTAAAGGTTCATCAGCACATAATAAGATCAACAGTTTACAGATGACACAGAAATAACCACTGCTTTATTTTGAAGGAAAACATCTCCAAAGTCTAGCAGCTGAAAGTGAGTCAGATTTGCTGATGCAGTGAGGGAATAAAACAAAGCAGAACACTACTTAAGAATCACCAGAGCAGCAGCAAGCACTGAAGCTTAACAGAACAAAGCTTCTGTGTTTAGACCTGCTGACAGCATGTACCCACATTGTACCCTGGACAGTTGGACAAGTGCGTTACTTTTACTGGTGGCCTCAATATTGGACGCAACGTACACAAAGAGCTTAAGTATATGAGAAGGTGAACGTGACACTTCCAGTGATTACTTGGGGTTCACCAGTGTCACTGGTTTAGTTCCATTGTTTTTATTAATAACTTTGATCCACAAGGAAATCCTACTAATTCCAAAGGCTTTTGCTGCAGCTGTAGGTAAGTGACGGGAGAGGAGCTGACTGAATACCAAGAGATGGAGACAGCGTCAGCATACTCACCCATGCGGATTAAAGAGCATTCAGAGGAGGAGCTGGCAGGAGGTGGTTTGATGTGAAGCATCAGCAGCTCTTTGAAGTGGCTCTCATCCAGGATCACGTGGTACGAGCCACCTGTCTCTCTCGTCAGCACTGTACATACCCGGACCTCTGCTGACAGACCGATGACAGACACCCGCACCTTCAGAGACTTCAGGGTCTGACGGAGGAGATGGAGCACAGAGCTGTCTCTGGACCTGAGCTAACTTGTCTATAAGATAATCAATGGACTGATGACTCTCAGCACAAAAAACAGAGTGGCTTCACCTTGATCAGCTCATAGATGTTGGCTGGGTCACATGTAGTGAGACTACTGAGGATGATCAGGATCTCCCGGCTCGTGTGTCCAGGCATGTGCCTTCACACAGAGGCAGACAGCAGCTCAATGACGTCTCACTACAGAAGCTAATCAAAAACAATGACTCTGCTAAACCTACTTGAGGGTTTGTATGGCCAGGTTGAGGGAATTGTAGAGGGACGGCTCTCCTACGCAAACAGTGTCCACAGCTTTTTTCAGAGCAGTGATGTGCTTCTTTGGATTTCCTGGTGATGCCGTGAAACAACACACACACAGTACATTTGCATTACAGAACAGATGACGTGAGGTTTAAAAAAAAAAACAAAAAAAACCAAAAAACTAACACTGGCACTGGCACACTGATGCTAATTTAAAAAAAAGAAAAAGGTTTAGTGGCAAATCAAAAAACATTGGTTCAAAGAGACCAAATCACAGATACCTGCCAGATCAGTCAGCTTCTCAGCCCTTTTGTTCTTTGTGGTGATAATACCAACCTACAAAACAAAACACAGCACAACTCACTTACTAGCAGTCACTCATTAGTCTCTGGAAGTTTGCTGAACATCCGCACACAGCCGAGTGTAACCCAGCAGCAACCTGGGGCCAATGCTGAAACTCTGGCACCTCCAGTGGACCCGTAAGACTGGCTTCGAAAGCATGTCAGGACACTCATATGTTAAACCTGACATATACAGATTAGAAAGCATGTTTACAACCCGGTCAACCTTCACGGACAGGACGTCTCTCCATTAGAACTGCATGTTGGGCCATTTCCACCAGGGTCTGTCACCCTCACTAATCTAAGACACCCAACTGTCTTTGTGCATTTTTATAAAATTATCAGGTGTTGCTTTGTGGTAGCATGAAGTCTGTGCTCCAGGTTGGCAAATCAAACTTTTTTTTGTCTGTCACAATCAGCAGGCGTATAAGCTGAGCAGCCCAGCCTTAGAGGGAGCATGAGGAATTCAGTAGTTTAGGAGGAGCTAAGAGTCAAAAGGAAACTAACTGGATTGGGCATCTGAGTAAAAGTATGAAACCAGTGTGTGTTTGTATACAGTGACAAGGGGCAGAATATGACTTATGGCATACCTGGCTGATGGGATTTTGGTCAAAATATTCATCAACAAATACTTCCATGAGCTGAGGAGGAAAGAAGAGATGAGATGAGATGGTTAGCAGACAATCACACTGTAGCTGCTGGTGTCCAGGGAGACAGCTCTGCTTTACCTTGAGAGTAGAGGTGAGGCGGTTTGGTTTTAAGTCCTGGTCTTCCATACTACGCGAACAGTCAATCACCACATACACGTGACGCATCTGAAGTACAAAACAACCTTTAACATCTTAACTTTCTTTTTCAATTTTTTCAAAAAAATAGATGTTATGCACAATATTAACCAGCGGGTATGTTGGGCTACAAATATAGAATGTGCAGCAGATCCTATATTGACATGAGAGCTCAGAGGCCTTGGCTTTGTGCTACGACAGGAAACTTCTCATTCATTTCAGGTTTATTTATAGAGCACCAAATCACATAAACAGTCACTTCAAGGTTTTAAACTGAAAAGTAAAGATCCAGCAGCATTCTGCAAACACATGATATTATACAGATATACACACAACTACTCACATATTTAGAATAATTAGTTAACTGTGTGTAAATTTTCTATGCTTTATTTCAGAGTGCTGAAACAGCACTCCACTTCAATAACGAACCACAAAAAGTGTTACGCATGTGGGAAACACAAGGCTCTGCACAACTCACCATTCCAAGCCTCACTTGCCCATGGCTCTCTATCACCCTGTGCAGCAAAGAAAGCATGAGATGAGGAGCAGGAGAAGACACAAGCATTTTCATCATGGGATGGATAGACAGACAGACAGGTAGACACAAACACGCACACCTTTTCCGTTTGGACTGGTACAGAATCTCTTCCACTGTGGCTTTGAGTGAGCCTGACTCGTCCTCCTTCAGCACCTCCCTGAGGATGAAACATATTCCACAATAATCCAGGGAATGACGACACACAGCTCAAGCTGCAGATGCACATGGCTGAGCAGTCTCACCATGTCCTCTCATAGCCCCCTTCCCAGCGCTTGGCTCTCTCTGGTTCTTCATCCATTGTGTTTGGCGGCCAGAAATTCAACAGACGCTCCCAGCCAAATCACTGCCAAACCAAGTACACACATTCGGTACTACAGACTCACAATAACTCATGACACGCTGCATTAAGGATAGGACGTATGGCCACATTTCGGTTATTGCTCATTCTGCATTTAACCCATGTGCCTTGCTTAGAAGCACAGTGGCAGTTATCGATTACTGTAGATTACCTCGGTGACTAGCTACCTTCTAGGAAGTTGGCGGTAAATAAAAACATGTTAATAAAAACCCCATCATCAGACCAAACAGCACCTTTACGTACGGGTCGTTATCAGCGCCACAGACCTGCCTGTAAGTAGAGTCAAGCTAACAGATGTTGTAAGTGCAGTCCGCTGAGCCACAGCTCATAGCCCTCCATGTTCTTCCAGGACAGCGTGAGGCTGACACTGGGTTCGCTGACCTTACAGTGAGAGAAGCGACAGATGAAGTCGGGTTTTGAAATGAACTTACACTTTCCACCACCAACGAATTACTCCAGCTCGTCGACTCTATTCCGCCTGCTAGCTAGCTAGCTAAAAGTCCTGATAAATCAGTGATTTTCATGCAGTTCAAACAACAAGCATGATGCGGGACTCACATCATGCAGTTACACAGGACTATGATTTTAAACACCTTATAACTTACTATACTAACTAAACAATAAATATAAACACTCACCAACTCTGACTATACTGTAACGCAAGCTGTGCAACAAGACTTTTCCTCCGGATGGAAACGGGCAAAGAAGAGAAAGGATCCGGTGACATACTATTTATTATTATCGTAGCATGATGGCCGCGGCATTATAATGAAAGTTTACACAGTGTCATATACAAACAAATAGCTTTGTGATTTTACATCATACTGTACATATCAGGGAGAGTGCAAAAATCAGTGGGAAAACTAAAAAAAATGACAATGCTTAATGGTAGTTTAATGCAGTACATGGCAATTGTTAGAAGTTATTAGCGCCCAGATCCATGAACATTTATGCTATGTGCTAATAACATAAGCTCTGCGCCCATACTAAACAGAGTTTTCCTTTATATCCATCATGCCAAGGTAATAAAGTATAGAAAAGTTTACTTCAGAACAATCGAAAGAATAAAAATAAACATTTACAAGAGCACATGCACAGCTACTCCGATACCGAACAAATTTATAAGTCTCATCTTAACTGTGCCCACAATTATGCAAAACATTTCGGATCACAAGAGAAAAACAATAAAGTCTATAAACCTTACTTGTTTTTCAAAATTTTACTTGTGGAACTGAGAGGTAAAAAAGAAAGAAAAAAAATCCACATTTTATTTATCCTTTTGTTGTAGAAAAACTCTTACTTGATTGGCTTATAAAAATGCATTTCATAGGCAAGAGCATCACTATAATAATAATCATACAGGAGTTCATCATAAACTGGACAGTTCAGTTCATAGACAGGGTCTTGGGTTGAAGGTTCAGGGTCGACGGTCATATTCACTGATCTTTCTCTTGATGTGCGACAGCTTGGATCTCAGATATTTACACCTCTTCTTCTTAATCTGGTACTCTGATGACTGTGGACAATACATAAGAAAGGTATTGTTGTTTGAATTCTTTACACACAAATTTCACTGCTGAGAATGTGAATAATAACCTTACCTTCTTGAAGTCCTTCAGCCTGTTATAGTCACTCAAGGCATCCTGAGATCAGATTACATATATTAGTTGGCTAAAGAAGTAAGCATCATCCCAAATTCTCACACAGAACTTTCTTTTATGCTAAAGTTTTCAAACCATTTCTAACACTTTATTACTGGATTTATTATTTGATTTTGAGTAGAATTATTTGAATATAAGCAAACACATAATGGATTGCATTTTTATAGTGCTTTTCTAGGCACCCAAAGTGCTTTACAATTCCACTATTCATTCACTCTCACATTCACACACTGGTGGAGGCAAGTTACAGTCTTAGCCACAGCTGCCCTGGGGCAGACTGACAGAAGCGAGGCTGCCATATCGCCCCTCTAGCCAACACCAGTAGGCGGTAGGGTAAAGTGTCTTGCCCAAGGACACAACAACCAGGACAGAGAGAACAGGGGGATCGAACCGGCAACCTTCCAGTAGATGAGCTTCCCAATTCCCCTGAGCCATGGTCGCCCCAACATATCAGTCTTATAAAGTTTCCTATAAAACCAGCCACCTCGCATCTGCTGTTAAACTGTTGACAGTTAGAAGCTAAATTGTTGCCTTGCACTGCAACTTGTACATTCACAATGAAATTGAATACAATGTAAATTTCATCAGATTTAAAATTGTAGGATTAATTGATGGCAAGACTTTTTTGAACAGTCTTTAGGAATGGAGTCTAAAACAAAACAACCCCCCCCCCCCACCCCCCATTTTGCTGGTTCAGAAAGTAAGGACTGAAGTTAACTCAGAAGGATAAATTCCAGTACTGAATTTTATGCCTGTGGCACATATTCCAGAATATGTGAATATTCTTTTGGTTAAAACTTTATTTGTGAAAAAAATTCATGAAGTCATTACTAGTTAAGGTTAAAGAACTAGTCAGTTCAACAGAGATCTGACTTTTTGTCAGCCTGCCTAAAATAGGGGTTGTTATTTTCTTTAATCTGAGATGAATAGTAAGATATTCTAGCTTTACAGGGTTGTTTTTGTTTTGTTTTTTGTTAAATAGAGCAGCAAACTCTTTTTCCAAGCTAAATGAAGATCTTCTAAATAAGTGACATGCCATTTCCTCTGTAACTTATGGGTTATCTGCTTTAAGGTGGACATGTGTGAGTCATTAAAAGGAGTCACCACTTCTGATTTGAGGCTTTTTTTTTTTTTTCCCAGAGGAGCTACAGTATCCAGAGTCATACGAGTAGTAATATACCTGTACTTTTTTTTGCCCCCCCCCCGAGGGCATTCCCCCCCCCCACCCCTCTCCCCCTACACCCCCCACACCCCCCACCCGGGCATTTCCCCCCCCCCTCCCCTATCCCCCTCCGCGTCCATGTGCGTGTGCACGTGCGCGAGAACGGACTTTTTGCACGTGCATGTGTGTCCAGGGGTCATATGAGTTCACATGTGTTTAATAGAGTATTATTTAATGAAACCATAATGTGTTTTAATTAAACTCTTTTTAAAGGATTGTATAGGTCTCAGAGTTCTGTTATTTAGACATAGGTGATTTAATTGAACTACTTTAGGGGTATTTTAACTAGTTAGGAGCCTTTTGCATTTTCTTCAGTGCTATTTAGGAGCAAATAGTTTTAAAACAGAGGGCCGCAAATAACAGGTATCCCTTTAGAAATAAACAGTGATACTTCTAAAAACCGTGTATTCCCACACAGCATTTAATTTAGCTAGTTTAGGAAGATTTCACTTTTCTAATAGTTTCACAGGCTAATAGTTTTTAAATAGAGCACCACAAACAACATGTATCCCTTTAGAAATAAACTGTGATACTTCTAAAAGTACATATTCACACTAGCGCTGTATCAACCTCAATGTGGCTTTAATGCAACTAGTCTTATAATTATCTACTAGTCTGCAACAGTTAAAAACATGTCATTATTAAAAACATGAGTCAACATTACTGAAGTGACACTTTAACGATGCTTCATATCATCGTGTTTATGATGATAAAACAGGTTCTCTCATTAGTAGTTGTCTGCGCTGTCACTTGTCATGAAAATGTCCTGAGTCAGGGTTCCTCTTCAATTATCATTGATCATTAATAGGACGCACAAAAGATTTGTTACATTATCCCCATAAACAACACGCTTTTATAGAAATCATTGTGACACAGATATTTAGATTCTTGCTTCATAATGTGCACGAACTCAAAATCTTTAGCTTCATATTTATAAAGTATCGCAAAGAATACATTTATACCATTGTATGAGCTACACTTCTTGTAAAAAACTGATTGGTAATGCGTTTGAGAAAAGCTCCTGCTGTGACCTTCCTTCTGTGAGGGCACACACACACACTCACACACACACACACACACACACACACACACACACACACACACACACACACACACACACACACACACACACACACACACACACACACACACACACACACACACAGAGAGAGAGAGAGGGGGGGAGATCATTAATACAAAGGATTGGAGCCGTTTTTGGATTTTCACTTGTTGTTGGCTTTAATATGAACAGTCACATAAAATTCATTCCAGTTTTTTTTTGCCTTTGCTTCAATTAAGATGTTTCTTTAAATCTACAACAGCTTCCTTTTCAAAAAAGTTTACTGACATAGTAAGGAAGTAGCTAGGGACCTCAGTAAGTATGAGCAACAATAGCTTAGGGACAGTTTCTACAATAAATAGGATTTCATCATCTGCTGTTCGTCAAAAAGTGCCATTAAAACAATTCAGCAGACCCTCAGAGTGCGGATACAAACTGTTTTCAGCTGTAGAGGTAGAGGTACGCTACATGTACTTATCAACATACAGTTTAGCGGAGTGGATTAGAGTGCATTGGTGCTTGGGCCTCTTTTATTTAGCACGGTTATACCATTGTGAATTTAGCTATACGAATATGCTCAAGAGTCTATCATATGTTTGACATGCAACTAAAAATTCGAAAATATATATTTTTTAAATCAGTAACTTTGCAAATTTAGAGGAAATGTTTTCGGACAACATATGTGTCACATTTTAAACAATGTTTGAATAATCAGCACTGACATACAGACATTTATGCCCTGGGTATAACAGACATGCTTACCTTGTGAAAGGCCCTCGGATTTCTTGGAGCAGAGAAACACTCTGTATTGTTGCTTTTCTCTATTGTATAAGCAGCGTCCGACTGTCAGAAACGCTCTGTGCGGGTAGCAAAGTCGGCTCCAATGCACATTCAGGTGAAAAAATAACAAGTTAAAACGCTATACCTTGCGGCAGTTGTGAAGTGCTGAGGAAAATACTGTGTGTCTGATGGGGTGTTTTTATATAGGTGGGGCTACTTTCAGTTGACCTCTGAGATGTAGAGATAAAAGAGCATGATGTAAGGAAGAAAGGTGGCAGGCCTTTGGAGACTCTGTTGGACATGGTTTCTGTTGGCCTCTGACATGATAAGACTGGTTGCATTAAAGCCATTAACTGTTTGTGAAGAAACACCTTTGGGCTGAGATGCTCTTGATAAGGAGCATCTTTTGTTTGCTTCATGACTTCTTTTGCAGACTGTTGGGCACCTAACTGCACCCCCTCTGATCAGCTATGTGTAATCATCGAGTCTAACTGTTGCAGAGTGTGGGAATTAACTATTTGTGAAGAAACACCTTTGGGCTGGGATGCTCTTGATAAGGTCTCCTCTTTTGTTGCTTCATACCTTTTTTACAGACTGTTGGGAGCCTAACTGTACCCCCCTCTGTCTAACTGTTACAGAGTGTGTGAATATGTGTTTTTTAGAAGTATCACAGTTTATTTCTAAAAGAATACATGTTGTTTGCGGTGCTCTATTTAAAACTATTGGCCTGTGAAACTTTTAGAAAAGTGAAATGCCCCTAAAGTAGTTAAATCAGCTATGTGTAATCAGCGAGTCTAACTGTTGCAGACTAGTAGATAATTATAAGACTAGTTGCATTAAAGCCACATTGAGGTTGATACAGCGCTAGTGTGAATATGTACTTTTAGAAGTATCACAGTTTATTTCTAAAGGGATACATGTTGTTTGTGGTGCTCTATTTAAAAACTATTAGCCTGTGAAACTATTAGAAAAGTGAAATCTTCCTAAACTAGCTAAATTAAATGCTGTGTGGGAATACACGGTTTTTAGAAGTATCACTGTTTATTTCTAAAGGGATACCTGTTATTTGCGGCCCTCTGTTTTAAAACTATTTGCTCCTAAATAGCACTGAAGAAAATGCAAAAGGCTCCTAACTAGTTAAAATACCCCTAAAGTAGTTCAATTAAATCACCTATGTCTAAATAACAGAACTCTGAGACCTATACAATCCTTTAAAAAGAGTTTAATTAAAACACATTATGGTTTCATTAAATAATACTCTATTAAACACATGTGAACTCATATGACCCCTGGACACACATGCACGTGCAAAAAGTCCGTTCTCGCGCACGTGCACACGCACATGGACACGGAGGGGGATAGGGGAGGGGGGAAAAATGCCCGGGTGGGGGGTGTGGGGGGTGTAGGGGGAGAGGGGTGGGGGGGGGAATGCCCTCGGGGTGGGGGGGGGGGGGCAAAAAAAAGTACAGGTATATTACTACTCATACGCAGTTAGAATGTAACACTATTAACAAGATAATCAACCTCTGTGGGAGTAGAGTTCAGGTAGCTCCTCTGCATTGTGCTGGCACATATCATTGAAGAAGATAACAGTGGAGGAATTATATCCTTTCACTAAGTTACAGCACTTTCAGAAAGACATCTACTGTGTAATATTGTAAATCTAAATATTATAAAGAAATGAACAGAAAAAAAACAGGTTTTTCTGGGAAGAATGTTATATGTCATATGTAAGAAGAAGATCCAGAGTGTGCTTCAAGTGGTGGGTGGGCTCGTTTACATTTTGAGTGAAGCCAGTTGGCTCTAATTACAGTTTAAATGCTATGTCATTTTTAGTATCTACATGGATGTTTAAAATAAATAACACACTGTAAATATTTTATCTGAACTGAAATCTAAATCACAGTCATTGTTAACTCATTTTGAGTGTTTGGTTTTTGTTAGATACTCATTAGGTCGCTTAACTGTTATTGTCTGAAAATTGTTTGTGTAGTTTTCATTGGTTTCTGTTTTAGATTTAGTTTTTTTTTAATTATTATAATATGGAGAATACTTTTTAAAAAGTGCAGTTTTAATTTTTATTTCAGTTACTTGAAATGCCTTGTGCTGGTTAAGTATAAAAACCTAGGGTACGGCATACATTTATGAAATGTAAGACTGCGTTCTTCCATTTGCGCAACATCTCTAAAATTAGAAATATCCTGTCTCAGAGTGACGCTGAAAAACTAGTTCATGCATTTATTACTTCCAGGCTGGACTACTGTAATTCATTATTATCAGAATGTCCTAAAAACTCCCCGAAAAGCCTTCAGCTAATCCAAAATGCTGCAGCAAGAGTGCTGACAGGGACTAGAAAGAGAGAGCATATTTCTCCTGTTTTGGCTTCCCTTCATTAGCTTCCTGTTAAATCCAGAATTGATACATTAAAATAACAGCCTGCATTCCATCGAAATCACTAATGAGATGTTATGGCACAGCAAGAACATTACTAACCAAAATAACAACGTAAATAACGTTTCAACGTCCCTCTTCTCAGCTGTTTCTCTTTCCCTCTTTCTTTCTCCCCTTCTTTCCCCCAGTCAAGTCTGTCCCGTATTCAGTAAGTGAAAATAAAATAAACAATAAAAGGTGAATCAAATGGACCATTACGGCAAGGCTGGGATGGTCAATTTGGTAAAGTAAATCCGTTGGGCATCTTTCTTTGCCTTTAGACAATAATTCTGATGGCAAAAGAGCCAAACGGGACAGGCAAAAGAAAAAAAAAAGAAAAAAAAAAAGGGTGGACCAGCCACCTTCCCTTCAAAGAACCAGACAGATGCTGCCGCCCTTACCATGAACTCTGGACTGCCATCAGAATGTCGGTCCAGTTCTCGGTCCAGGTCGGCCAGGTCCTGGTTTATGCCGTCCAGCTCAGCCTGTAGGTTCTTGTATTCTTGGTGATCCCTATCAAACTCCTGTTTGTAGGCCAGACGCTCTTGCTCATCCAAAATGGGGGGAAACAAACTATATGCAAGAAGACAATTCAGTACATAACCAGTAAAACAAAAGAGATACGAATCAGTCAAGGTCAAAGACAAAGTTCTTTATTACCAGCTTTGATCTAGAAATAGCAGATTAATTGCAATCAGCTAATAACTGGCAATGGAATCACATGCACTCACACACTGAAATCTTCTTCCTCTAGGTCATCCCCAGATTCCACACCAGTGTCGTAGTCCCTCAGCCTGGGCTGCAGGCCTCCCACATAGCTGCTGATGTCAGAGTCTCTGCAGACAGGATTTACTGATTCATCCATTTTTGCAAAAGCCTTATAAGTATCTGCCATTAAAAAAAACACACTTGAACCCTTGTAGCATGTTTACAGAGCCAACTGGTCTCAAATATGGTTAATATGGTTCCCCATTATCCTTCAGTACCTTAAACTTCAAAACTTATGGATGAGCTGACCCATCAGAGATGGATCACTGTGATCGAGTGCTACTACAGAGTTATGTGCACCTCTTCTCTTTGCACCAGACCTCATTTCAAATTTGGTACAGGGACACTGATCGTTTGTTGACCTGATTTGAACAGAAGTATCCCTGTCTGACCAGCTGGAGTTCCCTCTACACAGCACAGGAAACAGTTTCTGCAGCAGCTGAGATGTTCATCTTTGCAAAGTTGATAATGATGCACTTTTACACAACCATGAAGAACAGTTTCTTATTGACCCACACTCACAAATAAATGTATCTTCATTGTACATTTCTATTTGAAATGTTATTATTTTCTGTGTTTCAGTGAGTGTTTTTCACTACAGCACCAACAATACAATATAATACCAACAATCCCTTTTCTTGGGAATTTAGCGACGTTAAAAATATAATCAAAGAGGCTTTGGTGGTGGATTGTAAGTGTCATGGTCTGTGTGGAGTTATGTTCTCCCATGTCTGTTTGGGTACTGTGTGGGGCATTTTCAATTTGTCCCACAGTCCGAACACACAGATTGACCGTAGGTGTGGGTGTGAATGTGAAAGTGAATGGTTGTCTGTCTTACTGTGTTAGCCCCATCATAGACTGGTGACTGTTCAGCGTCTACCCCTCCTCACCAGCTGGGATAGCAGGTGTCCCACCCAGAAGTCTCCAAGCTGTTTTATTTTAGATGAACTTTGGTGGTTTACAGAGGAAAATTGTGTAACTAACTCCATCAGGCCACAGTCCTGATCATGTGAGCCCCCCCCCCCCCCCCCCCCCCCGCCTCTGCACCCCACCCCAGAACATTTAGTCCTACAAAACTTCATTTACAAAAACAGACTGACAGTGATGCTGCATGTGCAAAAGGCCAGACACCCAAGGTAAGACTCTATCATGTTTTAAGTAAACAAATTATACACTGTTCAGTCATTTCAGTAATTTATTATTCAAGAATAAAAACCCAATAGAGCTGCTAGCATCACTATATCTGTAAAAAACAAACAAAACAAAACAAAACCCCAATTCCCCCAGTGCTTAATGATACCTTTTCATAACAATGAAGAACATGCTTACCCTGGTAGGTATAGAGGCTTGTTGTAGTCCAGCTGGTCTAAATAGTCTCTAGAGGCCCCAACTTTATCGTTATGGTCATTAACAAACACCTCTGGATCACCAGACACGTTGGTCACCTGAAGCAACAAACATAGTCAGCCTCAGAGTTTCTACAATGCCAGATTGAAATTAAAGGGACTTTTCCAAATGATGAGCAGTTTAAGGGTGGAAGTGGCTCTACAAATATTTTGAGTTTAGGTTTAAGGTGAAAATACCACGATTATGTCATCAACGATTTTTCACATTAATGAGTTTCGTCCCATATCGTTAATGAGAGTGCCTTATCATAACCTAATGAGATACTACGCTCATACTTGAGGTCATGGAAACCTGTTTCCTCCATATGAAGCAAGAAGCATCCGCAGGGACCAACCGGTTCCTCTACTTGTCCCTGTATGTCTGAATACCACAAATACCTTCACTATTGTCAACAAGAAGTCTTAGTCAGTGCCTTTAACCAGCACACCTGATGAAATCTCAGGCCTGATGGTGCTACTTGGAAAGTACACAGCTGGAATTAAAGCTACATGGACATAATACTCAGATACACATTTTCCATTTTTATCACTACCATCGGAAGACAGGGAATAAATTAATTAATCTGAACATGTGAAAGATCTAATGAGTTAATGTTTAAAAGAATAAAAATATAACAACATGCTGTTTCACTTTAGATGACATCACAGTGACACCACAGCACATCATGCTGAAACTAAGAGTGGCTAAACAGACCACACCCAGAAACTACAGGTGAAACCTCCTCTGCCCAGTGTCTCTCTCACCTGTCACACACACACACACACACACACACACACACACACACACACACACACACACACACACACACACACACACACACACATCAATTCTCAGCTTTTGTAACAAACAAGTTGTGTAATTTCTGAAGTAGTAGTAGTGGTTAGAATCTGCAGCCAATTACATGAATTATGCTCCTATGCATCTTTATTGCCATTTACAGTGCTGTTAGGATGTCCCAGACTGTTTTAATGTTCTTAACAGTCTGTTTAGAGATTACACAGATCAAAACCAAGCATTCTGAATAGTGGATAAGAGCAGATAACACATTATCACCCTGCAACTGACTTTAATGTTGTGGAAATTTTAAAGCCCTCTGACACACCTTAGAGATATTGTGTGTTCCAGCTCTTGACTGCAGATCTGTGTCATGTTTACAGTATTTAAAATATTCAAAAATATTCACAGAGAGTTGGAGACTGAGTGGGGAATTTGTTGAGCTGACCTGATATATTTAGTTCAACCTTAATTTGACTGAATTAAGTTACGCTGCAGCTGATACAGGCTTTTGCTATTTAGTAAACAGGTAAATGCGATGCTGATGTCAACACAGTCACACACAGACTCACCCACTCCCCGACGCTGTTGTGGTGACCAACATTGACAACCTTGACTTCCTCCCAGAGAATGCGTTCTGGGCCCCAGCGCCTGATCTGTTGGCGAGTCTTGACCGCAAACACGAGCAGGATGATGAGGGCAACAAACACCAAAAAGCCCATAACCACAGCGATGGCCTGCAAGAAGCACAACCAAGATCATGGAGCTGAAGTAATACCCATTATCAGGGATGTAAATGACAGGCAAGTTTCACACATTTCCCTAAAAATCTCAATCTTATAACACCTGCCACCAAACAATGAGTTGGCCAAAGGACATTTGCAGGTACAAGTCTGCCATGAAACAATGATTCCAAATTCATGTAGAACAAACTGGGTTTCCAGTATCACTACATGTACTAGTTGGTTTCCAACGGCACGCTTGCTCAGTTCAGCTGATTGCTGCTTTAGTGCAAAAATGTGTAGAAACACACCCAATTCCTGATCACCAACATGTATTCTGCTGCTCAAGATATCTCCTGCCCACAAGCGACAGTCAGTGACGCCGTTTCTGTCAGGGTTATGGTGATGTTTGCAGTTCTTACAGTTAACATTTAATGGCGTCAATTTAACAAAAATAAGGCAAGCAAACACTGGTGTTCAGTATTTTCCCCAATTTAAGAAATGTGAAAAGTTTGGAGCTCAATTGCACCAGTCCCTGAGTGCACCCAGAACAAGCTGATTTAGTACTGAAAGAGGGGCACACACATTTGTCAGGTTTTTGTTTCTTTTGCTTTTAATAACTTTGAAGTAGACGAACACATAAAGTTCCAATAAAATGAACATTTGCAGACTTTTCTCTTCCTGACACCACTCAGTTCTATTGCATTTTTCTTCTAGTCTTTTGAAGTCGTAATTTCATCTTCATGTGTCCATTAACTGCGAGTTTAATTTACTGCTACCTCTCTGGCTGAAACTAAACAAACTCTCAGTATACACAGAGAAAGGAACTACACAGAAACCGCACATCCTGTGCCAAAGATCCAACCACACATTATTAGAGAAAAAGTGTCTCACCTCTTGGGGCTCCACCACGCAGTAATGGTAAAGGTATTGGTTTAAGAAGAGGCCCTGGGACTGGACCTGGTTCTGGAACTGGGCACACATCTGTACCACCTGGTTGTAGTACATAGACCCCGTGGACTGTGCTGTTGGATTTATCGCCACCAGGTACACAATAGTGGCAATAATCATCAGGAATGCCAAGATGGCGCAGATAATGATTGATGCCAGGTAGAACTTTGATGAACGGGCAGTACCTTGCCTTGACACAACCATGATGAATATAATAAGCACAGCTATGAAGGTAATTGCAGAAATGGCAATGATAAAGCCTTTGCCAGATCTGGGATCCATTTTTGTTCCTCCATAGCCGGAATAGGAACCACCATATCCACCACCATATGAGCCACCATATGAGCCACCATACGTGCCCCCATAACCGGTTCCATATCCACTGCCATATGAGCCTGGCATGAGACCAGTTCCGCCCCCCATGAGACTCATTTCGTAATCCCAGGCCAGTGTGGAGGCCACACAGGCAAACACAGCCACACACATGATGATAATGATGATGCACATTATCTTCATCACACCAGGTGGTGAATTCCAGCGATAGAAGTGAAGCACCTTATTTCCAGAATAATAGGAAAATGCTGGGTTGGACATGACTTCACTGTGCCTGTGGCTGGAACAGAGGAGAGAAGATGAGTTGTGGTCATTGTCAAGACATGGAAAAGCAAACACCAAGTACTGATATAAAAATAGCAAGGCTACCCCAAGAATAAGGTCTAATATTGTCAATGTTTTCATCACAAGGGCAACTTCTCATAATGGTGTGATCTACTTCACGTCATTGAAATGAACAGGTTATCACTTTGAAAAAGAAAATCCTCATGTCATCTAAAACCCAACTAAGCCAAAGCCTCATTGATGTCCATCACACATTTTCCAAAGGCTAAAGATGATTTAAAAAAAAAAGTTTATTAGGGATGGATGCGTTTGTCAAATAGTTAACAAGAACAACAAAAAAAACTTGGTAGAACTCAAGTTTTTTTTAATACAACAAATTGTTTATACACTAATAAGCCAAAGATCTATGGTTTGAGCCCAAAAGGTGACACTAATGCTGTTGGGCATCTGACGTAAAAATCTAATCAAACGTGAATCGGCCCACTGCAGCAATGCCTTGTGAATACTGGAGCGCTGGAAAATGGCAACTATGAAAACTATGCCAACAGTCGGGTGACAAAGAGAAATAGTGTGGGATTGAACACAGACAGGAAAAGCACGCACAGCTAAAGACGTCAGAAAGTCCGGCGCGGAAGCGGTTTACCTAATAACAGAAAATATGCATTCTGTGGCCCTACAAATACAACAATCCAGTCATTTGAATTTTGGGTGGGGGCCACTCCTTAAAGAATACTGAGTTAGTTCCCAGTGAAAATGAAACTTTTTTTTGGATGCCTTAAATTGCAATGAAACATTTTTGTCATGTATTTGAAATTAATGTTAGAATAGAATAGAGTATAATAGAAAAGCCCTTTATTGCCATTGCACATGTACAATGAAATTATGGGTGCTCCATGTCAACTATGCAGAATAAAACATAAAGAGTAGGACAGCAGGAATAAATAACAAACAGGATAAATATATACAGTCAAGAGGAATATATACAAAACAAGAGAAAGCCACAAAATAGAAAGGCATAACTATTATTACCAATTGCCTGAATTTCATCACACAACCTTTTACGGTCTTCTGATGCCTATATTGAAGCTTTTTTAAATGTATTACTGGCAATTTAAAAACAAGCAAACGCTTGCTCAAAAATGATGAAATTTGTCACTTTTGTTATGTGAAAATCCTTTAAACCTTACATTAATTTAAAATCATTGAATTCTGAGGCTTTTCTTCGAACATGTCTACATTTCCAGAGGTTTATTTACCATAAACACTGCACTGAGCTTAAGTCAGCTGAGTCCATAAATGACTAGATGAAGCAGGTGTCTGTGCGTAGTGAATGATAAAGGGAATTCAGCTTACCGTTTTTTGCCACTGTGGTTGCTGTGTTTGTTGCTCGGCATACTTAAGGTCAACTTCCACTCACTCTAGTAGGACAACACACAAGAAGCAATGAGCATCCAAAAGCTTTTGTATAATGTCATGTGTCAGACTAGTTTTCCTGCTGAGGCACATACCAGCTCTCAGCCTTTTGTTACAAATGTGTGTTTGTGCAGATTTCCTAGCTCACATGATTTCTTTGTTTTTCTTGTCTAAGGTAACTGAATCAATTATGTGATACATACTTTTCAAAAGTCAACACTTCAAATTGCGTTTGATTTTCTGAAATGTGGGGCTAGGAATGATTAGAAATGATTGGCACTAATATTCATGAAGTGCCTTACTTTGACGCTTTGTTAAAAATGATATATTTTATGGTCATCTCAAACGATGAATGCGAAAATCTAACAAACTAGTGACGTATCAGGGGACCAATGTCTGGCTATGGAAAGCACTACGATGGAAAACAGCGCCTGTGTTTATGAGGAAGCCTGTTAATATGGTGGCCATTTCAGATTAAAAGCAGCTGTCTGAGCAGATAACACTGATCCATTCCATCACTTGTAAACTGACTTTAACATCAATGCTCATCTCTTCTACTTCAAACTGTCCGTAAACTCTAGTTACACCTTTAAGAGGGACCTACCTGTGTGATGATCGGCGTCCTGCTGATGAACACAATACACACTCACTGAAATACGAACGCAAACACTGTGCTCGCGACCGCCTCCATCCACAGCGCGCACTCAGGTAGCAATGAGACGGGCATATAGGCGTGTGCTCGTCACGTGGTCGCCTCCTCCTTGAAACAGGACTAACCTGTCCTCAGTGCCTGCATCTTCTGGAAACAGGCAGAAGATGCGTGTACTCTTCCAGGAACTGTTTGAGCTTTATTTCCAGTGCTCTTAAAACCAGATTATAAACAAATGAACTCTCAATCTGCTCCACTTAAAATAACAAACATAATCTCTTTTGAACATCTATTTATCCCGCAATTTCGACAAAAAGCAGGGTTACTATCAAGAAATGCGAATCCCGACGTGCCAGACTTGATCTCTGTTAAAATGCATACGTCCACTAATTCGATGTACCTGAAACCTGAGCCGATGTCCCCATCCCGTCTTCCTACTGTTGTGAAACTTGGTAGGACAAACAGTAACCTGTCAAACCTGTTCTGCAGGTAGAGCTTCTGCTCAGTGCACCGCTGTGAGTCCAGCAGCCACCTTGACCCCTGCATCAGTAGACCACTTCTAGTAGCCCGCATGTTTCTTTGCTTTTTGGACAGTTTCTAGCAGACACACCTTGAGAAAATATTCTATTCCTTTACCCATTTATCAGTGTCACTGCTGTCTTTGTATTCATTTTCATTTATACAAATACTCTTACTTAACACGTGAATGCAGAGAAACTCTTTGTTCAAAGTCCATTTTAAATTTGGTGTGAGTGACAATACTGAGTTTTTCAGGAACAGCTGCTGCAGAAAATGTCGCTGGGTCTGCTGTTTTTGGATAGCTGTTAGTTTATTCATCAGAGTAGCTGCAAAATTAAAACCCCTGGAAGCAGAACTTATTACCAATCTTTCAATGGGCACCGTTTCAGGTAGGGGTCATGGGAGTTGGCATAAGGATTTTTGGCACCAAGAGTCATATTGTGTTCCTTGAACAGAGTGGTCGGCTTTAAAGGTTTTCCCATGAAATGAACAGTGAGTAGAAAACAACAACCTGGCACTAAAGGAAGGCACTGCAGCACACATTGATAGAAACAAAAAACTTTAATGAAGGTTACAAAAGAAAGGTACCAGAAGACAGCTTGGTGTTCATGGAGCTGTGCGGTCGGAGACAGGTCAGAGTTCAAATAGTCAACTGATTCAAGGTTCTGCTGGGAAACTTTAATGTCCTGTGATGCGTTCCCTACCTCCTCATCTCGCTTTAACTTCAAGCACCTAAAAGATCTCTTGTGGAGAATCTGTTCATCATGTGGACTGACCGTACCAACCATTGCACCACCATGTCAGCCAATTTTAAACACATATTTACTATGGCAAAGTTGTACAAATCACAAAGCAGAATTTACATTATAGTTAAAAATATAAATTCAGAGCACAGGTTTCATGTTTAAATGCAAAATAAGGCAAATACACATATCTATCATATGACCCCAAACCAAAACTACAGATAAAAAAAACAGTGTCCAGTCAGAGGAAAGCAGTCAACTATCTTTATTATCTTGCCCATGAATAAAAGTAACTGTATTAAAGTTTCCATAGCAACATCCAACATGAAGATTTCATCTCTTTGCTTGTCTACCAGTGTTCTTTTGAAGTTGCTGTTGTTGCTGTTATGCTAAGCTAACATGGCCATCTTACAGTCTCTAAAACAGCAAAATCCCCAATATGTTCTTTTACAACTATCGGGGAGTGCTGTGTGCATGTTCATTTACCAACACTCTGTTGAAGTTTACGGTTTCCGTGACTTTTACTATTCCCTCTATAATGACGACACATCCCAGACGATGTTCCTTCTAGTGACAGTGAGTCTACCATCCATCATGATGGAGTGACTGCAGTGTTTTCCACCTATTTCAATGTGATAATGTCACCTCTGTTGTCAGGAATTATGGTTCAGCAGTAACGGGGAGTTTCACTTGGAAGAGACAAGCGTCTTTTTTAAATTTACACCACAGTCCCACTGTTGTGTTGTCACAGAGCACACCTGAGCACACCTGTGTTAACTGCTTAGTTGGCATCGCTGTAGCCCACGGACTTGTTGTACTCTTGAATCTTCTGTTTGATGTGAGAGAGCTTGTTCTTTAGATACTCACACCTCTCTCTTTTTTCCAAATATGTTGGGTCCTAACAAGGAAAACATAAATCAGTAAAATTGAGTACATTTCTTCACAAAGATTTCAGTAAACCACACAAGTATTAAGAAACCAGGCAGTACATTTGAACCCTAATGGTGACACACCATTAGAGGTCTCAAGTTGGGTTTTTCAGACTTTCAGTGTTCGTTTGCTTGTCAAAATATGAAAACAGGATAGATAGTACAAGAAAGCTGCCATGATTAATCTGAGCTAGAGCTCCAAATCACTGTCATTGTTATGGCCTTCTATCCTACAAAAGCCATTACCCATCACCTGCTATACCACACAACAGTAAGGTGATTTGGCATCTGCATTTTTCTGATTCCTGTAGTAGGATTTGTATGTACAGCAGCAGAGAGACTTAGAAAACCAACTCATCTATCATCTGTGACAGTGGATGTGAAGTAAATTTAAACAATTTACTTGTGCTTTTTCACTAAAATAAAAGGGAAGAACACTTTTTAAACTTTTTTTTTAATGATTTATTCATTTTAAGTGGTACTGTGCACTGGGTTTGGATATTCAGCAGGTATGACCCTTCTATGAGGAGTTTATATGTTTGCTTGTAGGTTTTATTTTTATTTTATTTGTTTTCTTGTCAGGGAGGTGAGGATGCTCCTGTAATAAAAAACCATGTTAGATTAATGCTGCGCAGTAAAGCACTAGATTATTAACCTCTGGGGTTTCAGTTCCTTGACTAAAGTCCAATTAAAAATGACTTCCCTTCTCAGACTGTTGCATTCGCAACCCAAGCCCAGTGAAGTGACAGAAAATGGATGGATAAAAATAAAACAATAATGAAACAAATACTGGAAACTACAAAAATATGAGTCTAACACAAGAACGATATATAATGGTTAGTGAGACAAGTGTGACTCAGCTGAAAAACTGCATTTATTTTCCAAACAAATTCATATGTTGTAAATAGATTCTTCTTAGGTTTGATGAGAGTTTGGAGTTATGCACTCAAACAAGTGTCTGCTAGGTTTTTTGGTTTATCCAAACCTTTCTGTAAAACATCCCCCCCCCCCCCAAATATATGAAAGCACAACAGAGTGTTAGTGGGGCAGCTCTTTGATCTAAGTATTATTAAAAATAATAACTGTTATTAACAGAGACATGAAGGGATATCTTTTACAGAAACACCCCTTCCCTAAGACCCCAGTCTGACAGACAACAATTCATGATGTATACTCACAGCTTTCTTCCTCTGATACTCCATTAAAATACCATTTATCCGCTCCTTCTCCTGAAACAAAGCAAACGTGTTACTGGATGTAATGTTACAATGTGTGTGTCTGTCTATCTGCTCGCTAGCAAAATTACCATTTGGCTGGAGGGCCGGGATGGAAGGTTCGCCATCATTTCATCCATCTCTTCGAACTTCTTGGCCATGGCCTGGACCTCAGCATGCAGTTCTTTGTACTCAGCATACTGGTCATTGAACACAGCCTTGTACTGGTCCCTCTCCTCATCTGTGTAAATGCTGGGATACTTCCTGTAGAAACAGCAAAGGAAACAATATTTCTTGGAGCACTGGCAGCTGAATGTGTCTAACACAGGTGTTTAACTGGGATACCCTCCTTTATCTTATCTTACTTATCTTATTCTTGATCTTAAACTGCTAATAAAAATCTGATTTCTGAGGATGGTTTAGAAAATAGTTAGTTTGGTAAACTGGTAACTGAATAAACTACTTTCTAAACCATGTGTGCACCTTTAATTTTTGTCTTACTGACACCAAATCCATGAAAAGATCTAAGATCATAAAGGAACCAGTGAAGGCAGCTTAAATATGCACTCAAAAAATAATTGTTTTTGAAGGCTCAGTAATGTTCTACTAGAGCTGGTCAGAGGAGTTTTTAGCAAACTGTTATCAAGCACAAGTAATAATGTACTATTTGTAGTGTGGATTTAACCCACATTTAGAGTTGTGCTGTGTATTTAGGCCAGCAGGACACTGTGTGATGACACTTTCTGGATAACAATGGAGTTCAGTGATAAAGGAATTAAATGTGTGGCAATACTTATTTTTGATTCTCCATAGGGCATTCTTTGACAGTGTAGCACATTAAATGCCAAAGACCAGCACTTCCTAGTCCTACCCACACTGGGCCAGAAGGTCTATCTGATGTGTGTCGGTGTTGTTCCTGGATCATCATAATAATATTTGTCCAGGATCAACATCGCATCTGACCAAACATAGTTATGATGTCATAGCTTTGCGGATGTCCACTCAAGAAAAAAAAAATCCAAAATGAGGGCTGTTAGGGCCAAGGTGTGATTGTGGTGAGGGTTTGGTGTGTGATGTGATGGTGTTTCCACATCGCAAAGCTATGACATCACTACAGTATGACTAGTCACTTGCAATGATGAAACCTGGACCAACATTAAATTTGTTGATCCAGTAACTGGACCGACAGGAGGACATCAGATGGTGTAAACAGAAACACGCGCAACAAGCTACACATGAACTGTATGCCACTTTGTGTGAGATGGGCCTAACGTGAAAGTGTGACAAACAGTAGCACTGGTGAAATGGTTATTCAGCCTTTGTAGCAGTGAGTTTTCTAGAAGAGCCATAATTCACATAGTCTGTACTGGAGTGTTCACAAACTAAAAGAGGTCACACCATTCTGGGTGGTTTGGAGTTATGTATTTTTCATTTACAGACGTAAGTGTGATACTGCTTTCCCAGAATACCCATGTACAAAAACACAGTGGTCATCATTGCACTGCTGGAGGTTTTATTTCTGTTAAAACACTTTAATTTAATTCTATTTTATTTATATAGCATCATATCCAATCAGCAGTCCCCTTGAGGCACTTTATAATGTAAGGTAAAGACACTACAATAGGGAAACACTGCAACACGAGAACAAAATTGGGGACTGTGTTTAATCAGTCTGTTTGTATGTCAAATGTACATGTGACATCTGATACTACACTAGGGCCTCCCTGTTAAATGCACAATACACAGCTGGAAGACGAAACCTAGATGGTAATACTCACGCCACATAGTCGGCTATAACAACAGGTTTGGGGATGTGTCCGGCTGGTATGTGACCACGGAGGATCTCTGGCTCTGGTGCCATGAGAGGAGCAGCTTTTAAGTGGTTGGGAGCATCCATGATGTCTGGCTGAATGGTGGGGAGAGGGGTCTGCTCCGACACCATGGAGGATGGACCAAGCTGCGGCAGGTAAACATAGACACATGTTCAGATCATACATACTGTGTGCACCTTGGTGTCTGCAGGAACATTTCAAACACTTTCTCATACTTACTATAGAGAGTGGGACAGATGAGCCAATGGTTCTTATCTATTGTGTAATGAAAAAGAGAAACAGGAGTTTACTGACATTGGGTAAATACACCCTCTCTGCAAAACCTAAGCTGTGATGCTATGTTCTCTTTAGATAGAAGAGGTTTTCTACTCCCAACCCTTCCAAACAAACCACGCTTGTTCAGTCGCCTTGAGGCGACTTATGTTGTGATTTGGCGCTATATAAATAAAATTGAATTGAATTGAATTGAATTAATTCTACTGTCATGAACTCTCACGTTCACTGAGGCCTGTACAATCTGACATGAAGCTCTTGGGTTGTTTTACTGTGTCTCTGAGCAGTGCATAATCTGATCTTGGGTTGAATTTGCTTTGACATCCACTTGTGAATAATCTTTCTCCTTGTAGAATGCTGGGCTTCAGTTTGTTTCTTAGCTTAATTTCCATGGTGAAATCATCAAGGTGTGCAACACACGAATAAACAAATGGACTGGCTCTTATATAGCACTTTTCTACTCCATCTGATCACTCAATAGAACTTGCCTTATTGACCCAATCATACAAGCACTTTTTTCTATGCTTTTCTATACACAATTGAATATTAGATTAGAATAAAAACTGGAGATAAAGAGAATAACAGCTGGCTAGTTCTTTGGGGGGCATAACTATTCAAAAACACAACAGGATAAGCATCACTGCTCAGTATTACTTTTCAGTTTTATTGTAGGGTTATTACCTAACAGTGTAATGCACTTTGAAATTGCTGTGGCTGTTGTTGTCATTTGGTGCAATAGAAATAACACTGAATTACACTGAAAATAAAATTGTTGCATGTAAAAAAAGCTCATCCAGTGAAGCGGGTGATTACTTAACATTACTTACAAAGCGGTCTTACAACAGCGTCCAGGAATGCTGACTCTATTTTCTAGAGGATTGATTGGCATTAGGTTTTGGTTTTGTATGTGCTGATCTCTTATCTTGGATATAAAAGCACAGGATGGGTGCAAAAACATGATAGTTTACTTACTGGGGTACACTGTCATGTAATAGAATTAATGTTTTATTACATGACAAATTTAACCCTAAGCCCCCAAAATGTTCTCTGGAGTATCTCCAGGCCTCTGCATTAAAGGTCAGATTAGGTATTTAGCTGTGAATATTATTTTTGTGCTTTTTGTGTGTGTGTCAGACCTCCTGTGCCAGCCCCTCTTTCCTCATCCTGGCTGCTTCATGTCTCCACAGCTTCACACACACCGCTGCACTAATAAAGTAGAGCACCATGGTGATGAAGATGAAGATAATGGCTGCTGTCTGGCCAGACTCGGTGCGACAGAATGCACCGTTCACTCCATTATTGAAGACTGGCGAGTAGCACAGCCCCCCTCGAGTTGTGTCATTCACATACACCAATCCTGCGGCTAAATAGAGCACACCCAGCACCAGATTTATGGAACACTCTGTTAGAGGCCACCATGAGGAATCCAGAAGGATGGCTCTGTAGTACAGGGTCATGCCAAGAACAACCAGAATAACTGTCACTATCCATGCAAGGCCAGCCACAACCAGAACAAAAGGCGTCTTGGGTCCTGTGTATAAATAACCCCCAGACCCATATGCAGCAGCGCCTCCACCAAGCCCTCCATACAGCTGCGGCCCAGAGTACCCATACATATTGAACCACTCATTGTCCTTATGAACGTAAGCGCAGACACAGGCAAACACTGCAGCTCCAAGCAGCAGCTGCACACCGCCCAGGATCCTTAGCAAGCCAGCCCATGACTTCATGTAGGAGTAGCGCGCATGATATTCTTCCACCCGCTCCTGGTACGTCTGAACTGAGACATTGGTGGGCACTGCAGATGCAGAGTCAAATGCTTCGGCACCGAGCAGCAGTCCATCTCGCTCCTTTTGAGATGTGTAGCTGCCTCCAGAGCCACCATAGCGGTCTCGATAGGAGCCTGGAAGGGAGGGAGATGGAGGGGCAGAGTGAGGCGGTGAGCAGGGGACTCCTGATGTGGTGTGGCACTTAGCACTCTTTTTGGATGAAGGAGCAGGGGAATCAGGGCCAGACCCACCCTTGCTACCACGGTTACTGCTGTTGCCACGGAAAAAGTTCTTGACAGAGTCAGGGATGAAGCGGCGAACTGGCTTAATGTCCATAGCGTCCCGGTCTTCGTCCATTGGGTCGTCATTGCTGGGGGGATAGAAAGCTTCAGGTCCAACAGGTGGCTGTTCAGGTAGAGGGGGAGGGGGCAGGGAGTCTAAGCTGACAGCTGGCACTGTCCCATGCAGGAGTTGTGGAGGTGGAGGTATTGCAAGGTCCCCATACAGGGAATCTGCTGGGACCTGGTCATAGAGTGGCATCTCCCTCACTCGGTCAAATCTGGAGACTCCTGAAAACATCGCAGCTTTGACTTTCTGCAAAGAGAAACAGAGAGGATTACAATGGCATAGTACCAAGATCTGAACTTACAGCACCTCTAAAATAAAAACACAGGCCTTAGTTTCATTCCTCATCTTCTCGCAGCTGCTTCCTTTAGGGGGTACCAAAGGAGATCATCTGCCTCCATCTCACCCTGTCCCAGCATCCTCATCTGTCACTACATCCATGAACCTCCTCTGAGGTCTTCCACTTTTTCTCCTGCCTGGCAGCTCCATCTTCATTATTTCATTATCCTTTGGATAAACTGGACACTCTCCCTCCACTGCATATGTCCAAACCATCTCATCCCAGACTGAGCTGTCCCTCCAATGTACCTATTGCTAATCCTGGATTGCTCATCTGAGCATTTTCAGTTTGGCCTTCTGTCTTATTGTCAGTGCCACCGTCTCCAAAGCATACATCATGGCAGGTCTCACTACCTACTTATAAACCTTCCTTTTCATTACTGTACACTGCACCCTGCCTGCACTCTCTTCTTCATTTCTCTTGGGCACTGCCATTGGAGGTATTTAAACTCATCCACCTTGAATACCTCTGCTCCTTGCAGGTTCACTGATACAGTTTCACTGCTTTCCATAAATCATGACAGCACTGTACTTTTGAATTTTTGCCAAGGTCCAAGAAAAAAATATCAGCTACAGCGAGAACTTTAATAAATGATCAGATGACACAAATTGGATGAAACAAATTCAGAATGTAATGTAATTCCATTAATTGAGTCATAAATGCAAAACGTATGCTGTAAAGCCAACTGTTCGTCTGCTGGTGGGTGACCAGTCTTTACTCAATTTGAAGAACAGTAAACTGTTTGGATTTAAATGTCTACGAATTCCAAAATTATCCCTCTAAGATAATAAAAGTACTGTGATTATCCAGTCTGCACTGCTGTGTCAGTGCTCCACACAGGAGCTCCAATAAATACTTGGTATACCGAATACCCACCAACTCTGCTGTGGAGGAATTTTGGCTTGTTTTTCCTTTTCAGAACTGCTTTATGCTGGAAACACTGACCATTCACACCTCAGCAGGTTTGGGTCCAGACTGTGCTTAGGCTATTTTAAACTTAGTTTTGGAATTTTGTGCTTGGTTTAGATGAAAGAGGAACCATGTCTTCTTAAAAGATCATACAATAATCTCTCAACACCTTGAGGCGATTTTGAAGCATGGGAAAGTATCATCCACATAAATATTTCCTAGCTTTCTTGTTTTCTTATATGTGATGTACAAGAAAATGTCCTTCATCAACCAAGTCTATTTCTCGGTCACTGGAGTCTTTAATTCAGGTCCCCACTGTAGGCTTGTCTGCCACTAAGTGTGGTGCAGCTGACTGCAATCCACTGTGTCTCACATCTCATCAGTCAGGTCAAGGTTTCAGCGCTTGTCCTTCATTTGGCTGCAGAGCAGCACTCTTGCCATAATTAAAATGGTGAATGCCTCACACCAGCAGACTTTTCAGTCAAGGCTGTCTACATGAGGCATCTTCCATTTATTAAGTTAATATAACTGTTATTTGTAAAAACTGGGAAAGCTTAAGGGAACTGTAGCAAAACAGCTAATTCCATGAGTAAAATGACGAGAAATGAGCACAAGATCAGAGATTTTGTTTTGTTTTGTTGTTTTTGTTTAAACAGAGAACATTCACAATAATTTCATTTTTACGTTATTTGTGAATATTTCTAGAATATTCTCAGTATGACATTGCACAATAGGACGTTTTTTTCTCTTGCTTCATGGCAGCACTCCTCAATAAGTAAACTAAAGGAGAGATTTGTAGTTTTACAGAGCTTAGCTCAGACTCCCCATGACTCAAGGCTCACAAAATATACACTATTTAGGACTCCTAGCTTAATCTCTTATGTTGGTCACAGGTTCTTCAAAGGGCGTCTGTACATCAGCACAAGGTACCGCCTTTACCGTCAGGTCCCAAAAGCGCACCGACACATGATGAGGGTGGCAGAGCTGGGAGTGCACGGCTTGACCACAACACACAGAGCACTTCAGACTGGAAGTCCATCTGTTCCCCTCCTATTCAAACTTCACTCATTCGCTGACTTACCTTCTCACTGGTGTCGGTGCTGGTCTGTGACACAGGCAACAGCCTCCTGTCTTTGTTTTCTCACACTTATAGGTCAGGCATCGCTATGAACAGTGGTTAAAGCGCAGTCAGGAGCCGGAAAAGCAAAGTGCTCGCACCTCCCCACCGCGGTAAAACTTACCTGACCTGTCCGGCCAGCCTCACGATGCGTTCACGGCCTCTTTTCACATCTGAATCCTCACTCTCTAATTCTTACGCCACATTGTTGTGTTCCCTTGAGTAAAGGCGACTTTCAACAACCGTTTTTATAAGTAATATTTTAATACATTTATTTTTATTCTTTTGCAAAAAAAAGTATCACTTATTATAACTGTAAAAAATGTTGATTGGAAACGTAAGTGATATCGGTAGCTTAGCCCCTTATTTCTTGATAGATGTGAGCGCAGTTTACTCTATAGAAATGTACTTCCTCAGCATAGGGTGATCCTTATGAGTCCTAATATCTGATCCTAATGAGTCAGAGACATTATGAGATGGTGATTAAAAATCTATAAAAAAAATTAAAAATACAAACAAAATACCGCACTGTTGCAGAACATGTAATTAATGCTGCAGAAAACCACCAGTCTGATAGTTTAATGCACAGAGCAGTAAAATAAACATATTAATTCCAGTGACTCGTTTTTTGAATGGCCGATGTGATGATTAACAGGCAGAGTCAATCAATCTGCAGGAAAAAACATTTATCAAATACTGAAATCCAAAGGGACGCTGAAAAATGGCACCTACATCCATATAGCTATGTTGTAGGAATTTTAGGATTTAGGATTTTAGGGTAGTTTAAATTTCACTATTGACAATTTATGAGATTACATTTGATGGTTTTATACGTCTTTTACTTTGCACGTCTTCTCCCAGACACTTTGTGAGTCGATCCAATGTAAAAGTAAACCAAAGAAGAGAGAACCTAAATTCGGATTCTATTCTTTTCTTCTAGATTTAATTATTTTCTTTTCTTTGCTATTTTGTTTATCCTTCTGTCTCACCCTCACCTGTTTCTTTCTCTCTTTGTGTGTGCATGTGTTAGAAATGAAGGATATTCCACCAGTGACCATTGCCAAGTTCTTTATAATGATCGGGTACATTACATTCAGTGTGTTTTTTGGATCAAATGAAGTACTCCCCCGTGCTCAGAGGGCAACTGGATTGTATCGATACAAAGTGACAATAACTATATTATTTAAAAGTTTCAGAAAGGCCAGAAGAGAGATCAGAGGCTGACAGCTGACTATCAATGATGACAGCATAATGATTCAGTGCACTGGCATGAACATAAGTGCACTTTCGTGGTCAAGACAATACATAATTAATACATAATTTTTTCTCTGTCTTGTATGTATAGAAATACGCTTCTAAATTAGATAACATAAACACATCTAGACTAGACAGGTTACTGTGTATGTTAAATTGTACAGGTGGTGGGTGCCATGTGTCCCATCTCCTCCCGCTCTCTTCTCCCTTCCCCTCACTGCCAACTGGTAGTAGCTGATAGCTATCTGGAGGAAGAGCCTTTGCAGTCAGCGACGATCTGAAACATCACCAAATGCTATTTCGTCTTTTGAGAAGATTTTTTATTTTATTTTACTGTTCACAGTATTTGTTAAGTAGATTTGACCTGAATCCATCTGAGTGGCAAAACCACATCTTATCTTGTCTATTTCGGCTCATCTGAGTTCCCAGGCCAACTAATGTTTATGCCAATGTACCACGGTTATCCAATCATCATCATCATCATCATCATCATCATCATCATCAGAGGGACAGGCAGTTTAAATCGGGAATAACGTGTGAGGGGCGGAGCTGCTTCTGCATGAATCCTACTACTGTTTGTCGTTAACTGTTATAACGACGCATATGCCTATTCTGACCAATCACGTGTTGACATTGTCTTCCGTATTTTAGGACTTGTCAAGTGGTGATTGGTGGAAAGCAGCATTGCGGTTCGGAAGTGAGTGCCGGTCATGACAGCAGAGACACAAAGATGGAGGTGGTTGGTACTATCCGCGGGCTCATCAGGTCGTTGCTCTTCTTGCTGCTGTGGTCCAGCTGTGAAGGACGAGACTCGGAGCTCAGTTATGTGACCTGCGGCTCCCTAGTCAAACTGTTTAACACCAGACACAACGTCCGACTGCACTCCCACGACGTTAAGTACGGCTCAGGTAAGTGTTCAGAGAGCTGCCGGTGTACGGCCACAGCAGCTCTGAGGCGTCAGCATTGCGCTTACTGTGCTAGAAGAGCTTTGTAGAAGCAAAAAATACCCGGAAATTCAACCCGAGCACAACTTCCGACTACCTTTCCCCACGCTGAAGTTAAGAAGAGGTTCGCTCCATGATTGCATGTCTTAGTTAGTCTTTGGGAGCGTGCTGCTTTTGTGCTATAAGCACAAGAATGAGAAACTGATATTCCCATCAGTGCAGTTTGGCATTATAGAGTTACCTGCTTTATAAGAGCATCCATTAAGTCAGTGAGTTTGGGGTCGTCCCCATCAAGCACCAGGGTTAGGCTGACTTTCACATCTGCCATTTGGTAGAGAGGCTTTAAGTAAGGTTTGCATACTGTAACAGTGACTCACTGAAACTATGAAACTCACTTCTTTTTCATATCGTACGGTCCTAGCAGATGTTTCGGCCTTGTCCCTGAAAGTTGCTGGTTTGAAAGCGAGGTAATGCTTGTTACATGTGTAGCCAGCCTGGGACAAGTGCACATCCACTTTAGCCTCATGTGACGTCAAACTTTCTCAGATAAGTCATTTTAGAAGTGAATATAGCTGAAATCATAGAACAGCCTAGACTTTAACTGATGTCAAGTCAGCTTGCACTGACGTCTCTTTTGGGTCTCACATTTAAATGACAAAATCAACACTTTGAATTCAGATGTAGATATTATGTCTGCTTCATTTGTTATGGAATGACAGTTGAGCAGGCCTCACCCAGCTATCAAGCTACTTGTCAGTCAGTTTTCTGTTAATTTTTTGAACCATTGAAATCGGACATGTGTATAAAGATGACTGTGGATTTTGTAAAGCTGCTTAAATGAAATGTGGTGGTCTACAGGTATATTTGTCCCACAAAATATGGACCAAACTGTCCTGTAATAGTGGGAAAGGCAGGGCACACCTGGACAGGTCACTAGTCTGCACAAAGGGCAGTGGAGAACATTCAAACTCCACACTGAATCTAACTGTAGTCAGAACATTATAAGTTTGACAGGCTGCATCACAGAATAGAATATTCAATTTATTGAGCTTAACATAAAGGGTAATTGGCTCCACATATTAAGCACACAGTTACAAATCTGGGCTTTATATTGGATGGTGATTGTAAAATGGACAGACAAATGGCGTAGCATCTTTCATTTTAGAAAAATGGGTAAAGGTAAAAACCTATTCTCTGCAGGCAGCAGAGACAGTAAAACATGCCCACCCCTTCCTTATTGCGACTTTTAGTTAGGAGAAGTTGGAGATCATGCAGCATCATACAACAAAGTTGACATCCTGTCCACTGTTGCAAGCTGGCATTCCTGCAGGTCATGTACAGCTTGATTTTCGTAACCTGGCACATTGTGCCGTTACTGCTGCAGCTGGGTTGAAGACCGTATCATTTTGTCGGTTTTTACCCCTATTTTAATGACATATCAGTGCAGAAGCTCAAAGATGTACAGATAATACAGAAAGACATGTTGCAACAGTTTGAAAGGGTGAGACTTTGTGGAAAATACTTTGAAAACACGCACTGCAATGTCTTTGCTTCTAGTTTTCTTCTACTATATGAGTGCTGATGTGGCGGTATTGTCAGGTGGGAACATCTTGAGTCTCTAACCCATTCAAAACCCCAACTCACACCTTATGTCAAGTGACCTCAGTAGGTCACATGATAGGGTGGGCCAAGGTGTCACAGTGGTTTCAAGTGAAATCTCTGGGAAACGCAGCTAGCATCTCAAGCTTCAGTGATTTAGTAATGTAACATATTAGTTTTGTTTTTCTAAGCTCTAATGATGATGTTGATATTTATATAACAAAGGAATGGCCCACACCTGCCCATGAAATTCAGTTACAAAACAAATCTGGTTTCTTGCAAGTGTTGTTTGGGCAGAGCTGTAATGGCAGCTGCACTAGCTGCAGTCTTCCACGTGTATTTTTTTCCTGTGCTAGTGGTTGCTCTTTTCCTATCAGCATGTAAGGATGGACAAGAACAATTGTAAGTGTATGCTAGACTCATCTGTTCCGGAAAAACTGCAGCCTTGGTACATAAGCTCCCTACCATGCCAGTGGTACTTGACAGATAATTAAATAAATACACATTATTATAAATATTATATCAAAGGGTATCATAAGTATCAATTCTGGTGACATCCCTGATATATAACAATATAAAATATATACTTAAAGTCTGAACAGGGACGTCCACTTTTACACAAGATCTTCAACATGTGGATGTGACAGGATCTGATGTTGAATAATCTTGTGTACAGAGCGAGACTGATGGGGTAGCGAGCTATGTTGACCTTAAAGCCTTTCTTTCTATGTCAAAAAATTGGCCCTCTTTTTGCCCAGCTAAATCACCATAGCAACTTATTCACCATGGTAACCTGGTTGGGAGCAGGTTATGTGTTTTGGTTCAAAATTGTCTGCAAGAGATTCTTGAATGTTTAAGTGCATTAGACTGCTGTTCAACTTCACTGTCAGCTGTAAAGTACCAGCTGAGACTGCACTGTGTTGTCACTGGAATGTGCATGTGTTCAGCTGGTGCTGCAGAATGGCCAAATGTTTTCATACATAATTCTAAATACAGAATTAAGCTGCTTGTTCTCATTTATACTGCTAGAATTACAACTACTAGGACACAGGACATACACCAAGAATGAATGAATCAATGAATCTAATTAATTTCACTGTGATCTTCAGACAAAAGTGAAGTGTTTTCTACGTCTCCTATATTAGGCTGTGTGACAGTAACATTTTTACGCTATCAGTATTAATGTTAATAGTGATTTTTCTACTGCATTAAACTCTTGTCCTACTTGCAAAAGCATTACGTTTTACTGTTATATTGTCTTGATGTTCTTGTTTGGATTTTTGTCGTTGTCATCGTCATCTCTATCATCATTAGATCGTGTCTGATTGGAGTAGCCCACACTCAATGGGATGATGCAGTCCTTTTCTCGTGAGTGCGCTCAGAACCTGAAGTAGAGAGCCTGACTTATCACAGAAACCCAATAACAATCATGGCAATATACATTTCCTCCAAATAGCATTTCAGTTTTGTTATGGTAGTCAATGTTCAAAGAAAACTCAACTGTGTTGAACTTCCTTCATCGTTCACTCCTTCTGTCAGGAAGGCTTTATATCCTACGTCCCGATGAACAGAATTAAGTTTTTAGGATTTCATTACCTGGAAGATACCATAGAATAGTTTGTAACAACGCTGCTAGTTTCCTCTCAAGTATAAACCTACAGACTGCACACAGTCTCCAGCAATTTCTAACGGAAGAGTTTTATTCTATATCAAAAACCTATTGATTGTCCCTCAGCAGCGCCTGTTGATCTACTTGTTGTTTTCAGAGAGAAGTGCATATTCAATTCAATTCAATTCAATTTTATTTATATAGCGTCAAATCACAACAACAGTCGCCTCAAGGCGTACAGTAGATCCTACAATAATAGATACAGAGAAAAAAAAAACAACAATCATATGACCCCCCCCCCCCCCCCCCCTTATGAGCAAGCACTTTGGTGACAGTGGGAAGAAAAAACTCCCTTTTAACAGGAAGAAACCTCCAGCAGAACCAGGCTCAGGGAGGGGCGGCCATCTGCTGCAACCGGTTGGGGTGAGAGAAGGAAAACAGGATAAACACATGCTGTTGAATAGGCAGAGATGAATAACGGGTACGATTCAATGCAGAGAGGTCTATTAACACATTGTGAGTGAGAGAGGTGACTGGAAAGGAAAAGCTCAATGCATCATGGGAATCCCCCAGCAGCCTACGTCTATTGCAGCATAACTAAAGGAGGATTCAGGGTCACCTGGTCCAGCCCTAACTATATGCTTTAGCAAAAAGGAAGGTTTTAAGCCTAATCTTGAAAGTAGAGATAGTGTCTGTCTCCCGAATCCAAACTGGGCGCTGGTTCCACAGAAGAGGGGCCTGAAAACTGAAGGTGGGCCATTTATATGGATACACTGTAATAACATGGGAATGGTTGGTGATATTAAAGTCCTGTTTGTGGCACATTAGTATATGTGAGGGGGCAAACTCTTCAAGATGGATGGTGACCATGGTGGCCATTTAGAAGTCGGCCATCTTGGATACAACTTTTGTTTTTTTTCAATAGGAAGAGGGCCATGTGACACATCAAACTTATTGGTAATGTCACAAGAAAAACAATGGTGTGCTTGGTTTCAACGTAACTTTATTCTTTCATGAGTTATTTACAAGTTTCTGACCACTTATAAAATGTGTTCAATGTGCTGCCCATTGTGTTGGATTGTCAGTGCAACCCTCTTCTCCCACTCTTCATACACTGACAGCAACACCGCAGGAGAAATGCCAGCACAGGCATTCCAGTATTCGTAGTTTCAGGTGCTGCACATCTGGTATCTTCACACCATAGACAATTGCCTTCAGATGACCCCAAAGATAAAAGTCTAAGGGGGTCAGATTAGGAGACCTTGGGGGCCATTCAACTGGCCCACGGCTAATATCCGCCGAAGGGAAGTTCGACTAATGCCACTCTCCAGTGACGTGCTATGCTGTGGGCTCTTGCTGAATGAAGCTAGGACAGCCACTGCTGTTTCTTCATTAGTGACAGTTTTCTTGCGTCCACATATTGGGCAAATCCAACACTGAATCAGTTTCGCGAAACTTAGCAAGCAGTTTGCTAACTGTAGCATGGGAGATGGGTGGTCTCGTAGGGTGTCTTGCATTGAAATCTGCTGCAATGACCCGGTTACTGCGTTCACCAGATATCAACACAATTGTGATCCGCTCCTCACGTGTTAACCTCTTTGACATGTCAATGGCTGTGAACAAAGAGAAACTTGTAAATAACTCATGGAATAATAAAGTTACGTTGAAACGTTATTTACGTTGTTATTTTGGTTAGTAATGTTCTTGCTGTGCCATAACATCTAATTAGTGATTTCGATGGAATGCAGACTGTTATTGAAGTAAATGGGCAGAGTTGGAGATCATCTGCAGAAGGTTTTGGTTATATTAGCAAACCTTGAGAATGAAATTGTATATAATGGGCATATAGCCTGTTCTATGAGCACAATGCTCAACAACAAGTCTTTATCTACTTGGCTGCTGAATCTTAACAGGCTTGCATGCACTGAGCACTCTGTGCTTCATTGGTGGAACAGTAATTAATAATTCAAGATCAAAAGTACTATAAATGCATGATGCCTCGATGCCACTTAATTGTATAATTTTGTGTGTGTGTGTGTGTGTGTGTGTGTGTAGGCAGTGGACAGCAGTCTGTAACTGGAGTGGAGAATGCAGATGATGCCAACAGCTACTGGCAGGTTCGTGGGAAGCCCAACAATCCATGTCTGCGTGGTGCTCCCATCAAATGTGGCCAGGCCATTCGCATCACACACATGAAGACTGGACGAAACCTCCACACACACCACTTCAGCTCTCCTCTGTCTAATAACCAGGTCAGACACACACAACTGTTTCTCTTGCTCTTTTAAACACATGTGGATGTTCACCAGGGTACAAATGCTTCCCTTCTCCTCTGCACCATCCACAGGAGGTGAGTGCTTTCGGAGAGAATGGCGAGGGTGACGACCTGGACGTGTGGACGGTTCAGTGTGAAGGCATTCACTGGGAGCGCGACGAGGCTGTGCGCTTCAAACACTTGGGCACAGACGTCTTCCTGAGTGTGACGGGCGAACAGTATGGCCACCCCATACGTGGACAGCGGGAGGTGCACGGCATGAGCTCCCCCAATCAGCACAACTGGTGGCGTACTATGGAGGGTGTCTTCATCCAGCCCAGCCAGGAACCGCTGCGCCACGATGAACTCTGACATCATCATCATCATCATTAGGAGACATGAGCATGGACATGCTTCTGCCTGGACCTGATGTATGACTTGACTGAGAAATCTTTTCTATGTGAAGCACTCGGGGTGTTTTGTGACATGAAGGGGGTTGGCAGGCATTATTTGTGTGTACGTAGTGTAGCCTCAATATGTTCTTTCAGCTTCTTCCTTGGAGAATGTGATGAGGGATAACATTGAGCCAGGGGAGATGCATGAGGATGGCTATAGCCCTGAAGAAAACTATCATTTGATTAATTTTGTCCAGAAATACATAATGACATGTACTGTATGTAATAAAGCCTTTCTTTATTTCATATTTGGTGTATATAGGTGTAATTAGAGCACACTTCACTGTCTGTCTTTTCGCCACTGTTCCTGTGTTTGCAAGGTTCTGGTATCTGGATTCTTTGCTGAGCTTATCTAAGCTTAGCAGGTTGTCTAGATGTCTCCTGCTACCTTAACTCTAGCTGCTGCATTGGGATTGGCACAACACAAGACTGGCTCCGTTATTGATCCTGTCAGCCTTTGTTTACACTGCAGTGTACAACCTGCCAGACTCACAAGGTGGCAGAATACTCCACCTCAGTGCTGAGTCCAATTACAATGCTTGGTTATTTATTGTAATGTGTAACAGTTGATTGTTTTACTGCGCTTTTGTAGAGTGTTGCAATGGAGGAAAACCCTTATCTTGTGACCCCATAGTCCCCCGTAGCACAATGTTGGAGGTCTTTCACAAAGGGACCACAAGCACTCTGCTCACTGTGAGTTTTCTACTGTGGCTCAGGAGATCGAGCAGTCTGGGCAAGATACTAACCCTACGTTGCAGTATGAAAGTGTGTGAATGTTAGAAAGCGCACTCTAGTTTTTTCATAAAGGCAAACTTTAAGAATGGCTCTGTGATGGAGATCAGGGCCCGTATCCCTAAAGAATCTTTGTGCAAAAAGTGGCTCCTAGCGGCCAAATTCTAAGAAAATTCTCAGAGTCATGACGTTTTCTTAGAATTTCCCCTAAAAGTGACACGACTATCCCAGTTAATATAAAAGCTATTCCTCGAGATTCCTAGCGCTTAAAAGGGCTCCTAAGGTGAGATCTGCTAAGAGCAGGGAAGAGGACTTTTAGTGGCTTAGGAGTTCCCCTAAGTAGCTGCACAAAATGGCCAACAGAAGAGGCAGGAGAGATGTCCTGCAAACACTGGATGACAGGGAATTATTGAGACGCTACAGATTGGATCGTGCAGGAATCATGTTTGTGGTGGATCTCCTTAGAGATGCAATTACTTCACCAACTCGACGCCACAACGCTATTACACCGGAGACTAAAGTAATCACAACCCTGAGGTATTTGGCAACCGGGAAAATGCAACAATGCAGCAGTGATGACTTGGGTCTGTCCCAATCCTCCGTCAGCAGTCATCACCCAAACACTGACAGCTTTGTCACAACCTAATATTGTGAGACAATTTGTTTCATTCCCGCTGGATGCCCGCACTTTACACACACATAAAAGGGCATTTATGGACATTGCAGGATTCCCTGGCGTTGTGGGTGTAATTGATGGAACACATGTGAGAATAATTGCACCATCAGAGGACGAGGCTGTCTTTGTTAACAGGAGGAATTTCCACAGCATCAATGTGCAAATAGTATTCAATGCGGCCTGTAAGATTTTGGACATTGTGGCTAAATGGCCAGGCTCCACACATGATGCGAGAATGCTCTCCGAGAGTAGCATCAGACAGCTTTTTGAGAGACGCTATGTGCCAGCTAATTACCACTTGTTAGTGGACAGTGGCTACCCATGCAAACCATGGCTCCTTACACCTTATCTCCAGCCACGCCAAGGGCCCCAACTAAACTATAACAGGTAAGCCAAACAATACAAAAATCATGGAAATGAAATGCAAGCAATATGTTAGAGCATCCAAGTAGTGCAATATTTCCATCAAATAATTAAAGGTCTCTGTATTCTATTGTAGGGCCCACAAGACAACAAGAGCAGTGGTGGAGCGTGGCATAGGCCAGCTTAAGAGGCGCTTTCATGTTCTCCACAGAGAGATGCGGCTGAGGCCTGAAAAAGTCAGCAAAGTCATCATAGCCTGTGCAATATTACACAATATTTGCAAGGTTAGACAGATTGCAGAACCTCTGGAGGATGGTGGTGAAGAAGATATTTACATTCCACAGGGGAACCTAGCCCAGAGTGGACTGCCTTACAGGGCAAACTTCACAAATTTACATTTCAGGCAAGCTGTAGCCCCATGTCTTTTGAGAACTTGTGATGGTATTAAGAACTACCACAGTTTTACTGCACATCACCTGCAATTGTTAAATGCAAGACACAGAACACAATCTGTAAATGGTTTATTTTTTAGGTGTTCAATTTTAAGGCGGTAGTACTCCTCCTGAAGGGAAAGGACTTTTTTGTTGTTGTTCAAACACATCAATTGTGAGTTGCAATCTGCTCTCCTGCAGGGATGCTGACAGAGCAGGTGCTGCGGATGGGAATGGGGTTTGATCCGCCGGGCTATCCTGAGTAGCAGCTGCAGATAGTTCAGGCGGCAATCTCATCGGCAAACTTGATGGGCCCGGTTCTTGTGATGGCTCCATGCTACAGAAATACATAGGCCTAGTTTAATTATTGTTTTGATTAAATTAATTTAATACAATGAGCATGGATAACACATGAAATGGCTTCTGCAATGAATAAACACTGTAGATATGAATAACCCTATGTCCTACCTTTGCTGCACTTCAAGGGCCTGCATCATTGATGTGTCAATGCCTGTTGGCAGCCCGGTGACACTGACCTCAGAGTGTCCCAGGACTTGAAAGACAGTGTCAGCCACCTGGGACAGCCGCTTTGCAGGTGGTCCACCCCCTAGAAAGAAACAGTCAATGAACACAGTACTTAGGCATGTAAATTAACTTTGCCAGCAGGCGCAAGTTGCCAGATTATGTGGTAGGCTATAATATTTTGCTCACCTGTGAGTGAGGATTCCTGCTTGTGTGCTGCAATCTCATCTTTTGCCTTGGACTGCAGCACATATCACCTTATCTCACAACCGTCGCCTGTCCGCACCACCAGTGGAAAAGAGGCATTGATTATTTGGGATATTGTGTCCCAGGCGCGCCTCTTGCCTTGGCTAGTGACAGTTGGGCCAAATTTTCCTCGTAACATACCTTTATGTTCATTCACCAACTGGGCCAGCAACAAACCTTGCTCCTCAGTCCAGTTCGGCTTGCGAGTCCTTTTTTCTCCATTTTCTGTGTTTGTAGGATATTTGTTAACAAGCCTTTATAAATAGACCAGCCAGCAATCACAGACATTGATAAAAGCTGAGCCGTGTTACCCTCATTAAGACCACACTGGACTTGTAACGTTGTGATTTCTACTTCATTAAGGACAGCCCCTTGAGATAGGCCATCTTGTTTTCAATGGGGTCCATATGGGAGTGAAAGTACAAAATATGCCAGCTAGGATATTAATATGAGCAAATAAGACACGAATCATTATTTGAACAGGGTGTAATGAGTTTAAGTTTTCACATATTTTAGATTCTAATGTTAGGCTATAACCCCTACAGCTTACTATTCATTTTCCAGATATTTTCTTGAATGTGAAATATTATTCACAATTACAGTCAGCGTAAGATTAGAGTGTATAATTATGTTTATTGATTTGAGGGTACATCCTTTGCTCATTATCACCAAAAACTCATTTCCATCAAACTTGTAGGATCAACCAATCACGGCTTTTGAAATGATGACTCATACCTAGCAACGGGGTCAACCACACCTCCTCACTAAGATAAGATTTTCCATCCATTCCTTGCTCAGAGTTCACTGAAAATGTTCTGGAATCACTTCTAAGCTAAAGCTCCTGGCAAGGAATTTTTAGGTTAAGTTAGGAGCTCTCTGAGAGGATTCTCAGAATCTTTAGGGATACGGGCCCAGGATAGCAGCCTTTGATACTCGAGTAATTAACATAATTTTAAAATGCTTTAATTAGCCATTCATCTTAAATAGTAGCCTAAGTGAGGAACACGAGTCATTATGTTGTGTATTCATTCAGCATATTTAACAAATTCAGTAATACCGAAGCTCCAGTTTTTCAGTGCTGTCAGCAGATGTACTGTGCTCCATCTGTCAACAACCACCTCTGCTATATCAAGTAAAAACACAAAAGGACCAGCAAAATGATGAATGGATTGAACAGTGGAATGACATCAGTTTTATTATTAAATGTTAAAATATGGAAGATGATGGTAAACACTACTGCTTTTCGCTCTCTCATTTGTTATGTCCCCAGGCTAGTCTAGGGGTTAGAAGGGACCAACATAAAGGTAAATAGTGAAGGAAGAGCCAAGATGGTAAGTTAAAAGGTTTATTTCTTGCTAGAAATTCTAATTCAGTTCTAGTTCAGACTGAGGGTTAACTTCAGGGAGAGGTGAGACCAACATAGCAAACAAAACATCCCTGATATGAAAATAAAAGGAACTTGCCTAACACAAAGAAAACAAAATATACAACCTGTAACAAGTGCCACCTGGCAGTTTGTTGCTCTCTGCCAGGTGATTGGCTGAAGAGCTTTGAAAAGGTAGTGAGTGTGTGGGGTGAGGTCAGTGCTCTTCTGTGGAAAAAAACAGGTGATTAATTCACTCGGGTGCGAGTGGGTATATTGTCGTGTGACTACGAGTTTTAATAGAAGAATTGATCAAGCCCTAGATTGACTGCGTGCAGGGAAACTGATCAATATTCTGTGCTGTCTCTGCTGTCCTTTTTCGTCCTTTTGATTGATTTGTAATTTTGTTTTGGTTAGTCCGTCCAGCTGTAAAGGGGGTTGTTGGTTGGGAGTGAGTTGTGTAAGGGTGGACTAACCTCCCTTTTTGTTTTTTGTTTGTGCCACTTCTCTTTATATCCCAGATTGCAGGTCATGCATTCCCAGCTGTGCTGAGACCTGAATTGTTTGCAGTGCTTGCCACAGATAAATCGATTGCAGTGTCGCTAAACGGGGTGTGACAGTTTGCAGTGTTGTTATTTTTTGCACTGTTTGTGTGGTAAGTCTCATGTGCTGCTGGGATATCAGCAGGACGTGTTTTAAGTTCTGTCTGAAAATAACTGGGAAATTGTATGTTTAATTAATGTAATAAATAAATTATCAATTTATTTCCTTGCCCCTTTTACTCGTACCTTGTCCTCTGTTACAAACCTATAACCTACCTAACATCACATAAACAGGAGGAAACAGGGAATCAAAACAAAAGGCAGCTCTCCCCTACAAGCAGTCTGAACTCAGAAACACAAAATGCACATACAAGTCAAAAAGGCATGCAATCCTGCACAGGTACAGCAATCAAAATGGCCAGGGGGCCCAGAAAAACAGCTCCACAGGCATTAAGTAGTGCTCTGCTGATTGGCAATTAGGTGGATTCTGTGAGCAGCATCCAATCAGGACAGAGGAGGTGGAACCTAGACAGAACATAGGGCATTAGTTCATAAAGGAAAACCAACATCCTCCTGAACACATTTTAAATGGAATCTCATTGAAGTTTGGCCTTTAACAGTGTAGGGTATACCCTAACAGCTGTAGACTAAGAGCTGATTTAGGCTTCTGCAGGGACTCTGTAGAGACTCCCACATAACCTATATGATGTACAGCAATTGTTGCTTTTTGTTTACTTTGTATGGAAAAAGGTTTGCAACTTGTACAGAAGTTCTCTTGTGCAGTCCTCTGAAAATATAACACCTCAGTCTTATCAGAAGAGTTTTTGGTTATATCAAAAGTATATAGATTCTCCTTTGGCTTCCTGTCATTTATCTGAATTGCAGTGATGTTTTCAGGCTGGATTATTGATCCAGTAGTCGCATAATGTTGTTTTTTACTGCAGTGAACAAGCTGTATCTTTCTATATAAATTAAATTAAAGTACATTGCTGATAGGTCACCAAGCAACTGCAACATCACAATGATTTGAATTTAGTAAATCTATCCCATAGCACATAAAAATTAAATCAATCTTATTTTCTTATATTTTACTCTTGTGAACCAAAGTCATTTCTCATCTCATGTCCTCCTCCTTGTTAAGGATTAGGGGGAGGAAATTCCATGATCTGTGCAATTTTATTATACAGATTGTTTGTATGCCAGTGATCCATTACAATAATTTATGGGACAGCGTTTTCTCCTCCTCTTTCATAAATGATGCTCCAGTGTTTCCTATGCTAATGGAAGCACTGAAGCTCCTTTATTTTGTATTTAAAGAATAGAGATAGAGAAACAGCTCTTATTATTGCTACCACACAGATACCTCTGGCTCACCTTTCTCTCAGTTAGGAACCTTCTGAAGCAAAATGGACTGTGTAAAAAAAGTAAGTGGAAATGCATATGAGGGTTTGAAGGGACTGAACAGGCCAATCCCAATAGTTGCCACTGGATCAGTGTGACATGTTACCTTTCCAGGGAGGTGTCCGTTGGGATATGCAGTAGGTTATTTCAGAGGGGTTTGTGGTTGTGATGTACAAATGATGCAGATTTAACACTGAAGTATGAATGCACAATGAAATCTTCTCAAGAAGAAGGTATTCATTGTCTGCAGTTGCATTTAGTTTTTCAGCAGTTTGTCTCTATGGCCACAGTTATCAAATGGACTGGTTCCTATATTTTCTAGTCTGAGCACTCACCAAAAGTTGAGTCTCTTCATCTGGATGCAGTATTTTCAGTGGAACGTTTCGTCACTCGTCCAAGTGACTTCCTCAGTCTCCGCTGACTGCAAGTTTCCCAAACCTTATAAACAGTACATTTGCATAATGACTGACTTTGCATAATAACTAGCACCACAACCACAAACCCCTCTGAAATAACCTATGGCTTGGAATTGAGTTCCTTGATCATTAATATGCAAATTCTTATGACATCAACAACCACTGATCAAAGACCACTGATCAATGGCCATGAGTACCATATACAGAGAGTTGGGGAATGGCTGCAATCACAGCATTGTAAGATGGTGACAGATGTACCCTTAGGCCCCCTCCTTGATTCAGAGATGGTCTTTCCCTTTTCACGTAAATGGCCTCTTTGACTCCCTTCTCAAACCAACGTTCCTCCCTGTACAGGATCTGTACATTCTTATTGCTGAAAGAGTGTCCACCGTAGGTGTAAATTGACTGAGTCCTAGCCTGACGAGTTGGCTGTTCTGTGTTCTGCCGTCCACTTTGCCAGAGGTTGTTTGGTTTACCTAATGTATGGCAGTCCTCCTGGCACTTAACAGTGTACACTATATTACTCTATTTGTGTCGGGGGACCCGATCCTTGCGGTGGACCAATTTTTGGTGCAACGTGTTTTGGGGTTTAAAAGCCACAGAAATGCAGTGTTTAGAAAAAATGCGTCTCAACTGTTCCGATACTCTTGACACATACGGGATTACTAGGTTTTTGTTTAGGCAGCAGTTGTCCTTCTCTCCTGGATCGACTGGAGCTTTCTTTAAGTGTCTTTAGGTGTCAAATAAACAATCTTGAATCTTCCCAGCTTTAACAAATGTCCGGCTGGGATAACCACATTAAATCAGGGCCTTCTTAATGTGATGTTCTTCTGATTCCCTGGCTGCTGTGTCTGTGGGGATGGTGTTCGCTCTGTGTTGTAGCATCCTCATGACACTCAATCTATGCTCCAGTAGATGATGAGAGTCAAACCTTAAATACGTATGCGTAGGTTTATGGTACACATCACCTTTTAGATGTCCCCCATTACTGATGGAAATCTCACAGTCTAAGAAGGCTAACCTGCCCCTTTTCATATCCTCTCTGGTGAATTTGATGTGTTGGTCCACAGAGATAATTTGATCTGTGAATTTTGGTAAGTCCTGAGACTTGATTTTCACCCAGGTGTCATCCACATACCTAAACCAATGACTTGGTGGTGTTCCAGGGTAGGATAACAAAGCCCTCTTTTCCACTTCTTTGATGGCCTGTCCCAGCAATGCAAAACCCCAGCATCCAACATCAGCACGGAGGAGACGAAGGCACTCATAAGTAGTCCTGGACTCAGCAGCTCCACAGTAGTTTTTCAGTTGCACATACAGCTAATTTTCAAATTCAGCACCTTGATCATGATGCGCTCGTGCTGGAAAGCCAAATCTTAGAGCATAGTCATGAAAGATTTTGCATGCAGCAGTTTTACCTGATTTGGAAGTTGTAGCCTGGGCAAAAAGTGTAAAATGGTCAATGACTACAATAATGTATTCATAACTGGTCTTGCACTTTTCAAGGTGTGGGAAATCAATTGATATGAGTTCAAAAGGTTGAGTATTGACAATATTAGTCAGTGGAGCTCTGATCTCATGACATGGCTTCTTCTATTCAATTCAATTCAATTTTATTTATATAGAGCCAAATCACAACAAAAGTCGCTTCAAGGCGCTTCATAGATACAGAGAAAAACCCAACAAGCAATTTGACGACAGTGGGAAAGAAAAACTCCCTTTTAACAGGAAGAAACCTCCGGCAGAACCAGGCTCAGGGAGGGGCGGCCATCTGCTGCGGCCGGTTGGGGTGAGAGAAGGAAGACAGGATAAAAGACATGCTGTGGAAGAGAGACAGAGGTTAATAACAGATATGATTCAATGCAGAGGTCTATTAACACATTGTGAGTGAGAAAGGTGACTGGAAAGGAAAAACTCAATGCATCATGGGAATCCCCCAGCAGCCTAGATCTATTGCAGCATGACTAAGGGAGGGTTCAGGGTCACCTGGTCCAGCCCTAACTATATGCTTTAGCAAAAAGGAAAGTTTTAAGCCTAATCTTAAAAGTAGGTGTCTGTCTCCCAAATCCAAAAGGGAAGCTGGTTCCACAGAAGAGGGGCCTGAAAACTGAAGGTGGGCCATTTATATGGATACACTGTAATAACATGGGAATGGTTGGTGATATTAAAGTCCTGTTTGTGGCACATTAGTACTGTATATGTGAGGGGGCAAACTCTTCAAGATGGGTGGTGTCCATGGTCAGTGTTGGGGAGTAACGGAATACATGTTACGTATTTAAAATACAAAATATGAGTAACTGTATTCCGTTACAGTTACCGTTTAAAAAGGTGGTATTCAGAATACAGTTTCTTTGTTGAAATAAATGGATTACACTGCGGTACTTTCCTGTTTCATATTGTCGCGGGTCAGGACTGTTTGGGTTTTCTTTGACAGCTACGTTCTTTTGTTCCAGGCGGCAGCGTTACGGTTGCCATGGTTACAGGGCGACGCTCTCTCTCTCTCTCTGCGACTGTGTGTTTCCTGGGTGAGAGAGCGCCTTTTCGTTGTTGTTGTTGTGCTAAGCTAACAGGCAGAATGCTACAAGCATAGCTCTAAAGAATGTAGCATCATGGGCAGTGTAGTCCGTGTTGCAGGGAGAATGGACTGCCATACACGTTATATGTCTGTGAGCGCGAGGAGGGAGAAAAAGGGGAGTGGAAAGGTACGAGTTGTCATCGAGCAAAAATGGGAGCTGGAAGCATGTAAATATAATAATAACCACTGCAGCCAAGAAGAGAGCGTGACGAGCCCAGTTGTAAGTAAGCTATTAAGACTCGACTGTACGCTGTGTTCGTGTTTTCCTCCGAAAACAATAAGTTCAACGCCTCTCTCTGTCTCTCGCAAGAAAAGTTGACCCACACAACAAAGTAAAGCTATTTTTCGGCTACGAGCTGACAGGGACCCCGCCGTATTAGTCAGAGGTCCCTTTACTACAGTTCGGAGTCGCGGACCTTCAGTAATAGTAATAAATCACACAGCAATAGTACATTCACGTTGTTGTAAAAAGCATGATAATATATTAAGTAATCCAAAGTATTCAGAATACGTTACTGTCATTGAGTAACGTAACGGAATACGTTACAGAATACATTTTGGGGCATGTATTCTGTATTCTGTAATGGAATACATTTTAAAAGTAACCTTCCCAACACTGACCATGGTGGCCATTTAGAAGTCAGCCATCTTGGATACAACTTTTGTTTTTTTCAATAGGAAGAGGGCCATGTGACACATCAAACTTATTGGTAATGTCACAAGAACTTGTATTTTTATTTTTTATTTTTTATTCCTATTTATTCTATTTATCCCCTTTGTATATTTTATTTATATTTGTCTCTGTATTTATATATGTGTGTGTGTGTGTGTGTGTGTGTATATATATATATATATATATAACAGTTCTGTAACTGTAACTTCGGTCGTTGCTGTGCTTTTTTTGGAAGTCGAATTTCCCAGAGGAACCCACCCGAGGGATTAATAAAGTTCTATCTTATCTCTCTCTCTTATCTTAAGAAAAACAATGGTGTGCTTGGTTTCAACGTAACTTTATTCTTTCATGAGTTATTTACAAGTTTCTGACCACTTATAAAATGTGTTCAATGTGCTGCCCATTGTGTTGGATTGTCAGTGCAACCCTCTTCTCCCACTCTTCATACACTGACAGCAACACCGCAGGAGAAATGCCAGCACAGGCATTCCAGTATTTGTAGTTTCAGGTGCTGCACATCTGGTATCTTCACACCATAGACAATTGCCTTCAGATGACCCCAAAGATAAAAGTCTAAGGGGGTCAGATCAGGAGACCTTGGGGGCCATTCCACTGGCCCACGGCGACCAATCCACTTTCCAGGAAACTGTTCATCTAGGAATGCTCGGACCTGGCACCCATAATGTGGTGGTGCACCGTGTTGCTGGAAAAACTCAGGGAACGTGCCAGCTTCAGTGCATAAAGAGGGAAACACATCATCATGTAGCGATTTCAAATATCCAGTGGCCTTGAGGTTTCCATTGATGAAGAATGGACCCACTATTGTTTTACCCCATATACCACACCAAACCATCACTTTTGTTGGTCCAACAGTCTTGGAGGGATCCATCCAATGTGGGTTAGTGTCAGACCAATAGCGGTGGTTTTGTTTGCTAACTTCACCATTCACATAAAAGTTTGCCTCATCACTGAACAAAATCTTCTGCGTGAACTGAGGTTCCTGTTCCAGTTTTTGTTTTGCCCATTCTGCAAATTCTGTGCGCCAATTTGGGTCATCCTCGTTGAGATGCTGCAGTAGCTGAAGTTTGTAAGGGTGCCATTTGTGAGTAGCTAATATCCGCCGAAGGGATGTTCGACTAATGCCACTCTCCAGTGACGTGCTATGCTGTGGGCTCTTGCTGAATGAAGCTAGGACAGCCACTGCTGTTTCTTCATTAGTGACAGTTTTCTTGCGTCCACATATTGGGCAAATCCAACACTGAATCAGTTTCGCGAAACTTAGCAAGCAGTTTGCTAACTGTAGCATGGGAGATGGGTGGTCTCGTAGGGTGTCTTGCATTGAAATCTGCTGCAATGACCCGGTTACTGCATTCACCAGATATCAACACAATTGTGATCCGCTCCTCACGTGTTAACCTCTTTGACATGTCAATGGCTGTGAACAAAGAGAAACTTGTAAATAACTCATGGAATAATAAAGTTATGTTGAAACGTTATTTACGTTGTTATTTTGGTTAGTAATGTTCTTGCTGTGCCATAACATCTCATTAGTGATTTCGATGGAATGCAGGCTGTTATTTTAATGTATCAATTCTGAATTTAACAGGAAGCCAATGAAGGGAAGCCAAAACAGGAGAAATATGCTCTCTCTTTCTAGTCCCTGCCAGTACTCTTGCTGCAGCATTTTGGATTAGCTGAAGGCTTTTCAGTGAGTTTTTAGGACATCCTGATAATAATGAATTGCAGTAGTCCAGCCTGGAAGTAATAAATGCATGAACTAGTTTTTCAGCGTCACTCTGAGACAGGATATTTCTAACTGTAAAGATTTTGCGCAAATGGAAGAAAGCATTCTTACATATTTGTTTAATATGTGCGTTGAAGGACATGTCCTGGTCAAAAATGACTCCAAGGTTCCTCACAGCGTTACTGGAGGCCAAGGTAATGCCATCCAGAGTAAGAATCTGGTTAGATACCATATTTCTAAGATTTTCAGGGCCGAGTACAATAACCTCAGTTTTATCTGAATTAAGAAGCAGAAAGTTAGCGGCCATCCAGATCTTTATGTCTTTAAGACATTCCTGCAGTTTAACTAATTGGTGTGTGTTATCTGGCTTCATAGATAGATAGAGCTGGTTGTCATCTGCATAGCAGTGAAAATTTATGCTATGTCTTCTAATGATGCTGCCTAGGGGAAGCATGTATAGTGTAAACAGAATTGGTCCTAGCACTGAACCCTGTGGAACTCCATAATTAACCTCAGTGTGTGAAGAGGACTCTCCATTTACATGTACAAATTGGAGTCTATTAGAAAGATATGATACAAACCACTGCAGCGCAGTACCTGTAATACCTACAGCATGTTCTAATCGCTCTAATAGGATATTATGGTCAACAGTATCGAATGCTGCACTAAGGTCTAGCAGGACAAGCACAGAGATGAGTCCATTGTCAGAGGCCATAAGAAGATCATTTGTAACCTTCACTAAAGCTGTTTCTGTGCTGTGATGAGCTCTGAAACCTGACTGAAACTCTTCAAATAAGCCATTCCTCTGCAGATGATCTGTTAGCTGTTTGACAACTACTCTTTCAAGGTTTTTGATATGAAAGGAAGGTTGGAGATTGGCCTATAATTAGCTAAGACTGCTGGGTCTAGAGATGGCTTTTTGAGTAAAGGTTTAACTACAGCCACCTTGAAGGCCTGTGGTACATAGCCGATTATTAGAGATAGGTTGATCATATTTAAGATCGAAGGATTAGTTAATGGCAGGACTTCTTTGAGCAGTTTTGTAGGAATGGGGTCTAAAAGACACGTTGATGGTTTGGAGGAAGTAATTATTGAAGTTAACTCAGAAAGATCAATTGGAGAAAAAGAGTAACTTAACATCAACGGTACTAAGAGTAGCTGTAGATAATATTACATCTGTGGGATGATTATTGGAGTTATTATTGGATTTTATTATTATATTATTGGATGATTAAGTTCATGAAGTCATTACAAGTAAACGTTAAAGGGATGGTTGGCTCAAAAGAGCTCTGACTTTTTGTCAGCCTGGCTATAGTGCTGAAGAGAAACCTGGGGTTGTTCTTATTTTCTTCAATCAGTGACGAATAGTAAGATGTTCTGGCTTTGCGGAGGGCTATCTTATAAAGCAGCAAACTATTTCTCCAGGCTAAATGATGATCTTCTAAATTTGTGATATGCCATTTTCTCTCCAGCTTACGAGTCATCTGCTTTAGGGTACGTGTTTGAGAATTATACCACGGAGTCAGGTACTTCTGATTTGAGACCTTAGTTTTCACAGGAGCTACAGTATCCAGAGTCGTACGTAGTGAGGAGGTAAAATTATTAACAAGATAATCGACCTCTGTTGGAGTAGCATTCGGATAGCTGCTCTGCTCTATGTTGGTACAGGGCATTGAAGATGATAACCGTGGGTGGATTATATTCTTAAACTTAGTTACAGCACTTTCAGAAAGACATCTACTTTGATAAAGTCTACTCTCCACTGCTGTGTAATCAATTATTGTAAATGTAAATGTAATCAGGAAATGATCAGACAGGAGAGGGTTTTCAGGAAACACTGTTAAATGTTCAGTTTCTACGCCATATGTTAAAACAAGATCTAGAGTGTGATTAAAGTGGTGGGTGGGTTCTTTTACATTTTGAGAGAAGCCAATTGAGTCTAATAACAGATTAAATGCCATGTTGAGGCTGTCATTTTTAGCATCTACATGGATGAATCACCCACAATAATTATTTTATCTGAGCTCAGAACTAAATCAGATAAAAAGTCTGAGAAATCAGACAGAAACTCTGTGTAAGGCCCAGGTGGACGATAGATGATAACAAGTAAAACTGGTTTCTGAGTTTTACAGCTAGGGTGGACAAGGCTAAGCATCAGGCTTTCAAATGAATTAAAAGTCTGTCTCTTCTGTTTCATGCAAACATCTCATCTGTAGCACAACGTTGTGAACCTGTGTCCCACTGTGCTGTTCCCTTCACATGCCTAGGTCTATGCCCTGGGTGGTATTTCTGTGCTGCTGTAGAAGGGTGCTGGTGGTAAAACGGGCTGCTGAGATGCTGGTGTTGAGTTTGAATGGTTTTTTTTTTATTTGGGTAACTTCAGCCCTCAAATCTTTTAGCAGCACCATGTCAGCATGCATTTCTTTTATATCTCTGAGAAGATCGGCGGGAAGGAGGAACTCTTTTCTGGGCTATGCTTCTCTTTCCCACTGGGGAATCATTAGACTGGACAGTATATACAGTAGCTACTCATGATGGAGCTGGATTTCCATTTCATTTGTGACTGGGATATTTAGCTTCTCTAGCAACAATTCATCTGAAGTATTTGTTTGCAGTAGCTAAGGGATCATATTTTAGATACATACATTCAACCCCCTGAGAAGCAAGCAGGATTTTCTATCTCATGTCCATTGTCCTGATCAAGAAATTGTTGGGCATCTCTCTACTACTCTGAACCTCAGAGATGAGTTGTTTCTATAACTCTGTGGCACTTTTCTCCTGGTAATGAGACCTGAGAAGATAAGTTAGGTAACTCCTTAACTGCAAGCCTGGTGTGATAGCACAAATTATAGCATCAGTTATTTCTGATTCTGGGTAGCCTTTATTGATCCCATTTTCAATTTGTCTGGTCAGACTGGAAAATGTGAGTCTGTCTTTTTGCCCAGGCTCTCCTATTTGACCTGATATCTTAAAATCTTTGCGCCACATGGAGCTGTTCGTGCTTTTGGAACAATATTTCTCACTGGGGTGCGAAGACTTAAGCCAGGTTTCATGCTATTTCTCATCAAGTCAATGGTGATTGACAAGAGGATTTCTCTTACAGGTCAGGGATGGTCCTCAAGCCAAACATTGCAGTGCCTCCAACTTTTGTGCTCTTAAACAGGGGGAAAAGTCAGGAGAGATTAATGAAGATGCTAATGTGCAGCTCTTGCTTTCACTCATCTGTGTTGAGTGTCAGTTACAAAAAAAACACAACCAAAACCATATTTTCTCTGCAGACATTTGCAGACATTCTGGAATTAATTGATAAGCGATTTTCCAGCTTCGGCGCGAGGTTGTCTCTGGTCAACATTCTATATTGTGAATTCAATTTCTTGAGGGAATCTTTGGAATTCAGCCAGCAGCTGAAACACCATCCGGGTGTACATATCCGGTCGTCAAGTCTGACGTCACTAGCCGTGTCTGGGCCTAAACTTCGTTGCAGGTCCATATATCAAACGATCACTATGGCATTACTGAGAGTTGAAAAACTGTCTAAAGTCTTTCATCTTTAATAAAATGATCAGCGTTCTGCTCTACCAGGTGTAACAATTGAGTTTAACATCCAGGCATCCATGAAAACGGAATTTATGACATTTAACGGAGTTAGAAGTTAGCAGGGAGTTAGCTCGCTAGCTTCTATCTAAATACAATATAGCATTTCCTGACTGCGGGGTTTTGGAAACAAATTAAAATGTACAGCTCTGTTATCACTTCCAACATACAGACAGAAAACTAAACAGCAGTGACATTTGTAGGGTTACTGAATGTAACCGAGGACAAGGGATGAGTAAACGGGGCAAAGAAATAAATTGATCATTTATTTATTACATGAGTTAGACATGCAAATTCCCAGTCATTTCCAGACAGGACTTACAACACATCCTGCTGATATCCCAGCTGCATATGAGACTTACCACACAAACTGTGCGAAAATAACACTGCAACCCGTCACAACCTGCTTAGCGACACTGCAATCGTGGCACACACTGCAAACAATTCGGGTCTCAGCGCAGCTGGGAATCAGTGCTATGCATGGCCTGCAATCTGGGAGATAAAGGGAAGAGGCACAAACAATTAAACAAAAAACAAAAAGGGAGGTTAGTCCGCCCTTACACAACTTACTCTCAATCAATAACCCCCTTTACGGCTGGACGGACTAACCAAAACAAAATTACAAATCAATCAAAAGAACGAAAAAAGGACAGCAGAGACAGCACCGAATATTGATCAGTTTCCCTGCGCGCAGTCGATCTAGGGCTTGATCAATTCTTCTATTAAAATTCGTGGTCACATGACAGTATACCCACTCGCACCTGAGTGAATTAATTGCCTCTGGTTTTTTCCACAGAAGTGCGCTGACTTCCCCCCACACACCCACTACCTTTTCACAGCTCTTCAGCCAATCACCTGGCAGAGAGCAACAAACTGCCAGGTGACACTTGTTACATGAAGTTTGGCTAGCTGGTATATAACTTTAGACGTACTGTATGCTAACGTCAAGGATGCATACAGCTCCTCCTCCCTCCCCCCACTTGGTAGGTCAGATCATAACCTGATTCACCTCACCCCCCGCTATGTGCCAATTGTGAGGAGGGAACCTGTGACCACCAGGACTGTTAGGAGGTGGTCAGAGGAGGCAATAGCGGAACTACAGGGCTGTTTCGAGGTGACCGACTGGGAAACACTCTGTGAGCCTCACGCCGAGGACATCAATGGGCTTACTGAGTGTATCACAGACTACATAACTTTCTGCACCGACTCCATTGTTCCAGCTCAGACTGTTCATTGTTACCCAAATAACAAGCCGTGGGTGACTAAGGACATCAAAGCCCTCCTCAACAACAAGAAGAGGGCTTTCAGAGGGGGCAACAAAGAGGAGGTGAGGAAGGTCCAGGTGTTACTAAAGGACAAGATCAGAGAGGCTAAGGACAATTACAGGAGGAAGCTGGAGTGGAAACTCCAGCAGAACAGCATGAGAGAGGTGTGGAGGGGCATGAAGACCATCACTGGATTCAGGCCAACCAACAGCAGGGGAGCTGAGGGAGGTGAGAATAGAGCCGACGAGTTGAATCTGTTTTTCAATAGATTCGACACCACAGTGTCTGCTCCCACCCCCACAACCTCACCTGCAGTCAGCCTGGAATCCAGAGCCACACCACTGTGCCAGCCTCTCTCTTCACATGTTGCCTCCTGTGAGATTCCTGACACCCCTCCCCCACCCATCACCTTCACTCAATACCAGGTTGAGATGCAAATGAGGAGACTTCACTCAGGCAAGTCTGCTGGACCAGACGGAGTGAGTCCCCTTGTCCTCAAGACCTGTGCCCCCCAGCTGTGTGGAGTCTTTCATAAACTGTTTATGCTGAGTCTGAGTCTGCAGAGGGTCCCGGTGATGTGGAAGACATCATGCCTCGTCCCTGTACCAAAGACGCCTCGTCCCAGTGGCCCCCAGGATTACAGGCCCGTGGCACTGACCTCCCACATCATGAAGACCCTGGAAAGGCTCATCCTGGACCAGCTGCGACCCATAGTAAGACCACATCTGGATCCCCTTCAGTTCGCTTATCAGCCTAGTCTCGGAACAGAGGACGCCATCATCTACCTGCTCAATCGTGTCTACACCCATCTGGACCAGCCGGCGAGCACTGTGAGGGTCATGTTTTTTGACTTTTCCAGTGCTTTCAACACCATCAGGCCGACCCTCCTGGGTGATAAGTTAGCAGCGATGCAGGTGGATGCTTCTCTGGTGTCCTGGATTGTTGATTACCTGACAGGAAGACCACAATATGTACGTCTCCCACAGTGTGTGTCTGACAAGGTGATTAGCAACACAGGGGCACCACAGGGGACTGTCCTCTCCCCCTTCCTCTTCACCCTCTACACCACAGACTTCAGCCACTGCACAGAGACCTGCCATCTTCAGAAGTTTTCTGATGACTCTGCGGTGGTTGGATGCATCAGCAGGGATGATGAGACAGAGTACCGGGCTGTGGTCGACTCCTTTGTCACGTGGTGTGAGCAGAATCATCTGCAGCTCAACGTGGCAAAGACCAAGGAACTGATCGTGGACTTCAGGAAGACCAGGAAACACTTGACCCCTGTTTCAATCCAGGGGGTCAGTGTTGACATTGTGGAGGACTATAAATACCTTGGAGTACACATTGACAATAAACTGGACTGGGCTAAAAACACCACAGCACTTTACAGGAAGGGCCAGAGTCGTCTCTATTTTTTGAGGCGACTGAGGTCCTTCAACATCTGCCAGAAAATGCTGAGGATTTTCTATGAGTCTGTGGTGGCCAGTGCGATCCTCTATGCTGTTGCATGCTGGGGGAGCAGGCTGAGGGTCGCAGATGCCAACAGACTTAATAAACTGATCCGTAAGGCCAGCAATGTTGTGGGGATGGAGCTGGACTCCCTCAAGGTGGTGTCGGAGAGGCGGATGCTGGATAAAGACAATGTTGGATAACACCTCCCACCCACTCCATGACATGTTGGTCAGTCACAGGAGCTCGTTCAGTGAGAGACTGAGATTACCGAAAAGCACCACTGAACGACACAGGAAATCATTCCTGCCTGTGGCCATCTCCCTGTACAACGCATCCACTTAACACACTGTTTGCTGCTACAACTACACATGTTTCTTTTCCAAATATTTATTTATAAGTGACTTATGTATGTATGTATGTATATATATGTATATATTGTACTATTCTTAGTTAGCGTATTGTCTGTCTTGTCTTAATGTTGGTTTAAAATGGAGCACTGTAACAAAAAATAATTTCCCCCAGGGATCAATAAAGTATTCTGATTCTGATTCTGATTCTGATTATAATGATGTGCTATGTGACCGCTAGCGACACAGCTATGTTAGCATAATATAAACAAGCTAACTTTTTTCTCCACGCAAAAGTTAACGTGAGTGTTCTTGGTGGTCAGGAACAAATGTAATTGCTTGGCAGGATGCTGTAAAAGTACCAAAGTTCAGCCAGGAGAACAACTGAGATAATCCATCCACAATACGAGGTTAGTCATTCATATACTGCTGCATGGGCTGGGCTGTAGTTACATCCTAAGGTTTTAAAAACTGAGCTTAAATAAATGATTTGCGGTAATAAAAGCCGAGGGAGGTCAACAGTGATCACTGACTGTTTTAGGAGCTTTTTGAGATTAAATAGAAGAAAATACAAAACATTAAACATGTTAACAACACAAAAGCCATATTAAACGCAGACTACTTTAGGCCCAGAAGTAGGATTCGTCACGTCATCACTTAACGACCGGATTGCACCCTTATGGAACCTCTTTTTGTTTGTTTGATTGTTTGTTTTGTTTTTTCCTCTCATTCATTTGAACATCGTTTAAAATAGTATATGATCCTGAAAGAAAAAACAACACTTTCGGGGTCTTTTACAAAGCTTTATACTCACAACAGACACCCATCTAAAAATGAAATTGATTTCCAGCAGAATTCTATAAAGAGATAACCCCCCTCATAATAAATCCTAATCAAACTGGTTTCATACATGGGAGGCATTCATCAACAAATACACGTTGATTACTTAATTTGATAGATTATTCATGCAGTAAAAACGCTGAAACTACAATGCAATTGCATCTCTAGATGCAAAAAACAAAAAAAAACCAAACAAAAACTTATTTGCTAGAGTTAACTGGAAATTTTTATTTGTAACTTTACACAAATTTGGTTTTAGAAACTCCTTCATGAACTGGTTAAAACATTATATAGTTTCCCAACAGCTTGTGTCAGGACAAATGACCAAACATCCTCCAGCTTCTGTCTCCAGAGGGGCACCAGACAGGGATGCCCACTCTCCCTTTCACTGTTTACAATTTTTATTGTGCCATCAATTACACCGGCTATAGTGAGTGAAGAGTGTTGAACATAAAATCATACTTTATGGGAATTACATGTTGCTTTTTCACCACTATTCACAAACCACTCTGTGAGGTAATTATATTAATAAACTCTTTCTCAAGAGCTTCAGATTATTTGATAAACTGGTTCAAATCTATAGTTCTTACAATGAATTGCTCCTTCCATAATTCTTCTTCCACCCCACTGTAATCTGGAGATATTAAATATTTAGGTATTAATGTTTCTCCTAGTCATGCAGATTTAACTAAATTAAACCACATTTCACTTTTGAAGAAAGTACAAGATGATCTGACTAGATGGAAGTCTCTGCTTATATCACTCACGGATAGAGTTGCTTCAATAAAAGTGATGGTTTTGCCAAGAATCAATTATTTATTCTCAGTGATCACGAGTAAACCATTGCCTAACTCGTTTGTATCTCTGGAGTCCTTTACAAAAATAAACCACTGCATTTTAGCTTAAAAACCCTGCAAAGGACCAGGGATAAAGGAAGACTAGACCTGCCTTTCACCACTATTCCATAGCTAACAGAGTACAATACATCTCAGGATGGTTAAAACATACTCTCTCAATTCAATTCAATTCAATTCTTTATTGCCCCACAAGGGGAAATTAGTTTAGCAGCAAGGGCAGCAATAGGAATAAACAAAATGCTAATAAAAAGCCACAAGACATTTATTTGCAATTAAGGGGACGAGTTGCAGTAGGGATAAAAGAAACCTGGAGTCTTTTTGTTTTCCTCACAGGTACTCTAAAACAACGGCCAGAGGGCAACAAGTCAAACTCACCGTGAAGTGGACGGTTAAAACAATTAACAATAAAATGAGCCTTCCTCAGCTCATGCTTGTTATAAATGGCAGAAAGCCCATCTTGCCAACACCCTGAGATTTTACTGGCAGTTTTTACAAAAAAGTCCCAACTGATTCATGTTCTTCAGAGTCATGTTACCAAACCAAGCAGCGATACAGAAAGAAATAATAGATTCAATAAAACGTTCTTTAAAAGACCTAATTTTCCTTAAAAAGAACAGTCTTTGCTGAACTTTTTTGGTAGTGGTATCAACACGAGGCTCAAAACACAGTTTGTGGTCAAGAACAACCCCTGAATACTTGTAACTCTCTACAATCTCAATATCAGCAGCTTTAATAGGAGATGAGCAGCCCTGGGGAGGAGAGGAGAGTACATCAGAAAGAACACTGTTCACTTTTACGCATTGCGACCTATTTGTCAAAAAGCCAACTGATCAAACTAGGATCAAGAAATAAAATTATTCAGTACCTTACCTGGAACAATGACAGCCTGTTTTCTAATCTTAGATACTGTCTGTAACTCTAGAGAAAGTGAAAAAATATGATGGAAAAATCCCACTCGACTGATCAGCACAAGTTTTCAGTAACTGCCCAGAAATGTTGTGAGGTCCAGGACTCTTAATCTTAGTGTGTCTAAAGAGATTAGCTGCCCCTCTCTCATCAATAAAAAATGATGGGGAAGTGGTAGTCAGAATCATAGAAGGCAGAGTAACACGACTCTTCCTCCAAGGTTTTCTTAGACGCTGACACGCACTGCCTTTCTTCCCATGTTTCCTTGAAACCTCAAGGCTTTTCAAAGTTTGTTCTTGACCAGGCATGAGAAACAAATCAGGGAAGCAATCCGTTCCCTCACAAAGTTAAAAATTTGGTTGAAAACTAAGTTAGAAAACACAAAAAAATGCCTGCTGCAGGTCGCCAGAAGAGAAGTGCCCCTAAGGTCCTAATTAATACATACACATTATTAGATACTTACATGGAGAAATCATGGAAGACAAGCACAATCCCACGCACAAATGTACAAACATACACTATCACACTCTATCTTGATTGACTGCCTCCAAACATATATTGTATTATTAGCACTGTGTGCTGTTTAATAACATTTAATATTTGTTATTTACTGTTAGCTAAATTAATTATTTACTGTTAATGCATATGTCAGTTGTTTCTGTGGTTTTTCTGCTGTGTTGGTTGTTTTTTTCCCCCCCAGCAGGGACTGAAGCGGTGTTTCTGTTAACTTTCTTCCCAACTTCTCTTTCTTTCTTCTTTTTTCATTTCCGTCCCATGGTCTTGTCCATTGTGATTGTTATAACTGAAAATAAAACATCCTAGTAAAGATCTAATCTAATAAAATATGGCTATAAAGGGAACCATTTTGCAAATGCTATATGGGTCCACTTGGGAAAGTAAATCTGTTGGGCATTTTTGGCCTTTAGACAACAATTCTGCTGTCCTGCTGGACAGGCAAGCAAAAACAATTGTTTTTTTTTGTTTATTTTTACTTCAGTGCAGTTCAGCTGGGTTAAGTGATGGATGGAAAGAAATTTTACTGCAGCCATAGAAACAGTTCACAGGAAGGCAGAAAGGAGTTTCACTGGATCATAACAGTAAAATATAAGAAAGTACCAATTCTATTCATCACAGATTCAATAGAAAGAATTTGCCCACTGTGTGCACACTGCTGAGGCAAAAACAAAGCTAATTTCAAGTAATTTCTGCTCTGTTTCAATAAAATACCTGTTTTATTGAGGAACAATAACTGGGGCTTACCTCTAAACACTCAACATGAGGACTGAATGAAGAGTTTTAGGACAGCCAAAGTTTTGGCGCTTAACTCACAGCTTTGAGCATCCATGCAAAGTGTCGATTCTAAAAATAAACTCCAAATACCAGCTATAACAACCATAATGGGCAGGATTTTTTTTCAACATTAGATGTGTGCTGAAAAAGACTTTAATTCACATTTAAATATTCTCCTCCTGAAAGTAAAACAAATACATAAGTCAGAAGGCCAGCTGCAAATTATTCCTGTTCACAACTGTCAGCCACAAACTGACGCTGTGCCTCGTCAGTAAATCCAGCAGCATTTTAACGTTAAAAGAACTCTTTCGGCTGCTGCAAACATTAGTAAATCTGACCCTACGTTTTCCTTGTTTTTTATAATTCGAGTCGTTATAATAAAGGCTTATTTGCCACAGGCCATTCTTGTTTATATGACAAACAAGCCACTTTTAACACTGAGAGGGCAGGGAAGCTGGAGGATCTTCCTACACCCCTGTTTCTTGCACCATGTCTGGGTTAGGAGTTGGCTGCATTCCAGAGTCACTGCTGGCTCTGGGGGCATCTTTTTGTCTGCACTTCAGATGTTTGGGTGGCTGTGAATGTGTGCGCGTGCGTGCATGTATGGTTAGGCCTTGGTCTGAGGTTTGCTGAGACTTGGTCCCTTTGGGACATTGTTATTGTGGGTGGGGGTTCCCCTCCGTGCCACTCCCCACTGGTTGTTTGTCTGGGGCTGAGGTGGCTGGCCTCTCCTCTGCTGGGGTCGGCTGCCTACTGCATCTGACTCTCTGGTACTCTTGACCTTGGGTTATGGGACCGCCGTCTGGAGCTGCCCTCTTCCCTCTCTTGGGGTGGATGCACGATTGTCATTGAGATGTCGAGGAGAGAAGGTCGCTTCACAATCAGAATGCAGAGAAGGAGAAACGGATTGTCCTCATGGAAGCGGGCAGTTGCAGTCTGACACATACAGGATTAATGATGCATTGAATTGTGAAAGGACCCAGAAAACAGTGTGTCAGCTTTCTAGAAATACATTTCAAAGGAACAGTTGCAGAGGACAGCCACACCTTTTGTCCCACGGTGTATAGAGGAGTGGGAGATCTCCTCCAATCTGCCGTACAGCAAGCTTGTGTTGTAGTCTGAAGCATCGCCACCTTGGTCTGGCGCCAAATCCTGCTGCTGCGGTGCAGTTGGTCCTGGAAGCAGGATTAACCGAAACCAAACAGCAGAGCACGGATTCCAGTTGTTGGTTTGTCCTCTCAGTTTGCTCATTAGACTGTGAGTGATAGCCCAAGGAGAGGCTCACTCCCACCCCAAAGCTGTGCAAAACCCGCTTCCACGCACGACACAAACTGAGGCCGTCATCAACAAGTAAGAGAGCAGTCTCAAAGACAGAAGGGACTTTAGGCAAGGGAACAAAATGGTCAGCCTTAGAGAATCTGTCCACGATGGTAAGGATGACCAAGTGACCAGAGGAACGCGGCAGCCCCATGACAAAGTTCAAAGTGACCAAGGGCAAAAGCCTAGAAGTCGCCTGGTGACTGCTTTTAGAACGCGCACAACATACTCATGTGCATCCCCCTCCAACAAAGGCCATCAAAAGGACAGTTTCAACAAAGACACCATATGACGAATGCCAGGGTGACAGGCGAAGTGCGCAGTGTGCAGCCAATGCAGGACACACGGGCGCACGGTGGATGGAACAAATAGCTTACCCGGAGGTCCCGATCCCTGATTTCCCATACCAAGGCCCCCACCAAACAGGAGGGGGAACAATTGTGCCCACGTCCGAGGCCTCAGCTTCCGAGGAGAATTGGCGCAACAACGCATCTGCCTTCATGTTATGGGAGCCCAGACGGAAGGAAATCATAAAGTTAAAGCGGCTAAAGAACAACTGCCACCTGGTTTGCCTGGAATTAAGCCGCTTCACGCTTCGAATGTAGACGAGATTCCTATGATCGGTCCAAATCACAAACAGATGTTCTGCTCCCTCGAGCCAGTGGTGCAACTCCTCCAAGACCAACTTAAGAGCTGGAATTTTGCAGTTACCGACGCCGTAATTTCTCTTGGCAGAACTAAACCGCGGAGAGAAAGAAAGCGCACATCGTCCGGCGAAATTTGAGACAGCACAGCTCCTGCGCCCGCATCTGAAGCGTCAGCTTCAACAACAAACTGCCTGGACACATCGGGGTGGGTGAGGACGGAAGCGGAGCAAAATAGCTCCTTAAGTCGTGAAAAAGCTTGTTCGGTTTCCGGTGTCCACTGAAAACCACGAGTGGGGATGTCAAACTAGTGAGCGGAAGCACAACGCAACTGAAATTCTTAATGAACCGCTGATAAAAATTAGCGAATCCCAGAAACCTCTGTAATTGCTTGTGTGTGGAAGAGGTCGGCCAACTCACAATGGCTTACAGGGGTCAGCTCAAAGCCACTGTCCCTTTTCTAGTATGTAACCCAAAAAGGACACTGACTCGGCATGGAAGACACATAACTCAGCTTTCACAAAGAGCTTATTTTCCAGAAACCACTGTAACACACAGCGCACCTGCTGTACGCGGTCATCTAGTGATCTGGAAAAAATTAGAATGTCGTCCAGATATGCAAAGACGAAGCGGTTCAAAAAGTCCTGCAACACATCATTGATCAGAGCCTGAAACACTGCAGGCGCATTGGTCAGTCCAAGGTCCAACTTAGTGAAAACAATCGCTTTCTGTAACGGGGCAAAGGCGGAAGAAATTAGTGGAAGGGCATATTTATTCCTTACAGTGATGTTATTAAGTCCGCGTCAGTCAACACAAGGTCTGAGGGATCCGTCCTTTTTCCCTACAAAAAAGAAACCCCCAGCCACGGGTGAAGAGGATGGCCGAATCAAGCCTGCCTCCAGTGACTCTGTAATATACGCTTCCATGGCAGCCCTCTCCGGCCCAGAGAGATTGCACAGCTCTGGCAACAGTTCAATAGAACAGTCATACGGCCGGTGAGGAGGCAGAGGCAGAGTGCAACGTTTGCTGAAAACTGGCCTCAGATCATGGTACACCTCCGGCACAGACGACAGGTCCAAATCTTCTTGTGTCAATTCGGGACCACTGGCCACCGAAGGAGGTAAAGCAGACTGTAAACAATGTGACAAACAATGGCTACTCCAACTCTCTATACGACGGGTGGCCCAGTTGATATGAGGATTGTGGCACTCGAACCAAGGATAACCCAAGACGACGGGGGAGTCAGGGGACGCGAAAACAAAAAACCGGAGAAATTTAGGATGATTGCCCAAGAGAATTAATGAGAAAGGTTCCGTTTCATGGGTGACCAACGGCAGGGTCTGACCATTGACGGCAATAACCAAAACGGGGACCTTTAGAAGCCCTGTTTCAATACCAGTGTTGTACCAGACCGTTGTTGATCAAGTTCTGTTCAGCCTCAGAGTCTAAAAGAGCTCGAGTAGAGTAGGTCTTGGTGTATTTATACAAGATAGCGGAGAGCTGCATGTGGGGAACCTGAGACCAAGAAAAGGTGCCACCCACTAGTTACTGATGGGCCTCGCCCTTTAACCGAAGCTGGTAGGTAGATACAAAGTGGCCTGACTGACCACAATACAAGCATAGCCGCAAACATAGTCTCTGACGCTCTTCGGGGGCAAGTCTCATACCACCCAACTGCATCGGTTCCTCAGCATTATTCCCAGGAGGCGACCATGCTTGGACCGGAGCGGGATGGAGTGAAGGTTGAGCAACAGTGGGCATTCCCCGTAAATGGTACTAGGGCCGGAGGAGCAGGGTCGTGAGTCGAACCGGCATTCTGGTTCGGGTGGAGGGGGCGAAGGACCGGTAGTCAAGGGAGGAATGAGTCGGGCTAGTGTTTCCTGAATAGCCATCAGGGTATCATTAACCCGACCAGCCTATTGTTCTGACTCACGGAACTGATGGGTCAAGCTCAACAGAGATTCCTCGTGTCTCTGGAGCTCGTCACTAGGAACCCGATGTGTGCGCTCTGCAGAGTCCATAGAATGGTCGGAATCTTCTGTTAGGCTGAACGAGCGGACTCTATGGCAGAACACACAGAAACGCAGGGAATGCAGAGTGCTCTTTATTTACAAGGCCCGGATTATTTACACAGGGTGAGAGGTTGTGTACAGTGACAAATAAACTGAGGGAAACCAGGGAAGGGAGCTGACACGAACTCAGAGTGAATGGGGAAATCAGCGCACGCAGGATGCAGAGGTAAAGATGAAGTTGATCTCTGTAGTGATCCCGGAAATACGGCTTCACCAGCAGCTGACAGGCAAGCAGTTGACGGCAGTCAGGGAGGCGACAATATTCCAACACCAGACGTCTGTCACACTGCTCCTAAAAAACGCTCCATCAAATGACGTCTGATGTACCGCTGGTATGCCAACATCCTACCTGTGCTGAAAAAGGAAGCAAACCCATGACACCACACCAGAGAAACACCACCTAATAATATTGCCATATTTGGAATACTGTGTGGAAGTCTTGGGAAATACATACAAAACTTCACTTCAACCAAGGGCGTAGATTTGGTTTTGGCATTGGTGAGGACGAATGATTCAACCACCAAACCCTGCCCCGTTTCTTTTTTTTCTTTTTTTTTTTCCTTTTTGTCTTTGCTTCTTGATAAAAAAAAAAAAAGAAAAAAGAAAAAGGGAGAAATATACTTGCCTACATATGCTTTTCTACATGTTTTTAAACCATTTAAAATTACAATTCATAGTTCTATATGTGAATTATATCATGTTAAACTACTATTAAACAAATGACTAAGTATTTTAGACTTTATTTTACTTCAGCCATATTCCATATAAATCAGGTATCATACAAAAATAGCTTCAAATACAGTAATGAACCACCAAGTCATCATCCAGTTTCACCTGTGATCTTGTATCACCATTGCTCTCTGAGCTTTGTGTTGGTTCTTCTGTCACCTGACAAATAGGACATACATGACAATAAGAATAAAATGTGTAGCTGCTTCAGTGTTTCTGTCAATTATATTTGCAAAATCATGACTACCTCATGATATTTTGTCTCAAAAACTAACCACATGAATATCAGAATCAGAATCAGAATCAGAATGGGGTTTATTGCCAAATGTTGAGCAGGTTTACAACATTAGGAAATTGCTACGGTGCTTCAGTGCAAACATGCTGTCATAAATATGTCAGTGCCGTTAGGATGAAATTATTGTGTCACCAACATTTTAATGTTGGACATATACAGGGAGTGCAGAATTATTAGGCAAGTTGTATTTTTGAGGAATAATTTTATTATGGAACAACAACCATGTTCTCAATGAACCCAAAAAACTCATTAATATCAAAGCTGAATGTTTTTGGAAGTAGTTTTTAGTTTGTTTTTAGTTTTAGCTATTTTAGGGGGATATCTGTGTGTGCAGGTGACTATTACTGTGCATAATTATTAGGCAACTTAACAAAAAACAAATATATACCCATTTCAATTATTTATTTTTACCAGTGAAACCAATATAACATCTCCACATTCACAAATATACATTTCTGACATTCAAAAACAAAACAAAAACAAATCAGCAACCAATATAGCCACCTTTCTTTGCAAGGACACTCAAAAGCCTGCCATCCATGGATTCTGTCAGTGTTTTGATCTGTTCACCATCAACATTGCGTGCAGCAGCAACCACAGCCTCCTAGACACTGTTCAGAGAGGTGTACTGTTTTCCCTCCTTGTAAATCTCACATTTGATGATGGACCACAGGTTCTCAATGGGGTTCAGATCAGGTGAACAAGGTGGCCATGTCATTAGTTTTTCTTCTTTTATACCCTTTCTTGCCAGCCACGCTGTGGAGTACTTGGACGCGTGTGATGGAGCATTGTCCTGCATGAAAATCATGTTTTTCTTGAAGGATGCAGACCTCTTCCTGTACCACTGCTTGAAGAAGGTGTCTTCCAGAAACTGGCAGTAGGACTGGGAGTTGAGCTTGACTCCATCCTCAACCCGAAAAGGCCCCACAAGCTCATCTTTGATGATACCAGCCCAAACCAGCCCAAACTCCACCTCCACCTTGCTGGCGTCTGAGTCGGACTGGAGCTCTCTGCCCTTTACCAATCCAGCCACGGGCCCATCCATCTGGCCCATCAAGACTCACTCTCATTTCATCAGTCCATAAAACCTTAGAAAAACCAGTCTTGAGATATTTCTTGGCCCAGTCTTGACGTTTCAGCTTGTGTGTCTTGTTCAGTGGTGGTCGTCTTTCAGCCTTTCTTACCTTGGCCATGTCTCTGAGTATTCAAAGGAGCTTGCAAAGAAAAGCATCTGGACTTCTTTAAGTTGCTTGAAGACGTTTCACCTCTCATCCGAGAAGCTTCTTCAGTTCTAAGGTCAAATGGTGGAGAGTCCCAGATATAAACCTAGTGGGAGTAACCCCCACAGAGGGACAAAAGGACCCCCTGATGATCCTCTAATCGCCTGAGCCAAGGTGTGAAACTGGGTGTGGGTCCCAATCAGCCACGACATCCCGGTGTATTTCAGACCCAGCAACACGCTCAGACAAAAACTGGTTCACCCAAAAGACAAAACGCCAAAACACAGACTTAACAATGTGGTGTATGCTGTACAGTGCAGCGAGGAATGCCCAGACCTCTACATTGGAGAGACCAAACAGCCACTTCACAAGCGCATGGCACAACACAGAAGAGCCACCTCCACAGGACAAGACTCAGCAGTCCATCTGCATCTTAAGGATAAAGGACACTCTTTCGAGGATGCCAATGTTCACATTTTGGACAGAGAGGACAGATGGTTTGAAAGAGGAGTGAAAGAAGCCATCTATGTCCACTGTGAGCGACCATCTTTGAACAGAGGCAGGGGTTTACGACACCAACTCTCTGCCATCTATAATCCAGTTTTGAGATCCCTTCCCAGACGCCTTAACGCCCACTCACATCCTGGGCCAGCTGACCTCAGGAATTCGCATGATAAGGTGGGGCCAGGTTTCACAATGAACACACCCGAAACTCTGGCTGATTGGGACCCACACCCAGTTTCACACCTTGGCTCAGGCGATTAGAGGATCATCAGGGGGTCCTTTTCTCCCTCTGTGGGGGTTACTCCCACTAGGTTTATATCTGGGACTCTCCACCATTTGACCTTAGAACTGAAGAAGCTTCTCGGATGAGAGGTGAAACGTCTTCAAGCAACTTAAAGAAGTCCAGACGCTTTTCTTTGCAAGCTCCTTTGACTACGATGACCTGGATGACTGAGAACCTTCACAGACATCTCTGAGTATTGCACACCTTGTGCTTTTGGGCACTCCAGTGATGTTGCAGCTCTGAAATATGGCCAAACTGGTGGCAAGTGGCATTTTGGCAGCTGCACGCTTGACTTTTCTCAGTTCATGGGCAGTTATTTTGCACCTTGGTTTTTCCACACGCTTCTTGCGACCCTGTTGACTATTTTGAATGAAACGCTTGATTGTTCGATGATCACGCTTCAGAAGCTGTGCAATTTTGAGACTGCTGCATCCCTCTGCAAGATATCTCACTATTTTTGACTTTTCTGAGCCTGTCAAGTCCTTCTTTTGACCCATTTTGCCAAAGGAAAGGGCGTTGCCTAATAACACACCTGATATAGGGTGTTGATGTCATTAGACCACACCCCTTCTCATTACAGCGATGCACATCACCTAATATGCTTAATTGGTAGTAGGCTTTCGAGCCTATACAGCTTGGAGTAAGACAACATGCATGAAGAGGATGATGCGGACAAAATACTAATTTGCCTAATAATTCTGCACTCCCTGTAATTTTAACAGCCTCTGTAAACTAATATCCTGGCTTGTTCAAGGCTGCCGTTTTTTCTGACAGTTTCAATCAAAATTAGAAATGCTAGGAGACTGAGATAACTAATAGTGCTGCCTGATGTGCAGTTAGTTTCCAAAACACGTTATTTATGGTTACATACAATTTTAGACTGATGTGGGCCAAAGCCTAGCATTGCCTGTAACGTTATTATGACGGACACATTTTATGAGTGAACTTGACTTTAAGTGACTTACAGGTTTCTTTGAAAAATACTTTCTTATATCCAGGTTCTTCTTTTTGCTGCCATCCTCCTCTCCTCCTCCGGGTACTCTCAGCGCAGGCTTGCCGCTGCTAAAACTAAACAGAGCTCCCTGAAAGGCACAGCCAATAACATTGGCCATATTTGTCACATGAGGTAGGACTCCAGTAGAGAGCGTAACTCTTTCTGCACCGCTAGGTGAATGAGACGTTGACAGATCTTTTTTTTTTCTTTCTATTTTTTTTTTCTTTACTCGAAGAGATCAAATTATTGGTGGGGACAATTCAATAATCACTGGATATTGGTGGGGACATGTCCCTTCCGTCCATGCCAAATCTACGCCCTTGACTTCAACCATTATGTAAAATTTTGAAAAAAGCAATCAAGATGATTACTAAAGCAGGATTTAGAGACCACACTAACATTTTTTGAACATGTTCTAGAAATTAAAAATCCTGAAGTTTATGGATCTTATAAAATATAAAACTGCAAAAATTATGTACAAAGCCAGATACAATATGTTACCAGGAAATGTACAAAGGATGTTTTTTGACAGAGAAGGGGACTATGATTTGAGGGGAAAATTAAATTTGAAGACTCTTAAGCACGGACAAGGGTTAAAATGGTAATACTAAAGGTAATACCATTTGTGGGGTACAACTGTGGAACAGTTTTCCTGTGGACCTACAGCAATGTTCAAGCATTATTCAGTTCATAAAGATCTTTCGAAAACTGCTTTTGGAAGAATATGAAGCTGATAAAGTTGATGACTGACAGTATATATAAATCTGCCCAATTGTATCTGAATTATATCTATCACTGTAGCTATGGTTATACATGTCCTTGATTCCTTGTTTATTGTGTGGGCTAAGTGCACTGAAAAAAAGGGACTGGCCATCTCTTGGATTTATGTAAGCATCTTGCATGTATTTAACACAATTGCCTCATGTTTTAAAGATAAATGTAACTATATAGTGTAAAAACTACATGATATGCAGAAAGGGTGTATTAAATTGTTTATATCATGTTCAGGTGAAGTAAGTCAATAAGATAGCAACGTTAAATCTCGTGAAACCACGCGTGATTTCATCTCGCGGGCTTTGGATCGTGGTTTAAAAAATGCATCCATCTCAGTCAAGTCGAGCAGCCAACTCTACGTTTTTTGGTATGTCTTGATTTTTTGAATTAATATTTACCATATTTCAGCCAAATGTAGTTAAACGTCTAAAGTGCCGCCATGTAACATGCTAAAAAAGAGCCGTTAGCTTATTTGCTGTTTTATCTGTTATCAAAGAATTGGCGCTTTTTCATTTGAATTTGTCTTTGGCACAAGAGCCGTAATATCACATTAAACCTAATTACGAGGCACTCATAACATAATCTGGTTTTCTGTGTGAATAGATTTGACAACTGACTCTTCAGTTACATTGTGTATTTACTGCACCGTGGTGTTAGTGAGATTTTGGACATTGAACAGCTTTAGCTAATATCATCAGCGGTATTATGCTAGCTTACATCCCTACCCCTCCTGCCCTCACCTGCTGTCCTTTTGTTTTTGTTTTTGTTGATGCACATTGAGAGACCACATCTATTCTGCATTTCACCAGGAGTCAGCTGATGGATTGTGGGTTCAAGGTGTTATGGTAAGAAAGTATATTCTATTTTCGCTTAAGGTTTCTGTAACTTAATTATAATAGGTTTTTTATAATTATTAGGTGCATGCATACTCAAATAGACCACCCTATTAATACAACTGAGAAATCCAAAATCTGCCATAGGTTTGACTTATACCTGTATGTATTGTCAGAAAGGTGATTACTGGACTCACATTAATGCACACTTGAACTAAAATGAGGTTGTAACTTGTGGGTTCTTGGGTTGCAAATCAGAAATAAACATCTTTGGATTTTTTTAATCCCATAAGATCTGGAAACACAGTTTTTATTCAACAAAACATTACTGATTAACCAAGCACAGTGCCTGCTGTTATTTCAAAATAATTTTATGTCATTTCAGATGAAATGCAGCATTCCAGTGCATCCCAACCATGCCTTTACAGGTTTCTGACAGAGCTGAGTTTCTCTCTGACAGTCTGCTGAAAGTGTTTGCAAAGTGATCGGGGGAACAGGGCACAAAGCTAAAGGATGTAGCTGCCATGATGACAGTAAGAACTTTAAAATTCTTTAACTACAAAGTGTATATGTATTGCATTAGGTCAGTAAAAGATTTTTATGCTGCATCCATTGAAACAGTCAACTATTACCTGTGAGTACTGATTCCACCGAAAGGATGCCATAATTTTCGTCATGCATTTACTGGCCCACTGAGAAAAATTGATCTTTTTAAAAAAATAAATGTTCTGGAAACTATATATCCATAAAGTTGATGTCAAACAGGAACTTTTGATATTGCTTTGTAGATGCTGGTGTTGCATGTTGACTGGTTTAAGTTTTGGTCTGGGATCATTTTCTTCTGTGCTACTGAAAAGTTCACAAATCTCTGTTTTCTTTGTTATAATACTTTAGGATGACATTAATGCTCAAAGGGAGTCTCATCAAAGTGCTCCGCATCTGTGTGAAAGACAATTGCAACATCTTGGTGCAGGAGTTCATGGTGAGTGTTTTATGAGTAGATTGTGGCTTTGCAACATTTTAAAATGCATTTAGTTATCCACTTGATCCTCATTGGACCAGTTAGGACCAGTAGTCCTCTTTAATAATTTGAAGTTCACATGAGGCCTGGTAGTGAACTCAGCCGCCGGCCCTTGAGGCCCCACCCCTGTATTAGGGGTCACATCAGTGTGAAAAAACTTTAAATTTGTCATTCTAGTGAACAAAGGAAAATCCCACCAATATTTACATTAGCTTTTGTTTGAAAAAAAAAAAAGACCAACAGCTAACCAAATTGTGGGGCTGAAAGTCTAAATTCTAACATCTTCTGAGTGACAAAACCTGGATTTCTGATGGGCCGGTGTCTTTCTAACAAAAACTAATGTAAAGCATTTGAAATTATGTTTTTCACCCTCTCTTAGAAACTCTGTTAGACCATGAATGGCAGCATGGCAGGCCACTCTTTGGCTATAGCTATTTACTATGTTGCTTGCATTGGTTTAAATTACTCTAACATTAGAACTGGTAGATTCAAAAGAGATGAGTTTAAAAAGGAATCTTAAAGAAATGTTTTGTGTTTAACCAGGACTTGACTGAGGCCACTGCACAGATTGAGAAAACCACAATGAACATCTGTCTCCAGAGGATGCACCAGGCAATGACTTTTCTGACGTTGGCATCATCATCGAGGGTATAGTAGTTCTTCAAGATCTGGATAACGTGACCTTTGCAGTAGCCATGCTGTTTGGACCTTTCTTATTCCTTCAACATGAGTTACCCATCACAACTCTGCTACACTTTTGAGGTGATTCAATGGGTGGTAATGGAGTTGGAAGCAACTCAGCTCTCAAGAAAAGCTCACAACTAAGACAAAACTGCTCCTGCAACGAAGCTCACTGTTATGCATGTGAGGTGACCAGCTCTAGGTGAGAGGACATTTAAATCTCACACTTGTTCTGCTGCATTTTTGAAGCTCAATTCCAGGAACAGATCGCAGGGTTCATTTTTATATACACTGCAACTGCCATGAGGACGAGCCGTTTTTTTGTTGTTGTTGTTGTTTGTTTTTCCTTTTGCTCTGTACAAGTTCTCTGTCTGTTTGGCAGCATTTTTAAATTTCTCTTTGTATTTTTTCTTTCTTTTACTAGTGAAGAGATGTAGCATGAACAGTTATGCAGTCTAAATATCCCATATGGGCCGTGTGAAATGGTATTTTCAGTTTCATTCAGTTGAAGTAAGGAACGTTGAATATTTCTAAGCTTGCTGTTTTGAACCAAGATGTCACAGTATGATCAGTGCCGTAATTTTTGACAGTCACTCACTGTATCAATGTTATTTTTGCATCTCTTGAATAAAGGTTTTGACCTGCAAGTGCTAATTTCTTTAGTTATTGGGGTAAAATGGGTAATGTTAATAGGAAGGTGTTTGCCAATTCAGTAACCTAATTTAATGTTAATGGAAACTAACATTACCTCAAATTGTTTAGTTATAATTGTTGTTTAACTGAATCTTGACGTCAGAGGCCTTAAATAGAATGTTTTGTATTGTTCTTTCCCAACATTTTTCAAAAGAAAGAGTCTAATTTCTTTGCTGTGATTGATTCCAGAGAACACGGAAGAACTGACATTATTTAACTGTTGGTTTATATAGATTCAGTAGTGGAGTAATGTCAGTTTAATTCTTTACCTACTGTCAATGCAGTGAAATTAGACATTTTGTTTTGAAAGGTTACTGGTGGATGCCAGCAACCATCTTGGAAGAGAACAATATAATCTGTTATAAGGCCTCCATTTGAAAATTGTGTATTTGATACTAGAATATAATAGCAAAATGTAATTTGAAGATAACATGTAGTATTTAAGTGACCAAGTAGTATTGGGTAAAAGTTATTGAATGGTGTTGGGATAAAGTGAGAAAATTGTGAAGGATTAAAATATTTCAAGAGCTCAAATTACTTCATCAAAACATGTTTAAGTCACATTTTATCAACACAAATTGCACAGGTTTATTGAACATGAATAAATTGTGTTAATTTAACTCAATTGTTTAAGTTGCTGCCAAAGCAAAACATCTGTGTGCAACAAATGTCCACCATTGAATTAAGTAAATCCAACAACATATTTTTTTCAGTGTGATAAGGGGAAGTTGGTTTAACACTTTTATTTGTTTTTGTTTGAGCACATACATTTGTATTGTCGTTAACAACGTGAATACTAAAAATAAACAAAACCGTTAGCAAGAGGAAGGTACAGATGGTCTACAGCGCTCAAAGCACTCAGACCATGATTCTGCCATTGAAATAACAGGGCCCTGTTTCAGGAAGCCGGTTTAGTGGAAAAACTGAGTAAGTATACCCTGAGTTAACGAAAACTCTGGGTTTTCGGTTTCACAAAGCGAGTTCAGCTGAAGCCTGAGTGAGTCACTATGACGACACACTCCGTGAAGCTAACCTGCCCCCTAGCAGGTTTACTACAACTAACCCTGACTGTCTCCGCCCCTTTGTCGGAAACCTGACAGTAGGAAGTGTCGGACATGGCGTGCCACTTCCTTGAAGAGCCAGTAGATCGTGAAGCCCAAATTCTCCGCAGAGCTCTCCGCCGGGAGAGAGTGATCAGAGCGCGTTTGGACATTTTATCATTTCCTGATGATTTTCTGTGCGAACGTTACCGTTTCTCAGCACAATCTATAATTTATTTGGATAACATCCTCAGGCCATATATTACGCATGTGACACATCGCGGACATGCTCTCAGTTCATTGCATATTATTTGTATTGCACTTCGGTTTCTTGCAAACGGGAGCTTTCTGTATAATATTGGTGACGCTGAGCACGTTTCCAAGGCTACCGTCTGTCGGGCAGTCAGGAATGTTACAGTTGCACTGAAACGTCTCCTGTACTCGTCTGTGGTGTTCCCCGGTCACAGACCCACAAGATTTATCAAAGAGGGATGCCACAAAATTGCAGGTATCAGGATGACCAAAACTTAATGTATGATGTGGTGATACTTGGACTACTACTTAAATTGCACATTTATTTTCAGGGTTCCCAGGCGTGATTGGCTGTACAGATGGCACTCACATTCCAATCATTGCTCCTTCAGTAAATGAAGGAGACTATGTGAACAGGAAGTCTTTCCACAGCATTAATGTACAGGTACATAGTTCCCTGTAGCATGTCAAACTAACAAATTATTTCATTATAGTAATGGATGCTAATTTGTGTTCTCTGCACTGTGAAGATCATATGTGATGCTGCCAACATTATCACAAATGTGGAAGCCAAGTGGCCAGGCTCTGTCCATGACTCACAAATATTCCGTGAATGTACACTGAGCACAAAATTTGGACATGGTGAGTTGAGAATACTTTAAAATATATAAAGACCAATTGCTTCAGGGACATTTGAACTGAAGTGTACCCTTCTGTCTTAGGAGAGTTCACTGGCTACTTGCTTGGTGATAGGGGGTATCCATGTTTACCCTATTTGCTTACCCCTTACCCTGACCCTGAACCGGGCCCACAGCAGCGATATAATCTGGCTAATTGCAGGACAAGAGCCAGAATTGAAATGACTATCGGAATGCTTAAGGCCCGGTTCCAGTGCCTGCAAAGACTCAGGGTCACCCCAGAAAGGGCATGTGACATTATTGTGGCATGTGTGATTCTTCACAACATTGCCACAATTAGAGGAGAACACTGTCCTTCTGAACCAAACATCAGCAGTGATCCAAACCATGAACATCCTGACCCTCCCACGGACATACAAGATGGAAGAGCAGTCAGAGACACCATATGTCACAATCATTTCTTTTGACCCATCACCTCAACATGTTGAAAGAAGAATAAACAGATTTTTTGTTCAACTGGCTTTATTGGTCGCCTGTATTTCCTGTACACAAAGTATTAAAAGATGTAAACCTCATAAAGTGTCTCTGTTGCTTCCTCCTCCTTAACAGCTGTCAATGTTTCTTCATTATTTTCCTGTAGTAAAGAAATAGACAACATTGCTGTTCTACTGTAAACTCATATAATCTGTGGAGTATTACTCACAACTGCATGTTGGTCTGGCTCAACAGGAGGCTGCACCAGATGCAGTACACCATCACCATCAACTGATAGAATATGAGGTTTATACAGGTCACTTATAACTTACAAGGGACCAAATGGCAATTAACAAACATACCAAGCACCTTACACTTCATTGTCATTATGCTCTCAAAGACAACCAAGGCTGAGGGAAGGCAAGATCAGTCGGAAAATAACTTCACTACAAAATAATCCATTATGGTAAAGAGTTTATCAAATGAATGAGTAGCACTGCAAAGGTGACTGTGAAGAAAGGATGTATGCACATCATGTAATATTTTGAATTTACCCCTTATGTAGGCACTTGTGTCTTGCGGGGTTATTGCCTCAGAGGATGTCCCCGCAGAGATGCCTTCGGCCACAGGGCGCCCACTGTTTTGGCTGAGGGCCAACTGCTCAGCCTCTGTGAGTGGTGGTGGTGGAGGACCCCCACCTGTTTTTCGGGCCTCCGCTTTTTTTCTGTTGGCTATAACGGGCCACATTTGAGCATACAGAGTAAGCAAATATGTACTTGTAATGTGCTCAGATAATTTCAATAAGTGCTTACAGAAAGAAAATTAATGTAGCCTCTAACTGCAATTGATTTACATGGGACAAACAGACCAAGCAGTATGGCTCATAATACAATTACACCTTACCTGTTTGGACTATATTTTTATATTTCATTTTTACTTGCTGCCAGGCACGTTTGGGGCCTGTTGGGTTGCACCTGCGCTCACATCACATCACAAAATAAAGTGTATAAAATAACAAATAAAATAACATATGATAAAATAACGTGTTAAATGGGTGGAAATCCCTAGATCAATGTTTATATTAACACTCACGCATTGACTCTGTTGGCTATGTTTTGCCATGCATGCTTTTGCAGCTGTGGCTGTGTTACTTTTTTCCGCGGAATTTGCATGTTATCGGCATATGCTGCCATCAGAATTTCGGCCTCAAGCACTGTAAGATACATTGACCGCGCCTTCTTTCCCTCCGTCTCCATGGTGACTCGCTTAATCTGTGCTCCGCTTATCAGGGCTTTATGTATCCTCGTCCGCGCGCTTCACTTGGGGTTAAAGCAACTCCGCGTTGACTGAACTAATTGTTATCAGCCTTTCTGAAACGGAATATTCCGAGTTGGACAGTTCGGGGTTACTCAACCGTGAGTGTCGTTTTTCACTCTGAGTTTTCCAAACCGGCTTCCTGAAACAGGGCCCAGGACAGGTTATTAAAAAAACAAACAAAAACGTTTACAAGTGAGATGCACGTTTTGTGGTCTATCTTCTGCACATTGTAGTTTCAACACAGCGTCATATTGGGTTTACGAGTGTCGTTCCAATTCTCAACACACGGCTCTTCTCTTTTCCTAAGTCATTAGATTTTTCTCCTACTGAATTTTAGGTGAAAAAGTCACCAAGGTCAGGAATCCGGTCGTTAAGTGATGACGTGACGAATCCTACTTCCGGGCCTAAGTAGTCTGCGTTTAATGTTTTGTATTTTCTTCTATTTAATCTCAAAAAGCTCCTAAAACACTGAAACTCTCCACATCTCTCTTGTACACTCAGGAACTGTTATCTTGTACTCCAGGGTTTACTATTCGTATTATTAGATTGGACCCTTTCTTTTTTCTTTTTGTACACCCACTGGTACTCCTATAATTATGAGGTGGGAGTGTATGTTTCATATTGTTTTATGTTCTTCAAAAAGAAAACGGCACATTGTTCAATTTGTCTTTTGTAAAAATGGATGCAGAAACTTTAATAAAAATATCTGAGGAAAGCGGGGGGGGAAAAAGCTCCTAAAACAGTCAGTGATCACTGTTGACCTCCCTCGACTTTTATTACCGCTAATCATTTATTTAAGCTCAGTTTTTAAAACCTTAGGATGTAACTACAGCCCAGCCCATGCAGCAGTATAATAATAATAATGGATTGGATTTATATAGCGCTTTTCAAGGCACCCAAAGCGCTTTACAATGCCACTATTCATTCACTCTTGCATTCATACAGTGGTGGAGGCAAGCTACGGTTGTAGCCACAATTGCCCTGGGGCAGACTAACAGAAGCGAGGCTGCCATATCGCGCCATCGGCCCCTCTGGCCAACACCAGTAGGTAGTAGGGTAAGTGTCTTGCCCAAGGACACAACGACCAGGACAGAGAGCCCGGGGATCGAACCGGCGACCTTCCAGTTACAGATGCACTTCCCAACTGAGCCATACCCCGAGTATATGAATGACTAACCCCGTATTGTGGATCGATCATCTCAGTTGTTCTCCTGGCTGAAGTTTGGTCCTTTTACAGCATCCTGCCATGCGATTACATTTGTTCCTGACCACTGAGAACACTCACGTTAACTTTTATCGAGTGGAAAAAAAGTTAGCTTGTTTATATTATGCTAACATAGCTGTGTCGCTAGCGGTCACGTAGCACATCATTATATACCAGCTACCCAAACTTCAGTAACCCTACAAACGTCACTGCTGTTTAGTTTTCGGTCTTCATTTATGTTGGAAGTGATAACAGAGCTGTATGTTTTAATTTGTTTCCAAAACCCCGCATTCAGGACATGCTATATTGTATTTAGATAGAAGCTAGCGAGCTAACTTCCTGCTAACTTCTAACTCCGTTAAATGTGTCATAAATTCCGTTTTCATGGATGCCTGGATGTTAAACTCAATTTGTTACACCTGGTAGAGCAGAACGCCGATCATTTTATTAAAGATGAAAGACTTTAGACAGTTTTTCAACTCTCAGTAATGCCATAGTGATCGTTTGATATATGGACCGGCAGCGGAGTTTAGGCCCAGACACGGCTAGTGACGTCAGACTTAACGACCGGATAGTAGGTAGGAAATGCTTTTGGAACGTACCCTGTTAGGGTTAGCTTCACCCTAATGAAAAATGGCTCTGCGCTGCCAGCTACTGCGGTTCTTTTCCGTGTCCAGCATGTGGTGCTAAAGTGCCATAAAAGGCAAAGAGGGTCTGGCTCAGCAGCATGCAGCTCGTGCCTTTGCGCCGGTATCAGAGCTCAGCATAGTTGCAGACGTCAGGAGTCATGGATATCAGCCACATAAACACACGCATTAAATCGTTCCATTTTTGTCAAAACCTCTTAGTTTTGACCCGTTAATATGGACCGTTGTCTTTAAGGAAATTCTTTAACCAGCAGGAGTGAGGACTGTTAAGAAGCACAGCGTACGTTTGAGTGGAGTGGGGATGCAGAGATTCCCAGTCTCTCCTCGCATGAATCCCAGCAGGCAGTGCAGAGGAAATACAAATGTGACCACCCACCTATGAGAAGGAAGTGCAGTGTGTTGCAGTAGCTGGCCTGTGTGCCTCCAGTGTTTCACAGAAGCATCATGGCTGAAGATAAAACAGCGTGGTTTCTACATCATGGCTTCCTTTATAACGCAGGAAACCAAATCCGGTTTTATTAAATTAAAAAAAAAAGAAAAAAAAAGAAACTCGTAAAAAAAAAAGAACAGGAAACAGAAAAAAACAATTCACAAATAAACAAGCTAATCAATTAGCAGGTGGAATGGTTAATTGGCTAGGACACAGCCCAAATAGGTTCTGGACTGAACCACTACAGATTAAAAAGGGGGAGTGGGGGGGAGAGGGAATTACCCACATGTCCAAAAGTAATTCATACTCAAAATTACACAGAAAAATGCAAACAGGTTGATATAACTTTTATTTAAATACAAACTGTTTGGTATTTTTGCAATAGCCTTGATGAAGGCCACAAGCCAAAATGCGTTGCTCACCTAATAAATTTGTTCCCCAATACTTTAAGTGTCACTGGAGTTTTCACATCATCAGATCTAGGAGTAGGTGAAGTTGTGCCAGAAAATTTTGTTCCCTTTTAGTTGAAGATAGTTCTTTTGTTATTAGCTCAACTCTGGAGACGCATGTAAAGCTTTTTTTCCCTTCTTCTTTTTTTAATCATAACTATACTTTAAAATCAAAAAACAAATTTAAATTAGCTTTAGCAGTAACTATTGGGTAAGCTTTCTGTGGCAGTGATCTACCATTATTTTTGTAAATTAAAAAAAAATTAAGGAGTGGGACAATGCTCTGAGGAAAAAAAAATACAGCATTTTCTGAGAGAAATGTCAAAATGTGCTAAAGTCAGACAAAACTTCCCAGAAATTATGAGGTCTAAGACGGCAGCAGTAAATGGTCACGGCCACATAAAGTTATGAGTTACTAAGGTTGTAACCAGCAAGATCCCAAACACTGGTCCTTAGATTTGTGGTTCCAAATAAATAAATAACATCACATCATGCACCAGGCTCTTGTGAACAGGCCAGATTCTCACCTATGTCTCCACAGGTGCTTCTGATACATAACTCTGGGATAAAATCACAAGTCCTTTTTAACTGAGGATTCCAATTTCAAATTAGAATTGGATTGGAGAACACTGGGTAAACAGCCGTCTTTGATATATTTTGGTTTGTCTATAACAAAAAAATAAATAAATCTGTTTTTCATTGCATTTCACAGATGTTATAATTTCAGAATGATTTTGTTTTTTCCTGTACATTTGTAGCCATGGGATATTTTAACAATCTGTCTGCTTTAGTAAAGTAATAACATTTTCTGTGGCTTAACAACAGGACTGAAACAACACAGCACATAAGTTGTATGACATGCTGTTGGATGTGTCGTTGCCAAAGTAGCCCAGTTTTCTACACACAGAACAAAACGGTTACATTTTCTCAACAGGACTTTTATTGCAATAACCAGAGAAACCTACCACATCCACGTGCCAACATGTTACACTGTTCACCAACCAATCAAATGTTTTTCTATCCCATTTCACATTCTTTCTGAATTTCATCATCAATCAGTATCATCATCGCAGCTTGGAATTAAACACAATCATTTGATTCAGCTTCTTTTTTTTTTTTTTTTAAGTAACGGTCCTAATGAAAGTAAGGATACACTGAGTTACTAGTGTGTTTGCCTTGCTCAGGGGCCCACCTTAGGGCAGGATGTCAGGCTCAGCTGACTGATGCCCTTTCATTATTGCACTGCTTGCTGCATCTCCCACAGTAGTGCAACAGGGAAAGAGTGTCAAGCAGAGAGCATCCTGTCGCTGCCATGCCGAAAGCCAAAGGGCAAAGTGAAGAGGAGGATTTCCTCTTCATCAGGCTGTGAGTAAATCTCCTGTGCACACATCATGAACTAACTTTAGCCTTTGTGTTGTGCTACCAGAGACCTAAACATTCACAAAATACTGCAGCAAAAAGCTGAGGACACGTGTAACTGCACATACAAGCATAACAGGGGAAATGTACTCTTGCCAAGTGAGAATCGTGTAGGAGCAGAACGCTTTCATACGTGCACTGATGAGTGTCAGCAACAAGCCTCAGAGTTTAGAATGGAGTGGCAGTGTCCACAAGACCTGCTTCATTTGTATCCATTTCAACCCAATCAGTGAGCACAGCAATGATTTCAGTCACTGATGAGATATTTCTTCTCTCAAGAGCCTTTTATCAGTCTGATATTTAAAGGGTCAGTTCATGCCAAAATATAAACATTCAACATATCTACAGTGTTATTTTTGTCCAGGTTTTGTAACAACCCTCTTAAAGGTTACTGCATCCACACTCACACAATGCTATGACATCTTATTTCTGTGGATTTGTCCATGGTAAGGTCTCAGATGTTGCACAATATCTTTAAAATTAGAAACATCCTGTCTCTGAGTGATGCTGAAAAACTAGTTCATGCATTTATTACTTCTAGGCTGGACTACTATAATTCGTTATTATCGGTATGTCCTAAAAACTCCCTGAAAAGCCTTCCGTTGATCCAAAATGCTGCATCTAGTATAAAGACAGGGACTAGAAAGAAAGAGCATATTTCTCTCTATTCAGTCTAAAATTTAAAATCCTCCTTACATGCAAGGTATTGAATAATCAGGTCCCATCTTATCTTAAAGACTATATAGTACCATATCTCCCCAAGAGAACACTTCAATCTCGGACTGCAGATCCCAGATGTGATCCTGAGGCCATTGAGTATAGACTCTTCATCGATTGACTGGGTCTAGAACTACTCTGCATAAAATTTATGACTAAAGTCTTTCACATAGGAAAGCAGTGGCAAAGAACAGTTGCTGGAATTCTTTTTTTTTTTATAAATTTATACAGCACCTAATCACAACATCAGTTGTGTCAAGGCATTGAGGCAACCTATTGTAAGGTAGACCCTACAGTAATACATACAGAAAACACCCAACAATCATATGACCCCCTATGAGCAAGCTCTTTGGCGAAAGTGAGAAGCCTTATCTTAAAAGTGGAGATAGTGTCTGTCTGATTCCATAGAAGAAGGGCCTGAAAACTGAAGGCTTTGCCTCCCATTCTACTTTTAAATACTCTAGGAAAAACAAGTATGCCTGCAGTGCGAGAGCAAAATGCTCTAATGGGGTGATACGATACGATAAGGTCATTAAGATAAGATGGGCCCTTTGCTGGAAATCTATATTGTGACATAGGGAACGCAAAGAAATATAAACAGCTAAAGCTAAAACAAACTACAGACAGTTGCAGCACACAAATTTTCCTCATGCTATGCTTAGACTGGCTGTGACCAGAGCAGCAAACAGGTGTGACCTTCCTGTGTTTTTCTTAAGGATAAGACCTTTTCCAAGGAGATTTTCCAACTGAGTGTTAGGCAGCTGGAGGTTTCCTCACTCCCAGGATCCAATCGGGGCTTGCAATTTTAACGTATCACCTCTCCTTTTCATTTGTGGCATGGCCAGGACATCTGTCTGCCTCAAGTAGATCTGCTGACATTGCAACTGTTTTGATAACTTCCACTGTGGGAAGCTCCCCATGCAAGATGAGTTTTTCTTCTTTAAAAAGATTGACAAAAGTACTCTTACCCCTCTTGATATTGTATGACACTTTAATTTAGAACCCGTGACAAACAGAAACTGAATGAATAGTTCGATTTATTAACATTAAATATTGTAGGTAGAGTTGTTTTTTGAACATTCGTATATTTAAAAGCAATTAACGAAGCAGAAATAAAAAACAATGACTGGCAAAGTTTGGAATGACAAAAACAAAACAAAAAACAACACATGTGAGATATGAACAAAAAAATAGATCAGGGGTCTGTGTGGACTCAGTCGGCTGGATGAGGGTTACGGCTCCCAGTTTACCAACAAGAGATTGACACTTTAAAACAACAAATTCACTGGAGAGCAGGCAGACTGCTCTTTCATCCAACATGCTTTGAAACACCTTCAGTAGCAGTAACGCTGACTTCCGTTACTGCAAGGCTACAATCCTGACAATCCTCAAAGCGTGCATTACACTGCATATTTAACGTAAGTGAGACCTGCAGCAGTGTAAAGGAATGGAAGGAGCAAGAGCACCAGCTGCACACTGACAGAGTAACAAACCTGAGGGCAGAGGAAGACCATCCCTCAAAGCCAAGACCCTATAAGCAATATTGCACTACTCTGTTAACTCTAGTGAAAGCAGAGGCAATACTGATAGGGGCTTGTCTGCAAGGTGACACACCATTCTTCTGTCAGTGTGAGGTGAGAGGAGCATCTGACTCTGCAGCCTAAATGCTTTCACACTCAAAGTTAGGAATACAAGGTTTAGTAAGACAACAGACCAATGCATGTGTTCACATTAACTTGAAATCTTGCAAAACAAAATCTTTGGTTTCTTTTATTCTTGCTAAAACTATCACTCTGAAGCAAAACAAAAAGTGAACAATTTAAAATCAAACCAAGTAGTAATTATCTATTTGAGATGCTACAGAGAAAAAAAAAATGCAAATGAAAATTATTTTACAGCTCGCTCTCATATCACATAAATAGACAATGTCCCATACCTCCTGATGACTCCGTGGCCAATTCTGACTTGGTTTAATTAAAAATGGTAGAGCATCGTGGACTATTCAGATGAAAATTAAATACATTTAAAAAAACAAAACAAAAAAAAACACCCCAACAACTATTGCCCGCCTGCAGTGGACGACATAATCTAATTGAACTTCACAATTACATTTAGCAACGAGGGAATGCTCGTGATTTTTGTTAGAATCACCACATTATTAGAAGCAGCCACACTAAAGAGAGACCACTGTGAATGTGTTTTTTGTTTTAGATATTTATCTTGATTGTATACCTTTCTCCTGTTATTTGTTTCTGCTGTCTACTACTTATGAATGGTCCCATTAAAAATCAATAAATAAATAAATGTGGCTTAGGTCCTTCTTGTGCATGTCAAGTTGGCTGTGAATGCTTCTGGTTAGCACCTTTGCCTCTATGATGTTTGCTGGATTCCTCCAGTGCATCAAAACAGTGAGATTTAGAGGACTGGAGGAACTTCCAGGGAGGAGCAGAGCAGGTAATGACCAATGCACTACTAATGTTGTCAATGTGCTTTGTGCTGGCACACACAAAGAGGACACGTTACGTCCCCTAAGGAACACAAAATTTCATTCGTCTTTTTTTTTTTTCCTCGTTTTTTGAAGTGAAGTGCACTACTTACCGGATAAGAAGACCTGGCTTTGGAAACTGGACACTTAAAATGAAAACCACTGAGCCGTAGCTGGAGAACGGCAATCACGACACCAGAAAACCCCCCAGAAAAACCAGAAAAAAAAAAACAGGAAAAAAAAAAAAAAAAAAAAAAAAAGAAAAGCTCAACATGAATGTCAGATCAGTTTAAAAGACAAGTTTGTGTGTTTTCTATTTGAGGTCCATGGTAAAATGGCAGACGGACCAGTGGAAGCTGCCATAATCTGACTTCTAGGGAATGATTTGAAAATATCACTATGCTGAAAGTAATCCAGAAATGCATGGTTTCACAGGAGAAAATCATTTTTAATGGGCTTATTTTCAGAACACACCACTTACTGAAAACAGTTTTATGATGAACTTTTGTATTTAAGTTCATTTCTAGCCCTCACAGTTTAATATACAAATTTGCAAAAGTCAATAAAACAAAAATCAATTTGTTTCACAGGTGATCAAGAAATGTACTTTTTTTTGAAAGTCAAAAAAGGAAAAATGACATTAAGAGGTCGCAACAAGGAAAACAGAACTTTAAAAGAAGTGGCAAACAATATACTGAACTCAAACCTTGTTTTATACCCAACATAGTAGTTTTTATATTCTAATATAAGTTTTTGGTTTTTAAACTGACAATTAAAAAATATAAAGTGGAAAAATCAGTTATGTGTATGTAGTTATACAATGAAATTATTCCCATTTTCACTGTTCTATGTTTAACTCGGAAACCTTAATAAAATGATTATCATCATCATCTTATGACTTATTACATAACAAATGAGAGAACGAAAAAGTCTGAAGTGGCTATAAATGGTCATCCCCACATGAATACTTAAAAAAAATGTAAATCTGTTCTTTGATACAAATGTCACACACACATTTTTAAAATAATACATTTTTGCTCTAAATGATGTGTCAAAACAAGCGTTAATGGAGCGAAAGGGCTGGCTACCAAACCTCAAATCACTATTATTCACAAAGCCAACAAGTGCCAGACAGGTATAAAAGTCTGATTTAAAATAAATAAAGCCAATTTAAAAAGTGAAGATAGTTCTTCTTTGTATCAAAAAGAGTGTTACCAAAACAATAACAACAACAATAATAATAATAATAATAATAATAATAATAATAATAATAGACAACACTCCTACAACTAGCTGCCACACCCATCAGTGATAAGCTGTGGGAAAATGATACAAGGATATTTTTGACAAACCACCCCTCCATGGCCGTGTTGTTAGAGGCCTTTGCTCCTGGTAGGTTCTCCCAAAGAAAATTGGTAGATGGAAGTAGCTAAAGCCAAAAAAAAAAAAAAAAATCAATACGTGTGGGAGGCATTTGGTGAGGGCATGGAACGAGACTTTTGGTTGGCCTCGAAAAGATTCTGTTAGGCAACATTCAATGCCTTTCGACTGGCAGATTAAGGTGGTTTAAGAGGAAGGACTGGAGGGTGTGCTCCAACTACAGGAAGACCACACTGCTCAGCTTCCCTGCTAATGTCCACATCAGGTTAACGGACACAAGAGCCCATCAAACCTCAGATTCAGGAGGAACGATGCAGTTTTAGTTCTAATCATGGGATGCTGAACAAGCTCTTTGTCCTCTCCAAGATATTTATATGTGTGTGTGTGTGTGTGTGTGTGTGTGTGTGTGTGTGTGTGTGTGTGTGTGTGTCTCTCATTCAGTCTCTGTACAATTTTCTGCTTCCTGTTTGCATTACGATTGTCAAATTTTTATTTTAGAAGTTGAATAAAGGTAAGTGGATGCTTGGTGTGCAGAATTGTATTGCACTCTTCATCCAAAGCGACAGACATGTTTTTTGTTGTTGTTTTGTTTGTTTTTTTAAATCATAATTTATACAGTACTGACTACTGACAAAAGAACTCGGACCTTTCAACTTGCATTCGCATTAGGACCAGCAGTACAAGAATAACAGGCCAGGTTTCCAAAATTGTTATTTTCATAGAAGTTCAGCAACTGGTGTATACTTTTCATTTCATTTATTTTTATTTATAAACACTAGAGTTGTATGTTTTTTTGAAATGAAATTGGTGACATGAGGCTGGACAAAAGAAAAATAATTTTGGGGAACATGCACATGAGAAATGGAGTATTTCTAAACTATTTTTCTAGATTTCCAAAACTGTAAGACTGCATTGTTATATCCTAGTGTAACTGGGAGCAGACTCATGTCATCTTTCAACCGAGTAATGGCTGTAAGGGCTCCCTGTTAACTGAGGAACCTTTTTTTTTTTTTTTTTTTTTAAATGGAAAAAAGGAAAACAAGTGTGAAAGAATTTCAATTTAATTTCTTCAATTTATAGAACTTAGCTTACACACATTCGTTAACTTAACTCTTCTTTCACATTTTAGAAATGTTTAGAGAATTTTGAACTAGTAAAGCAATCACATTTTTTTCAGACAGACTGTATACTAATTTAAGTAAGTTGAAAGAGTTTATTTTTTCACAGGGAGTTTTCAAATGTTGGACTCTTTGCAGAAAAATTTAATTCACATCTTCTTGAAAAAGGGGTGTTGTAGTGTTTTCCAATGGCTTTATTTTCCCCGTTTTATAAATATGATTTATTCCATTTTAGGTTAGTGTGTTTAAAGGGCTTCCAGCTTATTCACTGCATGATGAATAAATATCTTTGTTGGTCCTTTCAATGACCTCTCTCTCGCTCCCTCTTTTTTTGGTAACAGAAAGCATGTTAGGCAGACTACATCATTTTCAGTGACATTCAATAAAACCAAAGACATTCGAGACAACAGATGAATTTAATTCCACTCTTCTTCTCTCCCACTTTGTGCTCAAGAAATAGTCAGGGTCCTGACCACGTCGTTGATCTACTCCATAACCCCCTTCACGCAACAACAATAATAATAATAATACTACTACCATGGTTAATTTTCTTTCACAAATGAAGCAGTTGAATAATTGATCTAATCAACTGCAAACTGCATTTAAACTGAATTTATTCACAGCATAACATATGAACAGGTTGGGGTTGATTCCCAGTCCAGCTCCATCTGTTTTATTTGCTCATCATGCTAAGTGCTTTGTTTATACACATTTGATTCATATTTGCAGCAAATAAAATGGAAACTGAGAACAACACTACCAGGATGTGTTTGTGTGCAGCAACTTCCTGTGGCCTCCTTGAAGCATTTACACATTGACTTTTTAACTGGATGTCTCACCTCTGGAGGTGGTTAAGGTGCGTTTACACCTGGATCTACTTGCTGCTGTGCTTGAGGGGCTAGATATAGCTGGTCAGTCAGGAGACACATTAACAGAAGCTGCAGAATAACTCTCTCCTGCTTGAAGCGTCCCTATAGGCTGCATTTCACATGGAGCCAGTCTGCTCTGATATTTGCCTGTCATCACCATCACAGCAGCAAGCGTCTGCATGCTGGCCATCCAACCTCTCCCACTGTACTTTGGCATTTGTGACAGCACACAATTGGCTGATTGAAGCTTTTACTATTTCCATTTGGACAAAATGACAAAAGCTGCTGCTGTAACATTGTTCATTAAAAACAAGGGACTACTATGACATGCATATCCTGCTTTTTATTTTTATTTATTTTTTTAATAATTACCTCGTCTTCACACCCATGGGCAATTTGGAGTGACCAGTTAACTTAACCCCACTCACTGCATATCTTTAGACTTTAGGAGGAAGCTCAGAGAAAACCCATGGAAACATGGGGAGAACATGCAAACTCCACACAGAAAGACCCCGGCCTGATGGTAGAATTGAACTGTGAGGCAACAGTGCTAACAACCATGCTACCCTAAACATTAGCCATATTTACATAAAACTAGAAGGGTGAATCTCCACTAATAATTACCATGATATCCACCAGTGGTACAATAACAGGCCTTCCCAACACTAATAGTTTCTCGTTTTTCAGTCTTCTCATTACATTATTAGACACAAGAGACTGAACAAGCAGCTAAAGACACGACTGCAAACAATATCTCCAGTATACACCTCACTACAACACTTCCCCCTTGAGCCAGACAACAAGCAGCAAATTCCACAGTCACTTGCAAAATTGGCTAAGTAAAGCTACAGGCAAGTCTCTCTCTCTCTCTCTCTCTCTCTCTCACACTCCAACCCCCTGCGCCCAACCAGAGTGGCCCTGCCCTCAACATTCCTTAACAAGGCCCACCACCCCCACCCTGACTTGCCTCAAATAGGAAACTTACCCCCCATGCCACCCACACCGTGACTTTTTCAAGCCTGCACACTTAAATTATGCTTTGAAAAGCCAATTGAAAGAGAAAGAGGGAAAAAAAAAAAAAAAAAAAAAGGGAGCGCTGCACTGCACCACTCACACTCTGAGGAACTAAGAAAAAGCGTGCAGCGTTAACCTACAGACTTGCATGTTTACAGCAAAGACATACACAGTTACTCTTTAAAAAAAAAAAAAAAAAAAAAAAACCTAACATTTTCGCCAGGAAAACGTGCACATACCGTAAAGCCACACAAACTGCAGACAGTTATTTTAAAAAAAACAAACAAACAAAACAAACAACAGCAACAACAAATAAAAAAACATAACAACAACAAAAAAACAAAAACAAAGTACACAACCCAAAAAAGTTGGATGACTGGACATAAATCAAGACTAAGCACATTTCTTACACATTAAAATCTTTAAGGTTAATTCATACATTTTGGAAAGACCAGGTCTACAGGACTTAAGAAAAGGGTTTGTGCTAATATAAGCACACACTGCATTAGAAAAAGTTGTTGCATTTTCATTATCACCATCTCTCAATCATCTCAGTGTCATTAAATGAGCCGGACTGACTTTCACACACACTGAGTTTAGAGACTGTGCTGTAAATATCATATGACTTTTACAAATAAAACAGTTTCCCCTTCTTCCGTGATTTTAGTCACTCCCTCCTGTGATTATCTGCTGACCCAGGAGGGTCTCAGTTCAGTCTGATTTCATACAATGGCGCATCATGGAAGCACAGTTCACTCCTAACAAAACGTGAGAAAAGTTGGCTCAGTTGACCTAAAAAAAAAGTTACTTAGTATGAACAGCTGGTGTGAATGCAGACTGAGGCAGCCTGTGAACAAAATGTTCTCTTTTTTTTTTTGTAAAGAGGCGGGGTCCAGGAGAGAAGCCCTGGATGGCTCTGAAGAAATAAGGCAGCATGTTGAATAGGAAAGCCACACACTCTTCCTGTCATAATAACCTCTGAACTTCGCCACTGGCTCCCAAATTGCCCCCTGGGGACCTGCAGGGGTTCTTAAGGGACTTTCCTAAATACAACTTTTTTTTAGCTCAAGAAAAACAAAAGACTAAATTCATCGTTAAGCCAGGGGACTCTTTTATTTTAAAAAAAATGTGTAAAACTTAAAGTCATTACGTGCTACTTAGGAATTTAAATAAAACGCATTTCATCTCTCACTGGAAATTCACTGTATCACTGTAAGTGATAAAGAAAAATTGATTACAGGCTTTATTCCATTGAGCCTCACAGTTCACTGAGGGACCGAGCAAACATGGAACTACTATGCTGGAGCGTAAGTTATGGCTGCTCGCGGAAATGTTTGTTCGCTATTTTCCTCCGTTTGTCGGCATCCGTCTCCCCGCTGCTGGGAGTGGAGGGCGAAGGCCGAATGCTATGACAATACTATTGCACTGCTTCCGCGATGATACAGTAGTGCAACATCGTCAAAGCAGCTGACCTCTGCGCGCGCACGCACGCACGCACGCACACACACACACACACACACACACACACACAGTAAAGACGGGGCAGTTTAAACTGTGACACAGCCGTAGCTTTACAACTAGCACTCCAGTCACCTTAAAGCTAACATTATGTCCTGTTACATCTAAGATTTGGACGAACGCGAAAAGGGGACCGACAAGTGTAAGGGGGATGGGGTGTGTGCGTGCGTGTGGTGGGGGTGTCAGCCAATGCCCTTTTAATATTGCACTGCTCATCTGATTTCACAGTAGTACAACAGAAAAAGGGCTTTGGACAACACGGTCCGTGCGGTCTCCATTGAACAGCCCGCATACAAGCCATCAGCTCCAGCCTTCCTAAACTATGGAGACAGGCCAGTGGCTCAGCGCGAGCCTCCACACGGCTATCGGGATTAACAGGTTGCAAACGCGGCCGTGCAAAAAGCAAGCAGGCTTTTTACAATAGCGTGCGGTTATACAGCGGAAAACACACAGGCCTAAGGAGGAAAGCATATAATCTATGCAAATTGGAGAGACATTGTTACGCTGGGTCCTGTGTAACACAGAACTGATGGCAGCACAGCATTTGCTGATGCTGGTTTCATGCGTGCAGCTTTCCTGTCATTTGTTCCGGTCAACATTAAAAGCTGCAAGACGCTGCACGCGGCAGCACGCGGACTTCGCTTGGAGGAAACGAGGGTGGAGAAGATGTATATAGGGCAAAGAGCAAATTCCGCGATACAATACCACAAACCTTCATTTAATACCTACTATTCCTGGCCCTTTAGCCAAAGTGGCCATTTGAAACCCTCCTCGTTTAGGAAACAGAGGGGCGGGGCTTGTGAGTGGAGGGAGGGAAGGGGGCTTGTTATTTTCACTGTTGAAACAAGTTTACAATCAGCTGAAGAAGCTCGCTTTCCCGTCTGAACTCTCACATCGCGTCACGCGCCAACTAACGAGAGCTTCAGCAGCAGCGCGAGCTAACACACGCGGCTCTACTTCTGCTGCTGAAAAACTTAAACGCCCCCAAAGAAACGCTACATGTCAGGTTAACGGCAAAAACGCAACGACGTCTCTTAACATATTTTAACCAAAATAAGAAAACCAAAATAAAATTACACACAGGACATTCCGTCCTGTGTGTAATTTGTGTGATATACATCTATATCCATCTCACACACGTTTCTTCAGTTCCTGCATGTTGTCTGCCGCATAACCAAAGCCCAGTCATCCACAAACTTGTCTGGAAAAATTTGCGCGAAGCTTCGGTCGTTCTAAAGTTCGAGGTGTGTATTGAAGCATTCTACTACTACAACTTCAACTGGACTCGCACTAACGGTTGCTTTGCAGCCGGGCTGGGCCCCGCTGACAGCCGTGGCGAACTACCGGGTGTCCCCGTAGCTCTTCTGAAGGCTGCAGACTAGCTCCAGTGATAGTAACTACTTAGTTTTCATATCTCCGTTGGCAAAGATTACTTGCACCCGCCTGTTAATCACGCTCTCTAAGACGCGTGTTCTCACTTTGCCCGCAATCTACGCCTCCCCCCTCTCATACACACGCACACAAACGTACAATAAGTGCTCGACAGTTTTAAGCTAGGAGAGGCGGTGAAACCTCTCCACGGCCAATCACACCCACCGACATCCACGTCTGTTTGCGAGCTCCACGCTACCCCGCCTGCAGCAGTGGCTGGATTCTCTCGCCCCGCAGACAACGGTACCTGACGGAGGCAGGGCCGGTCCTTAACACACTGAAGAAGCACAACGGAACCAAGTTGAAGCACTTCAGTGGGAAAACCGTCCGAGCCGTCACCATCTATCTCCCACGCACACATCCGTTTCCACCGGCGTAACGGCTCCTCGGTTAAAACAAGGCTGTTTCGTCCATTGGCAACCTCACGGCCTCCCAGATCCGGACTCCATCTTTGACTAGTTGACATTCAGCTCTTGCCGAGACAAATTCCTTATTTGCATGCCAGCTTCCAATTGGTACGTTTCTGTGCCTGTGTTCTTATTGGTGGAAATATTATCTCATCACTTTCGGGATTGGTCACATACCAATGGAACGTCATTGTATAGTTTAATTTTAACAATGAGCACAAATTCTCTTATTCATTCACAAATTTTTCATTACCCGCCTGTGAGGTGCTACATCGTGTTATGGTGCTTGCGAGGAATGACGACTTAGAGCCGCAGTCAGCAACTTGTTCCATCAGTGTCCCAGAAAATGGCAGCTGACGGTGGACTAGAGTATGGTGTTCGCAGCGGGACCACCCTCACTTCAAACACATGCGGGTGCAATAACAGCCGAGGAAGTGTGGAATGTGTATTCCTGCAGCGTGGACATAACTGGTTCCCAGACCCTCGGTGGGCACAGACACGTATGGCTGCACCGGTCCCGGTAGCATGTGTCGGTGTGGTGTGGGCGGGTAACGGTTGGGGTGGGAAAAGGTTAAAGGCGGCTGGGCTCACTGGAGGCGCTGTGTCGACGCTCGGAGGAGGGCAACAGCCTGTGAAATGTGCCATTCCTGACCAATGGAGCCCAAATAATGCCATTGTCCGGAGGAAAAGACCCGCCTCCGTACAGGGACCAGTGCTGGGACGGTGCTGCCTTGCGCTAAATATCACGGCGAGAACACGTGCCCGTCGATATTTTCTCATGATGAATTGCAAGCCGGTGTTTCCCACTTCCTGTCACTTTAAACCAATGTGATCCCGGACTGTGACACATAAGTCACGCATTATAAATATGACACTGCCTTTCTTTTCTGCACGGATCTGTGTGCCATGACGTGCGGTAGATGGTATGTGAGAAACGCGCACTCACTTTCGTCTCTGCTTGACAGTCTGGGAGGTGTGTGGGTTCGCAGGAAGTTCCATGCCCATATTTAGTGGTGACGACCGCCGTTCGGGTCCACACACATCTGGGCTGTGTTCAAATCAAAGTTCAAACTTGTGTTTTCTTGTTTTTCTTTGTTCCTTGGAAAAATATCCACAAACAACCTCCAGCTGTGAGCCTCACTCTCAAATTCTGGCTGCGAGTGAATTTCTTTGTGATGAATATAATGCATCGTTAAATCTGTACAGTTTCCTATTTGATGAAACACAAAGTGTATGGCCAAACCATCCTCATGGCCACAGAACTGAAATTTCACTTGTAATTAAACTGGGGGGGAAATCTAAATCTAAAAAGAAAATCTAAAAATACACAAATAACAAAGAAAGAATACCAAATAACAAACACCAGAGTGAATGTGAGAGGAATATGAAATGAGAAACATGTAAAGCATATTTTTTTAAAGATGGAATAGTGTTCTGACTGAAAAACTGAGAAGACATATGCCAGAATAGCTGTTCAGCACTAAAGTCATTAAGTGTTGAGCTGCTTGGAGTCACATTAAAAATATGGTGATAAAAATCTGAGCAGATAAGCAGCAGTTTGCTCTGGGTGCATGGCCCGTGTTTGTCAGTTTAGCTTTTACTAAACATTGTACAACAGATGGCACAAAGTTACAGATATTCCGTGTGGTAATGTGCTCTGGTTTTAGCTCAGTGAGTATTTTTCAACATTTCTGTGTAAAATAAGCACGTCAGCAGCTCAAATAGCTCCACTTCCTGAATGCATCTCTGTGAGGGGTTTCAGAGTCTTCTCAGCAGTGAAAGTAGCTGCTGGACACAAGATGACAGAAATAACAGGAGTTATGTTTCGGGAACTGTTCAGTTTTCATAGATCTGTAACAGCACAAAGAGTTTTCCAAAAACACTTTTGCAGTCACAGAAAGATTTAGGCCAAGCTTACTTTAATGAAAGGTTGCCACACTCTGAAGGGATCCCTGCCCTTCATTTTCATAGGAAATAAAAGAACTGGCAGCATCCTAAATAACAGCTCACCTTTTTCTTTGCCAACAGTGCTGCTGAAGGATAAAAGACAAGAACCATACATATCAGCCCGCTCTCATGGGACTTACCTTAAAACCAACAACAACAACAACAACAACTTGATTTCAGTGCATCCAATGGAGCCAAACGGAGCATTATCTCTTGTGAGTTGATTTTCTTTTTATAATTCATTAGTGTGGTGTAACAGAGCTGTTCATCCAGCCTGGTGTTGATAGAGTATCTTTAATCAAACTGGCTGATGTAACAACGTGTTGGAAAGCCGTTCTTTTAATCACATGTGACATTTCTTCTGAGGGCTGCAGACAAGCTTCACACACACACAGCCAGATCTCCCAGACAGGGACAGGTCCTAAACTAAGACAAAAAGTTTTTATCCAACACTTTACCGGGGAAGACTTTAGCATGAGAGCGAGAGTTGTATTTTCATGTTCAAAAAATCCGCGTCACAATTTCATAATCCTGTGTTGGTGTGGCATCAGGCTGACTGCAGTCTGGCTTCGTCTCCATACAAAGTACATGCTGTCCCACTGAGCATTTGTGCTTTTGTGGCCTTCAAGAAAAAGAAAATCCCTTAACAGTATTGACTGCCAGGCATCAATGTGTCACATTGTGACTCTGAGCCAATCACAGTTGCAAGAATTCATCAGCCCCCATGTGTGTTCTAGCTCCGCCCATGTACAGATCATGTGATCAGTCAGGGGCAGTAGCAGCAGGACACAACTCTGGCTCTGTCAGGAAAACAACGTAGGCAATGTTTGCTTAGTCATGTGGAAATGCAAGCCTGCAACATGGAAAAGGTGTGATTTCATCAACTCATGAATCCAAGCGTTTCAAAAAGTCACATCTGCATGTGAAAGCCCACAGAGGTAGTGACGAGCTGTCCTAACTCAGACTTACAGTAGCCATCTCACTGCTGCTCAGGTGACTTCGAGTAAGACACTTAGATCCTAAGAATTAAGCCTGCAGCAGAGTCAGAACAAAAAGCCATTGTGAAGGCAGTCAGACATGCTGATGTGTGGATCATTATTATTTAAAGGGATTCCATTAGAATATTTTTGCATTGCGACTTTTGTGATTTATGTCCCATGCTTTTTCCTACTTACAAATGCAATATTTAGCGGTAGTATTTATTGTATTTGTATGTGTGTATTCCATTGCACTTTACTGCTATAATACAAAAAGGAAAATTAATCCTTTTGGACTGATTAAAATAACACACTAAACCTTTTCCATAAAACAAGTTTTCTGATTTACTTTGTTGCTTTTATGCTGAAAATCTATAAATGACTCATGTCAATTGTGTCTATTACTTTAATAAAATAGATTTAATAAAATAAAAAGCTTGCATTGCAAATTGCTACTTAAGGCAAATGGAAAAATATGGCTAGTATTTGAAATCTATATAGCTGTAATTTTATAATTCTGTGTTTATAAATATGCAGCATTTTAGCTTTGCAGCTAGGTGTAATGATGCTCAGTGTAGGTACGTTATAGTGTTTGGAATCTTGAACTTTCACATAGTAGCATAAAATAAAAGCAGCATACTTTTTATGAGAGAGTAGTATAAGATTGTATTTTGTGACCAAGTGCTTAAATATGACCATAAATGCTGGCTCTGGGACTGATGTAACACAACAAGAGTATTAATGCTTGGAAAAAACAGTTAGCGAACATTTAAGAAATATCTTAAAATACTGTAAGAGAAAGTGAGAAACCAAGTATCGTTTCATGTTTATCATTACAGATATCTGGATGTGCTCTTTCATTTGGGTGTTCTGTGTGCTGGTGTTTGAGGGTTCTGCTGTTTTCTGTGTTATGATAGTCATAAGTCAATGTATATCTGCTGCCATGACATGACAATAACCCGGTTAGTTTTTGTCATCATAGGTTAGTTTGAAGACACTGGCAAGGTTGTTGTATTTGTGGTTCATTTATCTGATTTTCTGATTTCTGGGTCAACATGACCTCATTCTCTGTAACTCTTAGTGCTTTGTGTAAAGCAGTATGCTGCTATTGCAATCAGACTCATACTAGCACAATAGGATCAATACTTTGTTTATATCTTCTATGGAGCCCACTGAATTGTGTTCATTATTTAATGAAAAATGTACCTCAAACATGCACTATGAACAATGTCTGAACCTTTTGTTGTTGACTGTCACATCTATTTTATTTACAACCCAACAGAAGCTAACCCAAAGTGTTTAGAGACAGGCACATGAGCATTTCAACTCTGCAAAAATCCCAGGTGCAAAATACATGAAAAGCTGAAAATTGGGTTTTGTGGTATAAACTAATTACTCTGGGGAAAAAAGTGTGTTTATTTATAACTTTGGTCTTATTAAATAATTAATTCATTTGAGCATGGTCTCTTACACCTTTAATTAAAGAATTTAATTATAGTGGAGAAACTTGTCTTCAGGGCCTGTAGGTTATTCAGCATGAAAATAATTTTTATGTGTGTGTTTGTGTGTAAATCAAAATGCTGAGACTGATGCATTATTGTGTAAATAGCATAAGTTGAGTAAAAAAAAAAAGCAATAGTTCCATAGTTACTGCACCTGAATTGGGTCACAAAACAACTGTAGGGGTACAGAAATAAATAAAGATTTAGGAAAGAAGATAGCAAGGTTATAATGTATAATTTAACGCATCAGTTGATTTTTTATATATAAATGTAGAAAACAATTAATTTCTAAGAGAAAAAACAGAAATTTCATTCATTTCATACTTGAGGGTACAAAATGAGTGTAACTTTACAAAGTGTCATTCATTTTGATGCTCTAGTGACGGAGCTATGACAACTTTAACCTAGGTTCTATTTAAAGAGGCAACAGTACATCATACCTGATCCTGTGTAGTTGCTGTGTTTATTATTAAATTTTTATTAATGAGAGGAGAGTGAACATCATTTGACTTCTAGACTATGCCACTGTTTGTTGTCCACAACACTGGTAAAAAAAAAAAAATTAAATTAAAAAAAAAAAAACCCCAACAAAATCTCTGATTATGAAAACATGTGCAGACCAGCAGACCATGTTGTTTGATATGGTTGTATGCAGAACAGGGAATCAAAAACATTCACGGGTTTTTTTTGTATGTTCTATGGGTCCTGATAATCATCCGTATACTACTACATCTGTGAATAAAATAGTTCAAACATCCTGTGCCCCAAATCCCCCCCTCCCCCCCTCCATGCAGTCGCGCAGGGGTGTGTTCTGAATAAAAAAAATTTCGCGAGGGGCGGGGTTTGGCCTCCTGGCATTCCGAGGACTGTAGCCTAATCGTGGTAACACCATGCTGCATTCACGTTGTAACGAAAGGTAGGAAATACAGGAGCCTAGAAAAAGCAGGAGCCAGTCCATTTAATTCAGTTTTATTTATACACCGCCGAATTATAACAACAGTCGCCTCAAGGCGCTTTATATTCTACAATAATACATATAGTCTGAGTCCTGACTAATATTTCTGAACAGAGCAGAGGAGAAAATTGTGTAAGGATTTATGAGGGTTTGTGTTTTGAAAATAGATCTACAAAAACATACTGTTACTTCCAGCTTTGTACTTAGTAATTTGGTAATAGGTTAAACTTTCATTCGCTGAAGAGGAATAATCACAGGTATAATCAGACAAGCCAGCAATCGGAGTTTTTAAATAGTAAAATGGCCGAATACTCGAATACATGATATCCCGCATTTGTTAATCTCTGTTCGTGACTGGCTCAGCCCTATTCTCCTGAAATAAATATCAATAAACCTTCAACAAACCTAAACCACTCTTTGTTAATGGTGTCAATTTTCACAGTTCCTACTACAACATTTCTGCGGCGTTTTTACAATAAAAATCCTAAATTACGTGAACACAGCGTCAATTTACAAGGACCTAAATGCAACCCCACTCCCCACGCACACATATCAGTCCGCGCTGTGTACATTCTAGTTTTGTTACAGACGTATAGGAGTTCGTAACCATAGCAACATGCCAACGTGAACCGTGTACTGCTGAGGAACTATGTTTTCCGGCGGAGTGGAAAGCTAAAGCAACGTCGGGATTCGAATGCTCTTCCTACGCTTCATGGTTTCTCGAGGCACTTGGCACAGCCAGCACCGGCACCTTTAATGTCGCACAGTTATTAACCAACTGGAGTAGTTTTCGTCCGCGTGTTGTGTTAAAGCGAGAGAAAAGAAAACAGACTTCCTGACGGAGCCGCAGCACACGCCACCAGTGAAAGGGTTAAAGCGGGGAACTGCTGGACCACACATGTTGGAAGAAGCTGAGTACTGACCTAACCAGTTTAGATCAACCGGAGCTCCATTTAGTCAAGGACAGGCCAAACTAATGGAGTTGACAAGGATTAGCGCAATGAATGAAACCATAAAAGGTCAAAAATAATTCCTATGCAGCTTCCTCAGCGGGGGATTTTAGTGTCAGCGTGTCCGGGACAATTATCTTTAACGAAATTCAACGCGCCAGGAGGCTGCTCCAAATTATTTAGATATTTTTCTGATGTTAGGCCTGCTGTTTGGAACCTCTGTAGATAAATAAATCAAACGTCATTCGTTTTTTCCGGACTCTCCTCTCACAGCCGCTTCCAGGACTTAATCACAGAGGTTGTGTAGGGTTAACTCTTTGAAATGAACACCTCTCTGTCCCTGGTTGTTCTCTCAAACACCACAAATAATTGTTTTGGGGGAACAGTTTCTCCGAGGCCTGCATGTCCAACACAGTGTATTTCAGGCCCACCAGCACTAAATAAATGGTCTATTAATTAATTTCATTTTATTGAATCTTCTGGTGTTTGGGGGGGGGGAGAAAGAAATGATGAGTGAGAGCAATATTGTTAATATTGCCTGTGTCAATGAGTTAAAGAATAAAGCAGAGCAAATGATTCTTGATTGAAATGAATCATCTCACAAATTGTTGACTCCATTTTATTTATATAGCTCCAAATCACAACAGCTGCTGCTTCAGATATACTGTGACAGTACATCTTAGTTTATTTGTGGTAATTGTTTAGCAGTTATGTCATTGTGAAGCATGAAATAGATCCAGACAACAACTTTTTCTCATCTAACAATAACAATTGCTGCTACTATACAAATAAAGACTACAATCAGAGGATTAAAACTGAGAATAAATTATCAATTATCCACTTTAACTGTAGAAGTCTCTATGCTAATTTTAGTCATATCAAAGAATATCTTAACCAGTTTTCACATCCATTTAGTGTCATTGCCTTATCAGAAACTTGGATCAATATGGAAAAAGGAACAGACTTTGAACTGGAGGGTTATGAATTCACATTTATAACTAGGCGAAACAAAGGAGGAGGAGGAGTGGCCTTGTATGTGGACAAATCCTTGAAATTTAATGTGGTGGAAAAGATGACGATGGTGATTGATAATGTACTAGAATGTATTACAGTTGAAATTTGTAAAGAAAAAAGTAAAAATGTAATCATTAGCTGTATATACAGAGCTCCAGGTAGTAGTATTGAGACATTTAAAGACTGGATAGAAGAAACATTTATTGAAATAGCTCGCAAAAAAGTTTTCATTTGTGGAGACTTCAATATTGATTTGCTAAACCCAAATAAACATAAAACCACTGAGGAATTTATAAACACAATGCACTGTATGAATCTATTCCCTAAAATTACTAGACCTACCAGGATTACATCACATTGTGCAACTCTCATAGACAACATTTTTGCAAATGACATTGAAAATAAGACTGTAAGTGGACTCCTGATTAACGACATAAGTGACCATCTTCCAATTTTTACAATCTATGATAGGAATTACAAGATCAATAAAATGGACAGTAAAAAAGAGTACAGACAAGTAAGAACAGAAGAAAGAATGAATGCATTTAAAAAAGATTTATTGAAGGAAAACTGGGGTGAAGTATATCAGGAACAGGACGTTAATAGTGCTTATAATAAATTCCTTAGAATATTTACATTACTGTACAATACCAACTGTCCAATAAAGCAATATAGTAGGAAACAGAAATATATGGACTGTCCATGGATAACAAAAGGTCTGCAAAATGCATGTATAAAGAAAAATGCTCTATACAGAGAGTTCTTAAGAACGAGAACTAAAGATGCTGAAATCAGATACAAAAGATATAAAAATAGGTTAACTAATATACTTAGATTTAGTAAAAAGGAATACTATAAGAAGCAATTAGATATAAATAGAAATAATAATAAAAGATTATGGGAAATCCTGAACAGTGTTATAAAATGTGGGACTGGACAAAAGAACTATCCCAAGTATTTCATTTGTAATGACCATGAAGAATACAATATGGATGTTGTGGCAAATAGTCTCAATGAATTCTTTGTAACTGCTGGACCAAATTTAGCAAGAACAATCACTCATCCTGGGAAAGCACAGGAAAAACCCGATACACTGATTGACAGAAATCCATATTCTATGTTTCTCACAGCCGTTGATGAAAATGAAGTTCTTGAAATTGTCAAAAAATGTAAAAATCACAAATCTTTGGATTGTAATGATATTGATATGATAGTGGTTAAAAGAGTCATTGAGGCTATTATAAAACCATTTACATACATCTGTAATTTATCATTTCAAACTGGTCGATTTCCAGACAGAATGAAAATAGCAAAAGTTATACCTCTATACAAATCTGGAAACAAACACCATTTCACAAACTACAGGCCTGTCTCTTTACTACCTCAATTCTCAAAAGTTCTTGAAAAACTGTTTAAAAACAGACTGGAAAAATTTATAGATAAACATAAACTACTCACTGAGAGTCAGTACGGATTCCGATCAAGCAGATCAACATCATCGGCACTATTAGATTCAATAGAATACATCACAAATTCCATAGACAAAAAGCAATATGTGGCTGGGTTATTCATAGACTTGACAAAGGCATTTGACACTATAGATCATGATATATTAATAAGAAAACTGGAACGTTATGGTGTCAGAGGGGTAGTTTTAGATTGGGTCCGGAGTTATTTAAGTGACAGAAAGCAGTTTGTGAAAATAAATGGTGGTTGCTCCTTATGTATGGACATTGCTTGTGGTGTACCCCAAGGGTCAGTTTTGGGTCCAAAATTCTTCAACTTGTACATTAACGACATCTGTAAAGTGTCCAAAGTATTAAAAGTGGTTCTCTTTGCTGACGATACAAACATTTTTTGCTCTGGTGATGATCTGCAGAATTTATTGGAGGATATGACTAATGAAATAAGTAAAGTGAAGTTCTGGCTTGATAAAAACAAATTATCATTAAATTTGAATAAATCTAAACTTGTGTTATTTGGAAATAGTAGTTTAAATACTAATGCAAAGATTCAAATAAATGGTGTTGATATTGAAAAAGTCAGTGAAAATAAATTTCTGGGGGTAATAATAGATGAAAAACTTAACTGGAGAGCTCACGTAAGATATATTCATTCCAAAGTATCACGAAGCATTGCAGTACTAAACAAGGCAAAACAGGTATTCGACAGAACATCACTTCATATTCTCTACTGTTCACTGGTTTCACCATACTTAAGCTATTGTGCAGAGGTCTGGGGCAATAACTATAAAACCACATTACATTCACTTTTTACTCTTCAAAAGAAAGCAATTCGAATCATCCACAATGCAGGTTATAGGGAACATACAAACTCACTATTTTTGCAGTCTGAAATATTGAAAATTGACGATATAGTGAAATTCCAAACAGCACAAATTCTATTCAAAGCAAAAAATAAAGAACTGCCAGGTAATATTCAGAGTATGTTTTTTTTGAAAGAAGGAAGTTATAATTTAAGGGGTTTTTGTAACTTCAAAACAATGAAGGTACGTACTACAAGAAAAGGCTTTTGTGTTTCTGTTCAAGGAGTGAAACTATGGAACAAACTGAATATGGAATTAAAGCAATGTCCAAACATAAAACTGTTCAAAAAGAGTTATAAAAATATGATCTTCTCGATCTATAAAGAAAAGGAAAATATTTAAATTAAGTGAATGTCTCTATTTAAAAACAAACAAACAAAAAATTCATGATGTGATATTATAGTATATAGTATATCAGAAATCTGTTCACTATTTTTATTACAAATTATATCAGTAAGGAAGCTGACTAAATATTCACTGATAATTTATGGGACAGGGGTGGGATTAAATAAGTGTATACTTCTTCCCACTCCCTTTCAACATGTAAATTAATCAGAATGTTTTTTTGTATGTAATTTGTATAGTATATTTTTTTTCTCTCATTTCTTTTCTAAATGTACTTGTATATTGTTCACATGTTGAAATAAATTACCAATCAATCAATCAATCAATCAATCAAGCTGCACCCTGAAGATCGCATTTGCTCCCTTATCATGGGACTGCAAAAAAAGGACTAACTAATATATTCTATTACAAAAAAAACCTAAACTCAGTAGGACTTTGATTGAACTAAATTGTTTTCATCTGTACCATGTCTTATTTGTCCTTCACTCATTTTTCTCCACTAAAAGTACTGCATGTATGTAATCTTTAATTCAGCATGAGCACACATTTTGAACAGTATTTGTTTGTCATCAGGCTTTATGTAGTGGACATTTGTTTCCTATCTGAAGTGATTACAGGATTCAGTCTGGTTTTCAGCCAGCTTATGTGTTTTGTAGGAAGAAATCGTTAAATTAATAAAATTACTTTTTAATGTCACTCCTCTGATTGCCAAGACTCCGGAAAAGAATTTTCAGAAGCCAAAAATCCTACATTCTCATAGCACACAGGAATTATGGATTACTGTTCGGGTACTTATCATGGTCAGTGAAGATGTAACAGTAACTCGAGCCCTTAGCTAAATGTAGCTGAGCAAATACGAATACATTTCACAAACGTGAAAATCCCATGACATTATGTGCACTTATTTTTTTGTAGACAGTGAAATTAAAAGAACATAAAAAATGTTAAAGTCCTGCATTCAAAACTGGAATAAAATATATTTTTTAAAAAAATGTGTAAAAACTCAAAAAAAGTGTCCAAAATAATGTAGTATATATGCATATCACGTGTTAGCTGCTTGAGATTGTTTTCTTTAACTGAGGTTTTTGAATAGTTTATTTGTTACTACTATTATTTATTTACAATAGACAGCAGGACAGCGCTCTCCATTACCATAATCAAAAGACCAAATGAATATATTTTGGAAGAACGGTATATCATTCCTCCAACGGAGTTCCAGAGAATTACAAAATTATTTGTAAGGCTCACTGAATCTGTACTGGCAGAATGTGGTGGCTCAACACCTTTAATTTGTCACTCATCTTATTTCATAAAATGAAACAGATATTGTAAAGTAACTGTGGACTAAATGTACAAGAGCAATGCAAAAGTAAGGCTTTAGATTATCTTCCCTCTGATGACAGATGTTGTTGTAGATTTATGTTTACATTTATTTGTATTTTAAAACTAAGTCTTTAGAGGTGAATGAAGGATAACAGGAAAGCATGTGAAAGAACAGGGAATGGGGCTTGGAAGGCAGTGGGCAAGCAGCTAGGTACTTGGTCATGAAGGATGATGAAAGTATCAGTGGCGGTCAGTAGATGGCTGATGAGCAGGCTGGATGACACTGGGGAGTCTGAGAAGTAGGGAGAACCATGGTTAATACAGTGAAGATCCCACAGAAACAATCAGACTTCACCAGGTCTAGTGATTGAGGAAAATACTTTAACTTCCAGTGATGGTTTATAAAAAGAACAAGAAAGAAACATGTCTTATGCAAAAAAAAGAAAAAGAAATGAGCTATAAGTTGCTGAAAATAATTCTTTAAACTGAATAGAAAGTATAAATAGAGGTTTACAGGTGTGTACTATGTGTATTGTGCAGTAACAAATTTCAGTGTAGTTCAGTAACTAGGTTTCATGAGACATAAGCTATTAAAGATTTAAGAGCAAATAAGAATAGAAAATCAACACAATAAACAGTAAAGCATAACAAAATAGTGCTTCTTTATTTGTGAACTGTAACTTATATTTGGTTTGATCTGGAGTGACATTAAACAGAAGTGTGGGAAGAGGGTGCCATTTAAATTAAAATGTTTATACATTTTAAATGTACTGCATGATACCATCTTGGTATAGTTTACTTTTGGCATAATAAACATGGGTAAATCAGCATGAAAGTATTAAGGAAGGCTCTAGTTTATTGTGAATTAAAGTGGTCATGGACTCACAGATCGTAACAACTGCTCTGCGACCAGACCTCGTCCTTTGGTCTAACTCCCCAAAACTTGTGTACGTCATTGAGCTGACGGTACCATGGGAGGACCTTGTCCTTTGGGATTGGCAGATGCAAGTGGACTTGGATCAGAGGCTAATTTTTCCCACAGAGATTGTAACAACTACTCTGCGACCACGACCAGACCTCGTCCTTTGGTATAACTCCCAAAAACATGCGCATGTCATTGAGCTGACGGTACCACAGGAGGAAGCAATTGAGGAAACATTAGAGCGTAAGAAGCTGCGGTATGCCAACTTGGCAGCTGAGGCAGAGGACAGAGGCTGCTTTGTTGCCAGTACAACAGCAAAACTGCTTAGAGAGATTGGGATCAGAGGACAGGTGCAACGGCAGGCTATAAGAAAATTAGCTAACACTGCTGAGAGGACCAGTCACTGGCTATGGTTAAAAAGGACTGACATCACTTGGGTAGCTAAGGCAGTCAGCTAACTGTGAAAGAAAAGAAAATATTCAACTCTTCTTCCTTCTGCTCTTCTTCTCTTTTCTGGGAGGCAGTGGGGAGGTAGAGCTTACAGCCCGATCCGGCGGGTAGGTGTGGGAAGCCAGATCGGGCGCCCCCCTTCCGGCTCTCCTTTCTGCTCTTTCCTATCTTGTCCCTTTTGTCCGTGTTGGGGAGTAACAGAATACATGTACTGCCGTTACATATTTAAAATACAAATATGAGCATTCCGTTACAGTTACCGTTTTAAAGGGTGGTATTCAGAATACAGTTACTTTGTTGAAATAAATGGATTACACGGTGGTCTCCTCCTGTTTCATATGTTAGGCTATGCCCTCTCTATTAGGGATGGGTATCGAAAACCGGTTCTTGTTGAGAACCGGTTCCCACTGTTTCAATTCCTTGGAATCGTTTGCCACTTTTAAAAACGATTCCCTTATCGATTCCAGTCGCCCCGAATGACGTCATCACGTTGAGTAGCGTCTTTTACCCAGTAGGAAACACGGCGCCTGAGCGGCACAAACGCTCAAAAGTTTGGTTACACTTTATGAGAAAGGATGACAACAGGGCAACGTGCAATACTTGCAAAGTAGAGATTTCATCAAAGGGAGGAAACACTACGAATATGCAAAAGCATTTGCTCAAAAAACACGCGATTGCTTTCAACGAATGTCGTGTTTTTGATCCGCTCCGGACTAGCGAAGCTCAGCCCAGCAGCAGCGGTAGCGTTTCCACGTCCTCTCCCGTTAATACTGCAGGTAACTAATCAATTAGCATTGCATATTATGTTAGCGCGATTTACCTTATTACAAAACCTGCTATTACTGTGCGTTGCATTTAGATAACCATGATGAGAGAGACAGAGTCTGGCTGGCTCAGATGCTGGCAGTTCTCGCTGCAGTCTACCGGTAGCGTCTCCTTTCAGGCCAGGATAGACGAATGTCACCCAGCAGTGTCTAAGTTTGTGGTCAAAGGCTTGCACCCATTTGCCACAGCAGATGCCCCCGATTTCACTTTGGTAAGTGAATATGTTTAATTGTAGGCAGGGACATTACTGGATATTCTTGTGTAATTGCTACAGAATAATTTATGTTAAACTTTGTTATTGCTACAGGAGAATATTTATTTTATTATTTTACATATACATTTTTTTTCCTGGGGACCCTGTGACACCCCATTGAAGAGCCGTAGGCTGTGAATCTCTTAAGATCTCACTGTTGGGTTTGTAAGGCCATGTTACTCCTAAATTTCTATCTTGTTCAAAGAGAAGATATAAAACAAAGTTCTAAGCTAATCGACTTTAGTGTTCTCCTTTTTTTAAAAAAAGAATCGATAAGAGAATCGATAAGGAATCGAATCGTTAAACAGAATCGAAAATGGAATCGGAATCGTTAAAATCTTATCAATACCCATCCCTACTCTCTATTTTTGGTAATTCCACACCAGTGGAAACCCAAACATGCGGCCCACATAATGACGTGAAGAAATATTTAAAAAAAATAATTTAATATGAAGGCAATAGGCAGAGTGTTACAGGCATAGCCCTAAAGAATGTAGCCTCATGGGCAGTGTAATCCGTGCTGGAGGGAGAATGGACTGCCATGCCCCTTATGTTTCTGTTAGCGCCAGGGAGTGAGAAAAAGGAGAGTCGAAAAGTACGAGCTGTCACTGAGCAGAAAGGGGACATAGAAGCATGTAAATATAATAATAACCACTCCAGCCAAAAAGAGTGCCTGACGAGCCCAGTTGTAAGTAAGCTATTAAGACTCGACTGTACACTGTGTTCGTGTTTTCCTCCGAAACAATAAGCTCCGCTGGAGCAGCCTTTCAAGCCTCTCTCTGTCTCTCGCTAGCAAAGTTGACCCAGACAACAAAGTAAGGCTAGTTTTCAGTTACGAGCCCGACACGGAACCCGATGTATTAGCCAGAGGTCCCGCGGACTTGTTTTATATACTCGCGGAATAGTTTTCTATACGAAATCGCTGCAATCGCTATATTAAGATTTAAATATCTAGTTCAGATTGGTATGGCGAGGAACCTTCAGTAATAGTAATAAATCACACAGGAATAGTACATTCATGTAGTTGCAAATAGCATGATAATACAGTGGCTTGCAAAAGTATTCAGCCCCCTTGAAGTTTTCCACATTTGCTTTCACACACAGCCACAAACATGAATCAATTTTATTGGAATCCCACATGGAAGACCAATACAAAGTGGTGTACACTTCTTGAGAAGTGGAACAAAAATCATACCTAACCCCATGCTCTGGGGGTGCTTCTCTTCAGCAGGGATAGGGAAGCTGGTCAGAGTTAATGGGAAGATGGATGGAGCCAAATACAGGGCAATCTTGGAAGAAAACCTCTTGGAGTCTGCAAAAGACTTGAGACTGGGGCGGATGTTCACCTTCTAGCAGGACAATGACCCTAAACATAAAGCCAGGGCAACAATGGAATGGTTCAAAACAAAACATATCCATGTGTTAGAATGGCCCAGTCAAAGTCCAGATCTAAATCCAATCAAGAATCTGTGGCAAGATCTGAAAACTGCTGTTCACAAACACTGTCCATCTAATCTGACTGAGCTGGAGCTGTTTTGTAAAGAAGAATGGGCAAGGATTTCAGTCTCTAGATGTGCAAAGCTGGTAGAGACATACCCTAAAACAGTGGTCCCCAACCCCCGGGCCTCGGACCGGTACCGGTCCGTGAGTCGTTTGGTGCCGGGCCGCAAGAGTTGAGGCTCAGGTGTGAAATGTATGGTTTTCAGGGTTTTTATCGTTTTTCAGCGCTATTTTGTTATCGTTTTTATCGTTAACTCGGTTTTCCTGGGTCTTTTCACGTGTGTTATGAATAAATCTTTTTTTCGGTACCAGTACTAGTTTTATTTTGTTGTATTTATCCGCCACACCTTAAAGGCCAGTCCGTGAAAATATTGTTGGGCATAAATCGGGTCCGTGGCGCAAAAAAGGTTGGGGACCACTGCCCTAAAAGACTGGCAGCTGTAATTGCAGCAAAAGGTGGTTCTACAAAGTATTGACTCAGGGGGCTGAATAATTACGCACACCCCACTTTTCAGTTATTTATTTGTAAAAAATGTTTGGAATCATGTATGATTTTCGTTCCACTTCTCAAGTGTACACCACTTTGTAGTGGTCTTTCACGTGGAATTCCATTAAAATTTATTCATGTTTGTGGCTGTAATGTGACAAAATGTTGAAAAGTTCAAGGGGGCCGAATACTTTTAAAGAGATCTCCGATGTTGTTCCCGGGATCTGCTGGAGCCACTCGCCTAGCTTGGGAGTCACCGCACCTAGTGCTCCGATTACCACGGGGACCAGCGTTACCTTCACCCTCCACATCCTCTCGAGCTCCTCTCTGAGCCCTTGGTATTTCTCCAGCTTCTCGTGTTCCTTTTCTCTGATGCTGCTGCCATTTGGAACCGCCACATCGATCATACCCCTTATATATACACAAAATTCACGGTTCAGTTCGATACTTTGGTGTCATGGTTCAATATTTTTTCGATACAAAAAAATGTTCATGGTTTTTTAATTTGTCATTTATTAAAATTATATATATATATTTTAACTCAAAAGTACCGTTTTTAAATTTAATGTTGCTGAAACAACAAAGTAAGAAAAAAATAAATCTATCTGATCGAGAAATCACTCATCTTTGGAAAAGAGAGTTTATTACAGAGAAATGTCTCTTTCCAAAATAAAAGCTATACTATACGCTTCTTCTGGGCTATATTCTCAGCAGCATATTAAACATATCAGGTCCCCATAAGGAGAATCATGTGCTAACGGCTGTCTAAATGACTTGGGTAAAGTTTGTAGCATGCGTGCTTGTTGTTTTTGTCTGCTTCCACCTGTCTTTGCACTAGGATGATGTCGGCGTAAATGTGCAGTCATATTCATTGTGTTCCCACTAGTGCTGTCAGCGTTAATCTGAAATGAGGTTAATGCCACAACACGGCAAATCTCCGTTAACAAGCTACCGTGGACTGCCCCGTGCGTGGGGCTGGACGGCGTTTGGAAAATAATTCCAAACGCCAGATCTGAATGAGGGTGGGGGAGGTTCAATTTGCCATGTTGCAACGAGCTTCTGTCTTGCTAGCTTGTGCTGCGCTCAGTGGATCTGCGTTCGACTACTCCCCCTAGACTGCACTGTCGAGCGCAGATCCACTGAGTTCTCAACACGGACAGCATCGTCAGAAGAAAAGTTGATAAAACAAATAAACATTTTTGTATTGTTCGATACATATGCGTAGCCAACCGAAAGCACTGTATCGAACGGTTCAATATCGATACGAGTACCGTTGCACCCCTAATATATATATATATATATATATATATATATATATATATATATATATATATATATAGACAGTCTCGGTCGTTGTGTCCTTGGGCAAGACACTTCACCCGTTGCCTACTGGTGGTGGTCAGAGGGCCCGGTGGCGCCAGTGTCCGGCAGCCTCGCCTCTGTCAGTGCGCCCCAGGGTGGCTGTGGCTACAATGTAGCTTGCCATCACCAGTGTGTGAATGTGTGTGTGAATGGGTGGATGACTGGATATGTAAAGCGCTTTGGGGTCCTTAGGGACTAGTAAAGCGCTATATAAATACAGGCCATTTGCTATTAAATATTCCTAAATTGGCTTTTCAATATAAAAAATTGCAACTTCCACAAGACAAATAGTGACATTTTCTGAATGGTATATAGTTGAATTACACAATTTTACAAAATAAATCATGGGGAATGCTTTTTAGCATGAAATTCTTAGTCACAAAAATGAAGAAAGTGTCATTTTCATTCAACTGAGAAAATAGATAAATATCACAAAAACAAAGATATTGGTAGATTGTAGAGCTGGGCGATATGAGATTTTTTCATATCACGATATGTTTTTTTCATTTCAGGCGATAACGATATCTATCACGATATAAGCCAAATAACTATATTTGTAAGATTTAAATGTGCCGTTGCTCACAAGTAAAATGTGAAATAATCAGCAGCTTGTTTTTAAATATTTATTTCCCATAATAAGTTCAACAGGGTAGATGTACTTAAGGAACATGAGACTTTTTCAGATAAATAAAGGCAAATATTGCAAACTACACAAAAGGCAGCCGCTAAAGCGTTTAAGTTTCAAAATAGAACAAATGAAACAGACTAAATTGTCAATTCCACTTAGAAACAAAATATTAATTCTAAAAATAAATCTTAGTTTGTTTTACAGAAGAACAGACAAAACTGACTAACTTTTGTCAATATCAAATAAACAGAGAACTAAAAGGAAATTCTCAATCTCTCCTTGTTGTATAGTTTAGCTTTTCAAACAGTTTTAACAGTTACTTTAGTCTGACAAAAGCCGAATGACGAATTAGCGCTTCCAGTCAGAGACTGAGGCTACGTCCACACGTACACGGGTATTTTTGAAAACGGAGATTTTCCGTTTTCGTTTTAAAAAATAATCCCGTTCACACGTAAAGGCAGAAATGAAGGAAAACGCTGCTATGAACATGCCAAAGCAGCAGGTGGCGCTAGATTCCTAACCGTGCAGAAATGTTGGCCAATCAGAAGTCTAGAAGCCTCGGTGGGAAAAAGTAAACAAAGCTGCGGCATAGAAGCAGAACCGAGTCGTATGTGTGGAGGGACAGTAACTGTCTGTATATGTAAGCATTTAAACACTGCAGAGAGTAGAATTAACAGTAACAGTATTGTAGAAATTCATTTCACCGAAACAATAACGCGGCGCACAGTGTGACGCATGCACCAGTTTATTGTATTTCCAGACTTGCTTTCAGCACAATTTACAGTGCACGCTACTCTGTTTTTTGTCAGACTTGAAATAGCCGAAATACCTTCAAACTACGGAACTTCTATGGCTCTTCCGTTCGACAATCTCTCCGGCATTGGAACCATCATCGGTTTTCTCTTCGGTCACGCTCGGTTGATTTTTCTAGTCGGCACACTCATTTCCTCTATTATGCGCTGGCTCCATTACCCGCTGGCTGCTTCCCAAACAAACACACGTGCGGCTTGGCACTTGTGCTGTATGTAGCAAGTCACGCGACGTGACGCTGCGGCTGTGATTGGTTCAGCTCTGCACTACTGAATTTGGATCGGCTGACCTTTTTTTTTTTTTTTTTTTTTTTTTTTTTATTAAAGAGGACAAGAGCGGCGAGGTCTATCGCGATAGCTTAATTTCTCTATCGAGTAAAAGTTATATCGCGATACATATCGTTATCGTTCTATCGCCCAGCTCTAGTAGATTGTCTGGTACAATTGAAGCAATATACTGCATTTTCCAGATGGCACTCTAATTATAAATCAGAAAATAGTTAAATAAGTGGATTATTTCATTTTCAAGATGTGGGTCACTCTAATCCCAGGTAAAACATTTTCAGCTGAACCATATCCTATTTGCTTTAAAAAAAAAAGGTACAATTGTTGCATATAAAGCATAAAATTATCAAATGATGAATTCTTCTAATTTGTGCCACACACACACACACACACACACACACACACACACACACACACACACACACACACATATATATATATATATATGGGATTTGTACAGCTTGTGGTATATATATATATACCACAAGCTGTACAAATCCCATTCTAATTCATTCTGATGGTAATTTCAGGCTTTAATATTTCATAGTTTTAAAGAAAATATGTTCAGACATTGCTCTAGATTTCAATGTGTAAAAGGAGGAGGATCAGAAAGTCATGTGGTTTTAAAGGTACTGAGCTCCCGTGGTTTTAATTGTATTTGTCTGATAGACTCCAAATCTTTTCCACGTAAACAGTCCTCTTCACACACTAAGGTTAATTATGGAGTTCAACAGGGTCCTGTACTGGGACCTGTACTTCATACATGCTCCCTGAGGGTAGTATTATTAGAAGGCACAGTACATACGTTTTCATTTTTATGCAGATGATACCCAGCCTTATCTGTCAATGAAGTCAAATGACACACACACCAATTAATTAAACTACTGGAATGTCTTAAAGACATAATAACTTGTATGACCTCGAATTTCCTTCTTTTAGATTCACTTGACAGTACAAACATCTTAGAAACATGGTGTATTAAAATCACAAGTTTTAAACTCTAAGTTTACTGCACCAGTATACACCATATCCCACCACCTGTCAATCTGTTGGACACATCCAAGAGTCTATGGCTGTATCCCAATTCAGGGTCTGCAGCCTTAAAGGCCGATTTTTAAGGCCGATTACATCACAGCAACGCGACAAAGGCTGTCCCAATTCAAAGGCTGCTCGAAATGCGGCCCTCAAATGCGTCCCTGTATTTTAAGGATGGGTCCGTGTATCCTCCATGGCCCAACATATCCCAGACTTCATAGTGCGGCGGACAAACCACTATAAAAGCTACCCTAATTAGGTCAGTTTGTGAGTTGTGTCCACTTTATTTAAGTTTCTGGACATTACTTTTTGTAAAGTTATATTTAATTGACCTCTTTTATGGGCCAGCTAATTATGTTTTTGAATTTTCTCTTTTGAACTTTTTTGAGGGTTAAAATAGAACAGAAAAAACCCTTTTTGAAGACATTTTTTTCCCTGTGTCCCCTATGCCTTGGCTGCTTGGTCCCTCACACTGATTTTCTGAAGATTTTGTGAATGTGGTAACGTGAACAAGTTCATATTCATTCACTGTTTTAACATTTTTCCCCAACTATGTGTTTTTACCACATAGACCAATCTGAATTCAGTCGTTGGGTATTATTAATCTCTGGCTCTCTTCCATAGCGTGTCTTCATCCTGTCTTCCTCCCATTCCTGTTTCCTCCTCTCTGACTTTTTCCTTCCCATTCTTGCAAAGTATGCTCAAAAGGGGGTCATCTGATTGTTGGGATTAGGGTTAGGGGTTTCCTCTGTATTATTTTAGGGTCTTTACCTTACAGTGCCTCTTGGGATTTGATGCTATATAAATAAAATTTATCTGATGTACATTTTCCCTATTTGCTGTAAAGAGCCTTATGGGTACACATGAGATCTCGTGTATATGTTGCATTGACATCAATGTTCATCTGTCTGCACTGCACCAGTTTTGAAATGCTTCCCAGTTCTTTCTGCATGGGATCAATACCACAATATTTCTATTCTACAGCCCCAGATTTGAACTTGCTATCGGAGCACCATTCCAAATGGATCCGACATTGGAGAGGAAAAGGGGAGTATGTCACCATAGCAACACAGCCTGCAACAGCTATTCTAATGGTATAGAGAGAGGGAGGAGCAGCGCAGGCTAATGTACATTCAGCAGCTCTTTTGGTTAAGCAGTGAAGATGTGAGGAAGAAAACCAGGAGGGACACAAAGACCATCGGAAACCTGAACAGTAAAAGGGGCAATATTAAGCTCTATGCTCTTAAGCAGTGTTGTGTGCAGTGCTCAGATTGCTGAGCTTTTACAAAATTGGCAACATTCACAATATTGCTTCATAACTGAGTTAAGATTATGTAGTCACAAGCCTTAGTAGAATAAAAATAAAAACCAAATGTGAAACAAACAAATAAAATACGTATCATCATTTGGTTAATATATTTACTGAGTCTAGCATGTCCCTGTAACAAAGCATTTGCACCGTAAAGCCTGTTGTAAACGTCATAAATCTTGTGGCTGAAAACATCACAAAGCTAATCAAAACTCAAAGTGAAATACTTTTCAAACAACAAAAATTAAATTGAAATGAGCATACACATTTTCAAAACTAAGACTAAACTGAAAATAAAACTTTGAAATGAAATTAATACTAAAAACAATAACAAAATATAAAACCATAATATCTGTGAACACCAACGACCCACCCACAGGATTACACAAGTTAGTCTATCCCAAGTGCCTGTCCCAAAACTACAGGCAATTGTAGCAAAATCATTTATGTGTAACTCAAGCCACATTTACGTATTTAAATCTCTGTAGAGATGTATTAAACAAACAGAGATTGGAGTATTTTGTATACATTTTTGTATCGCCTCAGGTTGCTTGGAACCTAAGCTGAGTAGGTACTAAAAAAAGTACCTGATACCAGGTACTACCACCTAATTACCACTTAATTAAATACTACCACCCTAAAAACTGAGTCGACTCAAGTCGAACCAAGCTGACTTGAGTAGGTACTGATGAAAAAGGACTAATCTATCTCGTATGTGGTGTCCCCCAAGGCTCAATACTTGGAATAATTATTTTGGTTTTTTTTGTTTTTTTTTAACGTGTTACATGTTACTCTGGGCCATCTACTTCATAGTTTTAAAGGAATCTTCTACTACTGGTGATAATTTTGACCGGATTATTAAGTGATCATTCTGGGCTTATGTACAGTTGATGGCCCATTCAAGAGGCAAATGACAAAAATACCAGTATTGTATTTTCTTAAATTTTAGATATTGGAACTATATATCATCAAAACAAAGATAATTAAATAATTTTTTATCAGAACACTTACATAATTGGTATTATACAATAGTATGCATTTTACCTGCCCCTTTAGAAGGGAAGCCTTCTGAGGGCTTCCCATGATACACTGACTGTTTTGTCTTCACTGACCTTTGTCACGCACTATATGTACACCTATCTGCAATTAATCATTAATTCTTAATAATCTCTGGCTCTCTTCCACAGTATGTCTTCATCTCGTCTTCCTCCACTCACCCCAGGCAGTTGTAGCAGATGGCCACCCCTTCCTGAGCCTGGTTCTGACAGAGGCTTGTCCTGTTAATAGGGAGTCCCTAAGGGAGACTGTGGAGATTAAGTCCAAATGGATCATGTTCAGCACTTCCATTGCCAAAGCAGCTACACTGAGCTGCAGCTGCAAAGTGGTTGGTGCCTGTCGTGGTGGTAACCCCTGGAAAAGGATTTGCAGATTGCCTCAAAGAGATTCTGGTAAACTGTCAGGCTACTTAGGAGAAAGTGGTGCTCTACCTGCCCTGTGTGTCGTGTGGGTGGAGCGCTGCTTACTTTGACTGAGAACATTGTCAGGCGGTGGAATGAATACTTCGACGACCTCCTTAATCCCACTGGCAAGTCTTCCTCGTAGGAAACAGAGACTGGAGACGAGGGGGACAACTTGGCTGAGGTGAGGTCACTAAGGCAGGGGTTCTGCCACCAAGGCACTCCTTGGTGGCAGAACCCCTGGGGTGGATGAGGTTCACCCTGAGCTATTTTGGTTGACATGCCTCTACAAAATTGCAATGAAACATGAAGCGGTACCTCTGGATTGGCAGACCGGGGCGGTGGTTCACATCTTTAAGAAATGGGACTGGAAGTTGTGTTCAGGGATCACACTCCTAAGCCCCCCTGGGAAAGTCTATGCCAGGGTGCTGGAAAGGAGAGTTCGTCTGTTAGTCGAACCTTGGATAAAGGAGGAACAATGCAGTTTTTGTCCGGGTCGTGGAACACTGGACCAGCTCTTTATCCTGTCAAGAAAATTTGAGGGTGAATGGGAGTTTGCCCAACCAGTCTACATGTGTTTTGTGGACTTGCAGAAGCCATTCAACTGTGTCCCCCTGGGTGTACTGCGGGTTGCTCCGGGAGTATGGGGCCCATTGCTACGGGCCATTCGATCCTTATAGAACTGTTGCAAGAGTTTGTCCGCATAGCCGGCAATAAGTCAGACTCATTCCTCGTGCGTGATGGGCTCCGCCAGGGCTGCCCTTTGTACCAATTCTGTTTGTAATTTTTATGGACAGAATTTCTAGGCACAGCTAAGTGGTGGAAGGCTTTCACTTATGTGGTCTCAGAATCTTATCTCTGCTTTTCGCAGATGATGTGGTTCTGTTGGCCTCATTGGGTGATGGCCTCCAGCTTGCACTGGAATAGTTTGCAGCCGAGGGTGAAGCGGTGGGAATGACAATCAGCACCTAGAAATCTGATGCTCAAGAAGAAGAAGGGTGGAGTGCCCACTCAGGGACGAGTCCCTGCCCTAAGTGGAGGAGTTTAAGTATCTTGGGGTCTTGTTCACAAGTGACAGGAGAAGGGAGCAGGAGATCAACAGACCAATTGGTGCTGTGGCTGCAGTGATGCTGACACTGTACAGGTCCATAGTGGTGAAGATAGAGCTGAGTATAAAAGTGAAGCTCTCAATTTATCGGTCAATTTTTGTCTCTACCCTCATCTATGGTCACAAGCTTTGGGTAGTGTCTGAAGAACTACACTGCGAATACAAGCAGTGGAAAAAGCTTCCTCCGAAGGCTGGCTGGCCTCTCCCTTAGAGATAGGGCTAGAAGTTTGGTCATCCGGGAGGGGCTCAGAGTAGAGCTGCTGCTCCTTCACATCGAAAGGAGCCAGTTGAGGTGGTTCAGGCATTTGACAAGGATGCCTCCTGGGCACCTCCTGAGTGAGGTCTCCCGGGCATGTCCCACTGGGAGGAGGCCCTGAAGCAGACCCAGAAAATGCTGGAGAGGTTATATCTCTCAGCTGGCCTAGGAATGCCTTTGTGTCCCCCCGGACAAACTGGAGGAGGTGGCTTGGGAGAGGGAGGTGTGTAGCTTCTCATAGTAAAATTTATGGCACAGAGGTAACAAACTGTTTTCCCAAAATATACACAAGAGATATTTGGAAATTATAAAAGGTTAAAAAGACTTCTTTCCAGAATCCTCAAAGACTGTTCTGAATATTAGAATAAAAACATAGCCAGTTTAATAACCAGATAAGTGTTATTGGTTAGCAACACTGTCTTTAAGAGAAAATGGTAGAGCCACAGACTGAGCCCAGAAGATCTGCCTATTCAATGGGCAGCATGGAGGGAACGGTTGTAAGGATGCATTTAATTGATGACTTAGTTTGAAGTGTAGCGGAGGGGGTGAATGAAACAACACACACAATTCTTTCATCACCATCTGCCTGGGGTCAGCATCCCATCACCTTCCCCAAAGATGAAGAGAAGACCAGCTTCCACACCCTCAGTTCCCTGCATCTTTTCTAGCTCTTGCCCTTTTGCCCCAGTGGCCCACGCAGTTCTCAAAGAACACTATGTACTAGATGGATGGATGTACACACAGCTGTGTAGCAGTGTTTAAAGAAAAAAAAAGGTGGATCATAGAAGTGACAGCATGACATCTTTGTTTCTTATTCTGATCATTGTCACTGTTTGCTTTCGGCCTAACAGAATCCAGGCTGCCATTATTCACATGGCTGGTCTTCATCAGTACAATAAACACGTAAATAAAAACAACCAACCAAACACAAAGATATACGTAAAACTCTTAGAAAAACAAACACCTGCTCTGCTGAGATGATCTGTTTTCTCACTTTGGGTAGAAGAAAATGACTGACGTACCCGGTTATTTCGTGTCGTCTACCGCCATCTTGTGTCCAAATTTTGATTGACACACACAGACACACACACACACAGTCGTGCCATTTTATTGTCGCAAGAACGACAACGCGGCATTAAGAAAAGACAAAAAGATATGATAGCTTTTTTTGTCTCTTTTGTTTTTTAAATTCACTTTAACCTAAACAAAATCTAAAACCTCTAGATTACGGAAGAAAACGACAGCGTTACCTGAAAATAAAAATTTTCTTTCAGATTTTTGGGTTTGTCCATTTGGTAAGCTTCTTTTCAAATTATGTTACGCTCCTCACGCATATATTTTTGTTAGTTTTGTTGAGTTAGCTGAGCTACGAGTCTGTATTTAATTTGTCACCTTATTTGTCACTACCAATTTTTAATAATAATAATAATAATAGCAGAGAAGACGATAAAGAAAATCAAATCATTAAAACTAATTAAATGGGAGGCAAAGGCCATGACGTTCACCCGGAAGTAGATCTCGTATGGTAGAACGCGCCATGGCCACTGCAGTAGTTTCTCACACAGCCTGTTAGCCGGTGATAAGCATAGCACAGGTCAGTGTTTCCTTTTGACAAGATTGGGACAGTAAGCGACAGCTGAGGGAAACTGCTCATCATGAGAAGTGTGCTGATGGTAGCGGAGAAGCCGTCCTTGGCTCAGGCCATTGCCAAAATCCTTTCTAAAGGTGGGTACAGAGTAAAAGCTGTGTCGATCAGCACGCAGTGGAAGTATGGTGGAGCCGAAATGAAATTGATTAGCTTTGATCGGCTGACTTTTTGCCGTTTGATTGGTTTTTGTTTTGTTTTTGTTGTTTCTTTCTTTGTTTTTTCAGAATACAAGGATTTTTTAAATCTGGGCACTCAGCATATATAAGCCTGGCTGGCCTGCTTGTCTTAATTAGAGTAATCCAAATGATGATTCCAGTGTTGGACTTGTTGGTTTGTTTCCTGTGTTTGCCTGTACTGCTAAATGACATATTATATACAATAGTTAAAGCAGTACTCTCTTTTTTTAGACACTCTTAGACTGGATCTCGAATTAAACAAAAGTGTTGTGATAACAAGGCTGTCAAAACACTACACATGGACACAGAATTGACACCGTATAATATAAAGTGTCTCAGATTGCTTTAATGAGCTGTTAACAGGTGTGTAATAACTGATAACCTTTTCAGTGTCTTCTGGAAAACAAGCACAATGAGTGAAATGGGCTATTTCTCAGTAAAATTGATGTGAAAACTATACTTTGTCTAAACAGTGGATGTTGGTGAAGTTTTCCAGTGGCCCAAGTTGACCATAGCATGCTCTGTTGTGTTCAGCTGTGTCTGGAGATGGCACATATACATGCCACAGTGATGAGCTCAAACTCCAGAGAGTAGCTGGCTGAGGGGAAGCAGCTGGGGTTCTTTTTGAGGACTGGCATCCTCAGGGATACGGGGATGGTCTCTAAACCAAATTCACTGTCGAGTCCCCTGCAGGAGTGGCCGGTGTGGCAGCTGGCCTCATGGATGACCTGAGGCACCCGGTTCAAGTCGATGTTTTCCCTGGTGAGAGATGAAGAGTAGGCCTATACTGTGAATCTGGATTTGGGCTTATCTGGATTTTCTGTACTACAAAGGTGGTTCACTTCTTACTGAGGTAATTCACCATGGTAACTCATGCTGTGAATCTAACCTGCTCTGGAGCAGGTTAAATTCCAGATTAGAAATCACCACCTACTGGCCAATCAGTTCTCCAGAAAATAGCATCAGCATCCCTGGAAGAGTAGGAAGGTGTTAAGTTTTTTAACCTTGTCTAATGTCTTTGTTTCCCCATTGAGCATCAGTAACTCAGACTCACAGACATACGCATGCAACAGCTTTTTTGCAGCTTTTTTTTTTTTTTTCATTTGTTATTCTTGAGTTTAGACATTTAAAATACGTAATTCCACTCTTCTAGTGATTTAAGGAATACCGGACTTCATTATTCATTCAGAAGTTTTCTGATGCTAAATTTTCTTTTGTCATTAATCAGCTTTTTCTAATTTAACTTTAAAGACGTTCAGGTACTTTCCAACTTTGAAACTTCTTCTGTGTGAACTTCAGCTTTCAACAGTTTTGCACTTTTGCTTTCAGGTGAATGATTCAATGTATTTCAGCTCATTCAAGATTTTTTAAACTAAATATTCAGCAATTATTACATTTCAGCTCAAACCATTCAGCTGTCAGCATTCACACTGCATTTTCTTCAGGAAATGCATTCTCTAGTTACACCTTGATCTGCAACAAACAAGAGGGATGTCCACGTCTCCCGTATTAGGCTGTGAGCCAGTGAGTTTTATTATTAAATGGATCGAGTTTAAAGATCCAGAGCTCTAATTTGTAGGGCTGCAGCTATCGGATATTCGAGTAATCTATCGATTATTCCATTGATTAATCACATAAGAATAACTTTTTTTTTGTTATTAATGAGCATTAATAAATATTCAAATTAGAAAAAAACACAGGTCTTTAAGAATGAACTACTCATTGGTTTCCATTTTTTTTTAAGAAACCATAATCTTAAATGTAAAAATATGTAAATAGTCTCAAGTACAGACAAAGGTCAAAGTCAAATAAAATAAAATATACAATATACTAAGGCATAAGAAATCTACCTTTACTCTGTCTTCTTGGAAGGCTTTCCGATGTTAATTGGAGGAATGTTGTTGTGCTGCTGAAAACAGATGTTATGGTGGTGTAGACATTTTTATTAATATTAATTACTGTCTAACCTAACAACCCTCAGCTCATGGCTCAGAGTGTAATGGCTCATTGGCTTGTGAAAAGTGTGGAGTTTTTAAAAAAATATATATTTTAATTATAAAAATTAAGATATTTAATTAATACAATAGTTTGTATTATTTCACTTTCGATCTGAAAAATGTTACGAAAGCCTCAACTTCTGCAGACATACTGGAGATTTTTCTCTGTGTAAAACAAACAGAGAAACAAAAAGCTACAAAAGTTGCTTTTCTTCGCAAAGTTTGTGCTTTAATGAAGGACTCCCGCAGCTTTTTCTGCTAATTTGTAAAGTTCCAATATGGAGAGATGCTTTTTCTTAGTACTAGACTTAACACTGCTGGATAGACCCATCCCATTCAACATTCTCTCAGCCAAGCAGAATCAGCATAAGAGTTTGCGTTGCAGGTTCCAGCACTTACACGTAGCTCCAGGTCGCAATGCTGCGCTCGTTGATGCGGGTGGGCAGGTTGACCAGCTGGCTGTGGTAGTCCTGCAGGCTGTACGTGCAGAAAGATTCGTCCACACACTGGCTGCTCAGTGACAGGGCCACGCACTGATGAAGGGCCAGCAGACACAGCAGAAAGACACGCAGCTGCTGAACACACAGTCAGCGAGTTTATGTTTTGATGGATTGATGAGTTTCTAATCGGTGAACCCAGACACATCACCAAGGTTTCTATACCTTCTAAAGGTGGCAAATGTAATACTGGTCTCCTATGATGGGATAGTTTTTGACTTTAGACTTCCTGTCCTACTTTGTAAGTTTTGGCTTCTTACAATTATTAAAGATTTTAGCGGAAGCCACGCTCATATTTCTTAAGGAAAAATATTATACAGGTGTCAAATATTCTGTCACCTCTAAGTTAAAAAACACGCAGCGCTACTTTTGCCTTGACATAATTTTGGAAGTTGGTTTGAAGTAGATAAGGTCACCCTGTTCAGTTCATCAGGTGTGACTGGGTCCTTTATCTAATTTGTCCACAGAAGGTAAATGGGTCCCACACTGAGCCTTGTTCTGCCAGGAGTTGTTAAACTCCTGCCTGTTAAAAGATTTCCTCACCACCACTTCACTGTGCCTGTTCATGGTGGGTTGTTGTGGTTCTCTCTCTTACATTGTCTGGCTCTCAAGATTGATCACATACAGCGATGTTACAGGGTTGCTCTTTTCTTTTTTACTGACTTACTTTACTTGAACAACACTCCCTACATTATCAGAGACCCAGCTTTTAATTACTATTATATTAGGAAATCTGGCATAACCTCTTCCTATTGTACAAATTACTTATTCTGAGCTACTGGTAGATATTGCCAGTCAGGTGAATAACATTCCTGTACTGGTCTTTAAAAAATGGACTCACAGAAATGCTGTAGTGGGTTCAGCATACAAATGTTTTTCTTTTTGTAATAGATTCATACACTTAACTTGTGCAGTCAGGATATGCAGATATTTGAACACCGCTATAGATGTCTAATAAAGTAAGTATGTAGAAAATAGGGGTGGGATTTTAAAAATTGATTTTCTAATTCAAATCGATTTTAGTTTGAATAATGCAATATCGATTTTTAAATATAAATGTATTTTGCCAGAAACGCCAGAATCTCAGGTTAAACCTCACAAAACTATTTCAACAACCACCAAACGGCTAAAACAGCAATTGAGAGCAGGTAAACAGATGTAAACACAAAGCACAGCTCATTCATGTCTGCGGACATGCAGTGGGGTGCTGAAAGCTGACATCTCACACATTCAGAAGCTGCCAGTTTGAACCAGCAGCAAAAGAAGAGCAAAAGTACGCTTCATGTTTGAAAAACATTTTCACTGCTCTCTCACAGTGTGCTCAAGAGACCAGTTTACCATCAATAATCTCTGTTTTCTGCATTATTTGCTTGCTTTTTACGCACCAGTATACTGTTGATTGCACGCTGTCACCCGCCATTTTTTATTTATTTTTCCCAAACCGACCTCCGATAAGAGAGCCTAATTTCTGCGGTTCAATACCAAAGAAATTTAAGCTTTTACAAAATATGCTTAGATTGCAAAACACTTGGCTATTTCTCTTATAAAACCTCTGTAACTTTGCTCTGATTTTCACTTCAGCAGCATTGGGTAATGTTCATATACTGACTTGTGGTTTTCTTCAGTTTTTTAACTACTGCAGAATCTTTTTAAGGGTTATCTGCTATAAAAGCCAGGCCAAGAAAATCTACTTTATTTTTTTCTGTGTTTTATCCTCAGTCACTTTGATAAAAAGGCATCTGCTGTGATGCTTGCACCTCTAAAGTCTTACAATTGTCAGCTTTGTTTTTATACATATATAAAAATATGGATATGTACTGATAAGTAATAAGAATTATAATATTTCTGACTGTCTGAGTCAAAATCAAATCAATTCAGTTATAGAAATCTGTGACGATATCCAGCTCTAATAGAAAATGAATGTTGTTTAATTTTACTAACCTGCAGATTGAATTAAATAGAGTTGAAAGATGTGAAAACATCCATAAATCTACTAGTGTGTTCCTTAAAGCCCATCTGAGTTTAACGTTGCTGTATGTCAGTCGGCATTACTAAAAACCAAAAAGGCAGCATACTTACCTGGAGCTGTTCCATGGCTTGACTGTTTGGCTGGAGTTAGGTGCAGTGGAGCTTCTTTGCCTTTCTTTGGTGGTCACTCTGTTCTTTGGCTTGGAGTCGATCTGTGAACTGTTTCTGGACCTACCTCTATATATGTGCCCTGTTCTTGGCTGGATTTCTGCTTGTGTGCATTGTTGATTGGGTTGTTCACCTCAAAGAGGCTGGGGTAGCTGTGTCTGTGTAGGGGGTGGGGAATATATTAGTTACTGTCATAATAGTTTGCGTACTGTCATTATAATTCAGCCTTGAGAGAGTCATTTTATTCATAAGGACATCAGCCTGTACCAGAAATTTCATGTAAGCAGGGAGAGGACGCTTGCTCACGACCACTTTGGCCTCGTGCTAATGGCTGCTTCTATGACTCATCAGCAATTAGACTACAGTATGAGAGAACAAAAAAGTGAAGTAACTTTTCTGTAAAGTTTTTGACCGTGATTCAGAAGTTCATTTTTAAATTGATTTCTAAATGTAAAATGCTCAGTAGAAAAAAAAAAAAAGCAAAACAAGTCATTTATTAATTCAGTTCAGTTTTATTTATACAGCACCCAGTCACAACAACAGTCACCTCAAGGCACTTTATGTTGTAAGGTAGACCTTACACCATAAAGACCCCAAACTAATACATCAGGATGTCAAGAGGGTGGTTAGGGTGGTGCAAGATATGCATGAGGGCAGATTGGTGATTACATCAGAGAAGTGCTCTGAGCCACTTCTTGTTTGCAGTGATGATGGACAGACTGACAGATGAGCTCAGACAGAAGTGTCTGTGGACTGTGATGTTTGCAAACACGTTGTGATCTGTAGTGAGAGTAGGGAGCAGGTGGACAAGATCTTGGAGAGTTTGGAGGTATGGTCTTGAAATTCCTATACAGTCTGGAGTGAAGACCATACCTCCAAACTCTCCAAGCCCATAGAAGAAAACGGAATGCAGGGTCGTGGAGGACATGCAGAGAGTTGGTGTGACAGAGGAGGATGCTAGAGATAGGATGAGATGGGATCTCCATAAAAGGAGCAGCAAAATGAAGGTGTAGGTGTTGACCTGTCAATTAAAATTCATCTGCTGTTTGAGCTGTTAAATTTGTATTAAGGCTTCTGGTTTTTTAACATGAACATTGAAATGTTTTGAATGACCTTATCTGTTTGTAATTATAATAAGATAACCGTGTAGCCTTTTTCATGCCTAATTTGCTCTCCTTTTTCTTTAGGAAACTGTACAAGTCGCAAGGGGCTCAATGGCGCATGCTCAGTGCACGAATACACCGGCATTTTCCAGGGCCAAACTGTACACTTTAAGATGACTTCTGTTTGTGGGCATGTGATGAGTCTCGATTTTATTGGTGGGTATCCTCCATGTTAGGTCTTGCTCAGCCTTGATCTAAATTTTCACTGTTTTTTTTTTCACCTCCTAATTTTACATGGGAGGAGTAATTAAAACAGATTATTAGGGACAGTTTTATAAAATAATACAGTTCAAAACGCCACAACTTATTGGTGTCAGATGATGAAGGGGTTATTTTCTGTGAAGCACCATTGTATAAAAAAAAGTGTCAGTCATTGTATTGTAGTACACTGCAGTGATCAAGTGATATGAACTGTATGGCTGATATCGGTCCACAGCAATAGTGTAGTGAATGTGAAGGATGTTGCACTTTTTCTTTATTTTCCAGGGAAATATAACAACTGGGACAAAGTAGACCCTGCAGAACTCTTTAGTAAAGCTCCTACTGAAAAGAAGGAGGCCAACCCTAAACTCAATATGGTCAAGTTTCTTCAGGTAGGTTGACCCATTAATTGGCTTTACAATACATCGGTACTAGTTGTTATGTGATTTCTTATTTTAATCAGATTAGAGTCTGGACTTTGATTAGTCACTCCAAAACCTATTTGGCTTTTTTTTTTTTTTTAGCTGTTCAGATGTAGACTTGCTGGTGTATTATTATGTTATCGATCTTGATGTAGTGTCTTTCCCTAATGTAAAGTGCCTTGAATGGTTTTGGATCATTGTCCTGCGGAATAACCCAACTGAGCAATACTTTTGAAGTTTTGGAGTTGGAGTTCAGTTGTAGGTTTTTTTCTATGTGTGGATAATAGCTCTCACCGTGGTTCACTTGAGTCCCAGAGCCTGAGAAATGACTTTGTTTCTGGGTGCCACAATACAAAAAACCCCATTATGTGTTGCTTTTTGAGATCTTTTAGCCTACTTGGTTTTATTTAAAAGATCTCTTGATTCAGTAGATCTGGCACTAATCAGGCTATCTGGCTAATCAAATTAAACTCAGCTTTCCAAAATGTAGTTAATCACATTTAATTCACTATCAACAAAGGGGCCAGGTATATTTGATAGATTTTGTTCCCTTAATAAATGAAATCATCATTTTAAAACTGCACTTTGTATTTATTTCAGGTTTTCTCTTTCTAATATAATTCTTTTGAAGATTTGAAACGTGTCACAGTTGCACAGCATACTAACAAATTTGGGAGGGTGCAAATATGTTTTCACTGCACTGCATTGTTAACCGTAAGTTTGTGGTATCATGTCAGGTTGAAGCCAGAGGCAGTGACTGTGTGGTTTTGTGGTTGGACTGTGACAAAGAAGGAGAGAACATATGTTTCGAGGTAATGCTGGTCACCACATCTGTTTCTTATTAGTACTCTCTATTAACATAAGGCTTTCAAACTTTTTGATAAAACTTATAGTTGTAGCTGTATCAGATGGCCTACAGTCATCCTTTAGTGACCTGGTACATGCTCAAGCTGCTGTCATTTAATTTTGTGTGCTCTTTCTAGTTTTGTCCTGTTCGTGTTCTTGATCTTTTTGTGCTGTTTGTTTCTGTGTTCTGCCTCACCTGTAATTCTCTTCAAGGTGCTGGATGCCATTCAGCCAGTGATGAATAAGGGAAGTGCCAGGAGTGTTTACCGTGCCAAATTCAGCTCCATTACTGACACTGACATCTGGAATGCTATGAACCGCCTTGGAGAGCCCAATCACAATGAAGCTCTGTCAGTAGATGCACGGCAAGAGCTGGATCTGCGTATTGGCTGTGCCTTCACCCGGTACACTGCTCTCTTCACCCACACACAGCTGTCTACTGATGTAGAAGGTTTCAAAATTACAATTCAAATAAATACCCTGGTGATACTGGAGCCTTATTGTCTCATCTCTCTATATACTGTACTGTATGTAGCAGAGATGACAATAAAGTTTACTTTGACTTTGACTTTGATTTCTCACGTAAGCTCAGAATTGTGTGATTAATCAAGCAGAAGAGGAAGGTTAGTTAAATACCACACTTTCAAACTGCACTAATTTAAAAAAAAAAAAAAAAAAGGGGGTCCCAAACTCAAAATGCCACAGAGCACTGTTTTTGTGTGATTTCACCTCCATCCAAAGCTTAGTTCATCTGGTCAGAGGTTTATGAAATTCCAGAATCTTTGAAAACATGGTTGATTACAGCTGATCAAAGATATTTATACTGTTCATTTAAGGTTTTTTTCTTGACTAAACTAATTTTCAGGTTCCAAACAAAGTATTTTCAAGGGAAATATGGCAATCTAGACTCTTCGTTAATCTCCTTTGGTCCGTGCCAGACCCCAACACTTGGCTTCTGTGTGGAACGCCATGACAAGATCCAGTCCTTTAAACCAGAGACTTACTGGGTCATCCAGGCAAAGGTAAACCATGACCTCAGTTTCCTGCCACACTGTCAAAGATTCCTTTCTGCTGTGCGGTATTGACAGAAATGATGTGCTTTGTTCAGGTTTTTAAAGGAAAGGAGAGTCCACTGACACTGGACTGGAACAGAGTTAGGGTCTTTGACAGAGAGGTGGGTCAAATGTTTGTCAACCTGGCGAAAACATCCAGGGATGCGCAGGTGAGTGCAAAAACCAGACTTTGTGGTTTGTAGATAATATTTTTTTATTGTACATGTGCTGTCTGACATTATGAAGGTCATGATTATTATTCCGTTTCCTGTTTCACCAAATATTAAATTAACTACAAAGACAAACGTCTGCTTTATAAAACATTTTCCAGTCAATCTGAATTATAATAAATTTAGGTCAGCTTGCTTAAGCAGGTGTCTGCTCTCTCTCACAGGTGGAGTTGGTGAGTAAGAAGGAGAAGACCAAGCAGAGGCCTCAAGCCTTAAACACAGTGGAGATGTTGAGAGTGGCTAGTTCTGCCTTAGGTATTTACATATGTATATTTACATTTACAGCTATTTATATTTACTTTTTCATGAGCTGTCATTTCTCCTGAGCATACAAATACACTGAGGGGATGGGTTTGTGGTTTTTCATGAGTCATGGATAGGAAAAACAATAGTTTTTTTTTTTCTTGTTTTGGTTTGTTTAATCTTTATGAAGTTTGAACTAAGAATGTTAAGCTTGATTAGATGAAACTGACTCAAATATAATTGAACACGTTTGGTTCCCTGGTGATTCTAAATTGATACATGTGTTGATGCAGGATGTGTTTTATGGATATGTGGTGTAGTGTAAAGTATTTTGAGTGATCGGAATAGGATATCCTTGGTGTATCTACTAGGAGGCTGAGGGGTATCCACTATTTTTAGCTACTGTGTTACGCACCGTGAGTTAAATTGTAATCAAATGTGCTTTATAAATAAAACTGTTATTGCCAATCGCCGCTTTACACAGCGTCCCAACTTCTTCGGAATTCGGGTTGTGAATATGGCTGCTATAACACTGACAGTTGTTCTGATCTTTGATTATTATGTTTGCAAAAATAAAATGATACTGTCTTTATATTTGATCCTTGTACTTTTAATATTGTTTCAATGAAAGGTAAGGGTCATGTACTGGAAAACCCACCTTACACTTTATCCTTTGCGATCGAGAGGAACAGTCACTTACTGGAGAGTATCTTCTGTTCTATTCTTACCTTATATCTAAACTTATCATAAAAAGTCTTTTGAATGGAATTTATATTCACAGGAATGGACTCAGGTTTTCTATTGTTTTAATGTTTAATGAGTTTGACCATCACACCCATTACTTATGTGACATAAGATATCTCAATGCATTTCTCTGTTAGATGATGTATTTCTTTGTACTTATTATATGTGGCATGAAAGACTGCTGGGTGTGCCCTTGTGGCAGCACAGGTGAATGAGTCTGTTAGAGAAGATGCTCCACTGCCTGTCCAGTAAATGGTGCAGATGGTGATCTGGGTTATACATAGATGGATAAGAGTTTGTTTAGTGACAGCCTCTATGCCATAGTTTCAAGTGTGTCCAGTTTGCAGCCAATCACATCCAGCCTTCCTCATCGGTGTACTCTGTCTGCTGGAAGAAAAAATGTGAAAGAATTAAAGAGAAAAAGGATGTGATAAAGGATGTGATATTATGTTTCAGGCATGGGTCCCCAGCATACTATGCAGATTGCTGAGCGCCTATATACACAGGGCTACATCAGCTACCCACGTACCGAGACGACCCACTACCCAGCAAACTTCGACCTGAAGGGAACACTGAAGCAGCAGACCAACAACCCCTTCTGGGTAGAAGAGGTGAGTACATTCATTCAAGGCTGCTCATATGTGTATACATAAAGTGATTCATTCAATTCAGTTCAATTCAATTCTATTCACACAACCCCAAATCGCAACAACAGTCACATCAAGGCAATCCTACAGTAGTACAAAGAAAGAGCCACTTAGAAATTAATGTGATTGAAAATGATAAAAGGTTTTTTTAATTTTTCATCAGGTAAAAGCTCTGCTTTCAACTGGAATAAACCAACCCAGGAAGGGCACTGATGCTGGAGATCATCCACCTATTACTCCCATGTGTGCTGCCACGGAAGCAGAACTAGGTGAGCAATACAGGCAAATAACTGAACAATATCACCTCTTTTTATGATACACCTCTATTTATATAGGGCATGCCTTCAAGGAGCAATGAGCAATATTGTAGACATATTTTCTGTTAGTCAATCTAGGAAATGTTAGGTTAATAAAGAGTTTGAATATTCAAAGCCCTATATATAACATGTTAGGATGTCTGATGGTTATTATAGTTAAAATATTATTATAGTTAAAATAAAAAATATCCTTTGTTGTGGAATTTGTGAATTTGGTTTAAAAAAGCAATTTGTCACAAATTAATGATGGTTTGGGCATTTTTATTGAGGCGAGTCAACAGATTTCAAAAGCAACCTGTGCACAAAGCTTGTCATCATTTAGAAGCATTAGGTGCTCTAAAATCTCACAAATGATAGTAGTTGAAAACTTCACACAGTTGGCTGTAGTTCAGTTGATAGAGCAGATCACTTGCTAATCTTAAGTTTGGTGGTTTGACCCAGTCTGCATGCCCCAAGTTGCTCTCTGATGCATCTGACAGAGTATGAATGTGTGCATGTTTTGATAGAAAGCACTTAAAGAGTAGAAGAAAGTGCTTGTTTGAGTGGGTGAAATGTTGTATAAAAATGGCTTTGAATGCTCTGGGGGAGTGCTATATGTAAGAATCAGTCCATTTAACTTGAACTCTTAAATTCTCTCTAGCACAGGGGTGGGCAATTAATTTTCCCACAGGGCCACTGCATGACTAACTGGTAGATGGTAGCACCAATAAGATGAACTCAGTTCTTTTTACAAACTGTTACTATTAAGATTAGATGTTACAAATATTCAACAAAAATGAGCAACAGGCATAGTAAAATCAATAACTGTGTGAAAAAATGTCCTGAAAGTGGGTCAGCTATCCTTTAAAAAATTAATTAATTAAACAGGAATTTTTATTTTCAATATATACATACACACTATTCCCTACCTGCTAGCATATTAGACCCTGCTGTTATGTGATTGTCTCAGAGGCATCTTTGCACAGCCTGCACCTGGCATCTTGCTTGCTGTGGTAGACCCCAGCCTCTATCGACTTCGTGCTTCACTTTTAAGTTGTGCTGTATTGTGTACTGTGCTGCCACCATTAGTGCCTCTGTGTTTCAGTTTAGCTTTCTCCAGGTGTCAGTAGGATTTTTCAATATCAGCCACTTCTTCTGTCTGCCAGTGGTACATACCATGCAGGGGCCTGTCCGTCGATAATGGTTTCACTTCTTGCTCCTCTTCGTTCATTAGTCACCTCCTCTCCATGAATGCCTCCATCGATGCCAGGTGTGAATGACACATTGTCTTATTGACAATGGTCACAGCTGATCATGTGCTTGGTGAATACCACAGACAGCAGAAACCCAAGAATGAAGGGGAGCAATAAGAGAAACCATTATTGAAGGACAGGCCCCAGCGTGGCAGACAGAAGAAGCCAGTCTTGTTAATGATCTGGCTGAGGGGGTTCAAGGTTATGCAGAACAACAGTGGGGACAAGGCACCTCCTTGGTACATCCCGGACTTGGTGGTGACTTGTGCTATTGATTTGAAGTTGTCCCTGTTGAATCGCTGATGAATCTTAGGGTCCTGTTGATCTTGTATATTTCTAGGCATTCCAAGATCCATGTGGAAGGCACTGAGTCATAGGCTTTCTTGTAGTCAATCCAGGTAGTGCACAGGTTGGTCAGTCTGGTCTTACAGTCTCAGGCAACTGCTCTTTCTACCAGGAGCTGGTGTTTTGCCCCTCTGGTGTTTCCTTTCTGTGTCCTACTCACGTACTGAGCCATGTGCCTTTTCATCTTAGCCACCATGATGCTTGACAGGAGCTTCCATGTGGTACTGAAACAGGTATATTAAAGGACTCGTCCCATCCCAGTAACAAACTGTTTCAACTTCTGCAATGAGGCAGAAGGTTCCGCACCATGGGGGCAAAAATCACGAGACTCTAGTAGCTTCTGTCCTCTGGTCCTAAATCAGAATGTGCCCCCACTCCCCTCACAGTATCCATAAGTGACTGAAACAGGACCTTATATTGTATTCTTGTCACAGAACTTTCATGGTCATATTTCATATCGTATCTGATTCATTTTTATGTTACATGCTGCTAGACTGATCATGCTGCTTCACTACTGTGTATACTACTCTGGTCACTTGTTTTAATTGCACTGCTCTGTCAATACATTACTGTGCTAATATGGCACAAGACACACTATTCTAAAAAGTATTTGAAATTGAATAACCCAACATCTAACAGTGTGAAGTTATTACACTGTAGAATATTAGAATAGTACATCAATAACTATGTATACCCAAATGTGTTCTTTTCTTCCCACAGGAAGTGATGGCTGGCGGCTATATGAGTACATTACCCGGCATTTTATTGCCACTGTAAGTCAAGACTGCAAGTACCTACAAACCACTATAGAGTTCAGCATTGGCACAGAGGCTTTCTCATGTAGTGGAAGAACCCTTATATCACCAGGTAAACATAGATGATTGTTTTGCAGAATTTTGCAGTACTTACCTGCAGTAAACCATTGCATTGTATTAACATCATTGTTTGCTTAGTGTATGGAGTAATTGCTTGTGACTATGTAGCTGTCAAAGGTGCCTTATGACATCATAAACTTTGCTTATAGCCAGACTCTGTGATTGTATGCCCTTTTGGTGTAGACAAGATACAGACCACATGGTGGCACTATTCAGATGGAGTTTTTAGGATTTGACACCTGTCTATATTTTGTGGTTCTTCATAACTATTTTAGAATACAGCTGCAAATAATGTCAGTAGTGAGTCCTTAATCAGCTTTCTGAGTCCGTGAACGATGGCCTGACATTGTGCTTTAGAGCTGCTTGATTAAGAATTTACTGCTTCATTAAACATAGTCTCACCCATACTTCTTACCCAGATGCAGGAAAACAGGCCCAAACTGCAACAGTATTTCCCTTTCTTCCAACAAAATTTTTATCATTTAAACGTGCAGTCATGTGGAAGAAAAATTTACATGAGTCTATGCATCTCAGGCTTGAGTGTTCTTTTTGCAGAGCAGTACTTTGTTCCCCCATAGTCTAGTCGCTTTGCTGATATGATGAGTGACAAGAATCCTGCAGAAATGTTTTTTGTTAATGTTGTGTACACTTCCTTTAAACATGTCTTGGGAAGATCAAACCTTAATAGATCTTTACATTAAGAAAGGATCTATTTGTCTACTCCTCTGACTTGTATAACAATCAGATTATGGCTTAGATCTTCAGTGCAGAGTAGGGCTGGCAATATGGCCTAAAATCCATATCGCGGTATAATTTGAAGCATGTGCGGTAACGATATATATCGCGATATATTCTTTTCTTCTGTATAACGTATTTTCCACACTTTAAGGCACCAGAGATGGGCAGTAACACGTAACACGTTACTGTAATCTGATTACTTTTTTCAAGTAACGAGTAAAGTAAGGGATTACTATTGCAAAAACGGTAATTAGATTACCGTTACTTCCCTGTAGGAACACTGCGTTACTTAAACCGTGATTTTTTTATTTATTTTTTTGCGAGAATGTCTCATGACAATGACGTAAGCGAGTGCGACGTTCGTGACAACAGCTGTGTGCAGATCAACAATGGATAATATATCGAGTGCGGGAGAGAGTATGAGCATGCAGCATTTAAAGCGTGGAAGTACTGACCTTATTTTGAGTTTGATTCCATAAAAAGTGACAAAAACATTTGCGTCCATTGTGCGTGGGAAGAAAACTTCTTTTTACAGCAAAAAAAACCCCTAAACAAGCACCGAGTGTGCAACGACGTAATGGGAAATTCACAGAGAAACTCGCGGATTCTTCAACTGACCACTGCGGCACACCTGCACCAGGGCAAACCTCCGCCAACCCCACTCCTGCTTTACAGGTGAAAATAGAGCAAAAGGACCGCTGAGTCTTTGATTTTATTTATTTTCTGCTGTGTTTTACTTGCATCTATTTGAAAGTGTAAACACAAAAAAATGTTGTCTGTGAAGGTTCTCAGTCATCCAGGTCATCGTAGTCAAAGGAGCTTGCAAAGAAAAGCGTCTGGACTTCTTTAAGTTGCGAGAAGCTAAAATCCTCTTTCGAGGATGCCAATGTTCACATTTTGGACAGAGAGGACAGATGGTTTGAAAGAGGAGTGAAAGAAGCCATCTATGTCCACTGTGAGCGACCATCTTTGAACAGAGGCGGGGGTTTACGACACCAACTCTCTGCCATCTATAATCCAGTTTTGAGATCCCTTCCCAGACGCCTTAACGCCCACTTACATCCTGGGCCAGCTGACCTCAGGAATTCGCATGATAAGATGGGGCCAGGTTTCACAATGAGCTCACCCGAAACTCTGGCTGATTGGGACTAGAGATGGCACAATACCACTTTTTTATGTCCGATACCGATATCATAAATTTGGATATCTGCCGATACCGATATGAATCCGATATAGTGTTTTTTTAATCAACAAAACTGTTTTTTAAATATCTTGCTGCATTTTGTATAAGTTCATACTCAAGTTTAAAACAACAACTACACCAAAGCTATTCTGTTATACCTGTATGCAAAAAAAAAAAATTCATAGTTCAGCAATACTGATCAATCTAATAAACTTAAACCTACACCATCCTCCCTATTCTGGTATTTTAAAGAGTACTTAGCATAAATATTAAGCAACCTAACTAATAGGGTTCCAACTCCCAGCAACAACAAAAATAAATAAATAAAAAATAGGGAACCACCCCTCACGCTCCACCTCATGATGCTTAATCGACGTAATCAACCTTAATTTGATGCAGTGTGAAAAAAAAAATACACAGAAATCAATTCTTTTTCAAGAAATATTAAATAGATTCAACATCTTTCTTCAACAAAATTGCAGACTGCACAGATGGTACCTTCCCAAAGGAAAAAGTACTATAGCTTACTAGGGTATATTAGACTTAACAGTTACTATATACAAGAATGGACTTCTATACATTTTACATCAGATTAAAACTTTGGGTGTAAGATTCAGATAAATATTAAATAATTAAAAGCTCGACATTTTAAATGAGAATAAGAAAGAAAAGTATGTCTTTGTGCCCCCTTTTCCCTGTTAATGCCCTATCGGCCCCCCTGGCTAAACTTTGCTAGATCCGCCCCTGCACAGTTACCAGCGTCAGCTGTAGAAAAAGATCCTGGAGTAGAAAGTAATAATAAATAAATTCTAACAACAGCTGATCAAGCTTAAACGTGCTGCTGTTGTTTAGTCGCTGGTTTCCTCTGTCTGGTGCAAAGTGGGCCAAAAGCAAACAAGAGACAAACAAGAGTCGCGACAGAAAAGCCGATCAGCTGATCATTAAGCAGTTTCATGATTGAAGTAGCAGCCGGAGAGCGAGAGGCAGTCGCTCGTTAAGCTTAACGCAGGAATGCTTTACAGACAGACATTCAGAGATGGACTTACACACTTGCTTTACTTCTCTCGGGGATAACTTTGTCGGAGATGAAATGCCGGGTTGCTAGCGAAGCTCCAAATGCTATCCAGACCACCGACAGGTCCCGCATGCCACAGCCGCTCTATCACGTGATGCATACTGCTCCGACGTGCTAACGTTCTGAGGTGAGTTACAGCGTGTTGCAAGTTTTGTGAGGTGCTTTCGTGATATTTAATGGATCGGATTACATTTTTTATTTTTCTCCGATATCCGATCCAGTAATTTAGGTCAGTATCGGACCGATACCGATACGTAATATCGGATCGGTCCATCTCTAATTGGGACCCACGCCCAGTTTCACACCTTGGCTCAGGCGATTAGAGGATCATCAGGGGGTCCTTTTCTCCCTCTGTGGGGGGGGGTTACTCCCACTAGGTTTATATCTGGGACTCTCCACCATTTGACCTTAGAACTGAAGAAGCTTCTCGGATGAGAGGTGAAACATCTTCAAGCAACTTAAAGAAGTCCAGACGCTTTTCTTTGCAAGCTCCTTTGACAAAAAATTTTTATTTTATGTGCTGGAATGTGCAGAAAATAGGTTTAAATGTTAAACTAATTTCTTCAAGTCAGAGAATGGTGCATATAATTAAATTTTTCGCTTGATGCATAAAGTTAAAAGATTAAAACTGATAAAAACAAGTTTAAAAAAAAGAGACTTTTCCATTTGATTACATTTTGTATGATGGATTATGCAGAAAAAGTAGAATTGGGCTGAAAGATCTATCGCTTTATCACCTATTCAGGTTGTAAATCGGGTTTTTAAAAAGTGACTAAGTAATTAATTACTTTTGAAAATAAGTAATCAGTAAAGTAACGGGATTACTTTTTGGGGAAGTAATCAGTAATTAGTTACTGATTACTTTTTTCAAGTAACTTGACCAACACTGTAAGGCACACTTAAAATCCTTTAATTTTCTCAAAAATTGAGAGTGTGCCTTATGTATGAATTCTGGTTGTGCTTACTGACCTCGAATCGATTTTGGCGTGCAGAAATCTGTTAAAAAATGTTTTAGTACAACTTTGGTAAGCCGCATTGCTTGATGGATTGTCAGAGCATTACGGCTGCCGTAGTGAGGAGCTTCGCGGAGTAATCTGGGTCCAAAACTCCGTCTCTTCAGGTCCCTAAGTCAAACGAACACTGAGAGTTAAACACGGTCTAAATTCTTTAATCTTTAATAAAATCATCAGCGTTGCTGCTTTACCAGGTGTAACAATTAAGTTTAACATCCATGCATCCATGAAAACAGAATTTATTAAATTTAACGGAGTTAGAAGTTAACAGGAAGTTAGCTCGCTAGTTTACAGCTAAACATAACATACCATGTTCTGACTGAGAGACTTTTGAAACTAGTTAAAACGTACAGCTCTGCTACCACTTCCGACATAAATGAAGACAGAAAACTAAACAGCAAGGGCGTTTGCAGGGTTACTGAAGTTGGACTGCCTGGTATATAATGTTGTGCTACGTGATTGCTAGTGACACAGCTATATTAGCATAATATTAGCACAGTGAAGCTGGAGGATGAACGCCAACTTTTTTTCCCACGTTAACATTTATTAACTTTTTTTCCTACTCAATAAATGTTAACGTGACGGATTCTGGTGGTCAGGGACAAATGCAATCGCATAGCAGGATGCTATACATGGGGCAAACTTCAGTCAGGAGAAGAACTGAGATTATTTATCCACAATACAAGGTTAGTTATTAATATACTGCAACAATATGGGAATAAAACAGCTGCGAGAGAATTCAACATTAATGAATCAATGTTACGGAAGTGGAGGAAGCACAGTTTTTAGCTTTCCCCATATTTCAAAAAGTGCTTCATCTCTTTGCTATGACTGTCCCCCGGCATAATTTGTAGATGATAGTGGTTGCTACAACTACTGTTTTGGTCGGAAGCATCGCAGCTGTAGCAGCTTGATGACATCATCATCATGCGCTATCGCGGTACCGATATCGTTGGCCAAATTTATATCGTTTCTATCGTATATCGTTTATATCACCCACCCGTAGTGAAGAGATTTGTGAACATTAAAGAATTACCACGCCTGCAGCAAGCTAATCCTTGCTAAATGTGCATTTTGTTTTCAGGTTACACGACTGTAATGCCATGGCAGGGCATCCCTCTGGAAGAGTCCATACCAGTATGTGAGCGTGGAGACACTTTCTCAGTAGATGAGATCAAGCTGATAGAAAAGCAAACCAGCCCACCAGACTACCTGACTGAGGCTGAACTCATCACCCTCATGGAGAAACATGGCATTGGTATACTTAAATACTTTTTAAATAATTTAAGCAACAAGCTGGAGTTCAAGTATCTCGGGGTCTTGTTCGCGAGTGATGGGAGAAGGGAGCCGGAGATCGACAGACGGATTGGGGCTGCAGCTGCAGTAATGCGGACGCTGCACCGGTCCGTCGTGGTGAAGAGGGAGCTGAGTATAAAAGCGAAGCTCTCAATTTACCGGTCGATCTACGTCCCTACCCTCACCTATGGCCACAAGCTGTGGGTAGTGACCGAAAGAACGAGATTGCGGATACAAGCGGCAGAAATGAGCTTCCTCCGAAGGGTGGCTGGCCTCTCCCTTAGAGATAGGGTGAGAAGTTCGGCCATTCGGGAGGGGCTCAGAGTAGAGCAGCTGCTGCTCCACATCGAAAGGAGCCAGCTGAGGTGGTTCGGGCATCTGACAAGGATGCCCCCTGGGCGCCTCCTGGGTGAGGTGTTCCAGGCATGTCCCACCGGGAGGAGGCCCCGGGGCAGACCCAGGACACGCTGGAGAGATTATATCTCTCGGCTGGCCTGGGAACGCTTTGGTATTCCCCCGGACAAGCTGGAGGAGGTGGCCGGGGAGAGGGAGGTCTGGGCCTCTTTGCTTAGGCTGCTGCCCCCGCGACCCGGCCCCGGACAAAGCGGATGAAGATGGATGGATGGATGGATGGAAGCAACAAGCTGCCTGTGCACATTGCTTAATTTAAACTCAGCTGTTCGCTTAGATGGAAAGCTGGTCTGTGTCCAGGAAATGGACCTGCTGTGGGTTATCACTTCATGTCTGGTCATATTTTAATTGTGTGGTATTTGGGAAGCAAGGCAGAAACGGATTGCAGATGCCAGTCACCCAGTCTGTCATCTCTATTGCATGGATGATTCATTAATCTTTCTGCTCATTACACATGTTTATTATATCTTTGAGGACAACCTTTGAGGACTTAATGCATGACAGCAGTTCTTTGGCTGTAAATTCTGAAAACAGTCTTATAGATGTTGGTCTTTGTCCTCCCCCCAGGAACTGATGCTAGTATCCCAGTCCACATCAATAACATCTGCCAGAGGAACTATGTGACAGTTGAGAGTGGACGCAAGCTGAAACCAACCAACTTAGGCATAGTCCTGGTACATGGCTACTACAAGATAGGTCATTTGCTTAAGTTACCTTTGTATTCTCTTACTCTTGTAATGAATTTGTGCTTGGTCAGTAGTGGAGGGTTTCTGGAACATAACTGATTTATCTTTGGATGCTATGGCAACTAATGCAGGTACTTGAATATAACCAAATACCTGCAGGATATAGGACCAGACAGAGTGGTTTATAGAGCTAATAAAATACAAGATTATTATTAATGCAAATTTAATTGTGTTTTTCTCAGATGCAGAACTGGTGCTTCCCACTATACGCAGTGCTGTAGAAAAGCAGCTTAACCTTATTGCGCAGGGTAAGGCCAACTACCATCAGGTCCTACAGCACGCCCTGGATATCTTCAAGAGGAAGTTTCACTACTTTGTTGACTCCATTACCAGTAAGTCCAGTGAAACCACAGGAACGCAGTGTCACAAGTTCCTTAAAGGGATTATTGATTATTATTATTGGGATTATTATTGGTAGCTGTGGCTCAGAACAGGTTGTTTGCTAATCTGAGGAAATG